>NC_000074.6:68351846-68673721 GCF_000001635.26 Mus musculus | reverse complement strand
TGATTAAAAAATGATTTCTTTGTCTGAGTTTATTTGCAACCACTGTGCTCTCAGAGTGGTGCCTTCGCTCTCACATGGAGGGGAGATGCTGGTGCTTAGTTCGAAGTAGTCACTGGCCATTTAGGAAATGGAAGAAAATGAAGAGATTGTTATTCATCAAGATTAGGTTAGATTTGTGTGTGTGTGTGTGTGTGTGTGTGTGTGTGTGTGTGTGTGTTGTAATAGTAGTAGTAGTAGTAGTAGTAGTAGTAGTAGTAGTAGTAGTAGTAGTGTGACAGTGGTGGTGATGGTGGTAATGGTGGTGGTAGTAGCTTTATAGATCATATTAATTTTGTGTTTGATATTATTGACTTATAGTGCCTCAAAGTAAGTATTCTGATCCCATACTGCCCATATTCATCAGATAGAGATCATAGGACCCTGAGAATATTTCTTTGTATTCTCAGCCTCCATGCATATGGGATTTCTTCTTCTTCTTCTTCTTCTTCTTCTTCTTCTTCTTCTTCTTCTTCTTCTTCTTCTTCTTCTTCTTCTTCTTCTTCTTCTTCTTCTTCTTCTTCTTCTTCTTCTTCTTCTTCTTCTTCTTCTTCTTCTTCTTCTCCTTCTTCTCCTTCTTCTTCTCCTTCTCCTCCTCCTCCTTCTTTTCTCTTTCTCTTCCTCCTCCTCCTCCTCCTCCTTCTTTTCTTTCTCTTCCTCCTCCTCCTTCTCCTTCTCCTCCTCCTCCTTCTTTTCTCTTTCTCTTCCTCCTCCTCCTCCTTCTTTTCTCTTTCTCTTCCTCCTCCTCCTCCTTCTTTTCTCTTTCTCTTCTTCCTCCTCCTCCTCCTCCTTCTTTTCTCTTTCTCTTCCTCCTCCTCCTTCTCCTTCTCCTCCTCCTTCTTTTCTCTTTCTCTTCCTCCTCCTCCTCCTCCTTCTTTTCTCTTTCTCTTCCTCCTCCTCCTTCTCCTTCTCCTCCTCCTCCTCCTTCTTTTCTCTTTCTCTTCCTCTTCTTCCTCTTCCCCCTAACTCTCCTCCTCCTGCTTGTTCTCCTCTACTGTCATTAATTTATAAAAAATTGTCTCATTCCATAAGATACAGGATATTTTCAGTATTGTCCATATTTTTCTGTAGGAATTTGTATACGACTTAGAGTAATAGATGCTCTACTATTGTAGATTCTTAATTTCTGAGGAATTGTTTTCTCAGCAAGATAAGGGGAAGGGAGCAGTTTGGGGGAGCACTTCTTTAATGTTTTAAGTATACCAGGGTAATTGGAATTCTCTTGGGCTCCTTATGTATGGGCTTAAGATTAGCTGAGATGGCTTTAGCTCCTTATTTAGTGGTAGAAAAGGAGGCAGTGTGGAGGATCACAAGAGTTCTTACAAATTGAATAAATTCTCAGTAAAATTTCTTTTTTGGAAACCCAACTGAAAGGCTTCTACTAACTTCTCATTAATCAGTAACATTCTCAATGGATATTGGGAAAGGTAATTTTTCTCCAGGAATTTTGATCTAAAAAATATGAATGTTCTGTCACTCAAAGGGAGTGTGTAGGTCTGAATAGGAATGGCCCCGTAGACTCATGTGCTTGAATGTTGACCCATAGGGAGTGGCACTGTTAAGAGGTATGGCCTTGTTGGAGTGGCTATGGGCTTGTTGAAGAAAGTGTGTGACTGTGGAAGTGGGCTTTGGGGTTGTATATGCTCAAACTGCACTCAGTGTGACACACAGTCCCCTTCTGCTGGCTGCAGATCATGATGTAGAACTCTCAGCTCTTCCTCCAGCACTATGTCTGCCTGCATGCTGCCATGATGACAATGGACTAAACCCCTGAAACTGTAATCCAGCTCTAATTAAATGTTTTTCTTTATAAGAATTGACAAAGTTATGTTGTCTTTTCACAGCGACAGAAACCCTGACTAAGATATGGAGAATAAATATCATCATAAAAGCAATACTGTTTTTGGTCACAGTGAGGCCTTACCATGGCAAAACTACCTTCAGATTTTAAAAAATTCGATATTTATATATGTGTATGTTTGTGCCCGTGTCACCACACATGTGGAAGAGGAATATGTGCATGCCAACTTTTGAGAGTTGGTTCTCTCTTCCCATCACGTAGGGCTTTGGGATCAAACTCAGGTCATCTGGCTCAGCAGCAGGCACTTGTATTTGACGAACCATCTTGAGATGTAGAGGAGGATGGTGATTTGTAGATCAGAAAGAATGGCACACTAAGTTCATGGTCACAAAAGAACACCATGGCAACAGAGCACCATGGCTTGCTAGCCTCAAGTTCAGTCAGAGTAGAATGCAAACCTATCGGTAAGTCTGATGTCCTATATCACATCTCAGAAGTAGAAAGATTACTTTCTAAGCACAGATGTGCTATTGATGATTTATATTAGGGGAAAAGAAGGATGTAAATGTCTTATGCTTCATTTACTATTTTAAAATAAGAAATTATATCTGCCCAAGCTTTTTAAAAAATCATCATAAAATGCCCTTAACACTTACCAGGTTAGAGAGTTCTGTGGCATACTGTACATTCATACTGTGCAGTGATCACTACCATCCAATCTCTTGAAGCCTCCATTGTGGAAAACTGAAACGTTGAACCCATTCAGCAATATTCTCCAGTTTTCCACCCCACAATTCTACTTTTGATCTCTCTGTGACTGTTTGTGGTGTCTTACCTAAGTGCGAGCTCCCACCTTTCTTCTGGCATTTATTGACGGGCTTGTTTCATTTATCATAATGTTTCCAAGACCAACTCACATTGTAGCATGTGTCAAAATAGATTTCCTTTGTTAGGCTGAGTACTAGTTCACTGTATGTCTGCTATAGTTTTTATCCACTACTTTATTGATAGATACCTGGTTTGCTTCCACCTTTTGGCATTGTTGTAGCACTGCAATGAGCATGGGTGTTAAACGTTTTCCTTAAGATCCTTTCAACACATGTGGGCAGAATGATAGGACTCAGCATGGTGTTTCCGACACTGTGTGTTATCTTTCATAATGAACAGTGAGCCCTGGAGCGCAGTCTGATTTCAATTCATTCTCATACCCGTGGTGTGGGTACCACACTTGTCCCCTCCATTTTCTTATGCTTCCATGAAACCTGTGGCACATAGCACACACAAGTAGAAGGAATGACGGAAGGATAGATATGATTATTAGGTGGATGAGTGACTAGTGAAGGAACTCCATAATGGTTAAAGCAATGGCCAATAAACTACATGTCAGACTGATCTATCACTGGGGGTTTGCTGCCAGGTAAGAGTGTTTTTTTTATGGTTTGTTTATTTATTATTAATTAATTATTTTTTTATTTATTTACATCCTAAATGTTACCCTCTTCCCGGTCCTCCCTCACAGAGTTCTTCCACATCTCCCCTCCCCATTCACTCTGAGAGGGCACTCTCTGGGTATCCCCTTCCCTGGGGCATCAAGTCTCTACAGGATTAGGCCAAGCACATATGTAGCAGAGGACTGCCTTGTCTGGCTTCAGTGGGAGAGGATGTACCTAAGAATGGCATTTAAGATGAGCATTTGAAGTCCCCCAAAAGGGGAACACTAACTTTGAATCCCAGTTAAGTGGGTTGTCCATCCCCAAAGAACATTCTTCATTGGCCTCATAGTATACAATATTTCACTCTCAATTGTGGTTAGTATTTCTTCCATTTCATAAACAATATGTTTTTTGAGAGTGGTTTGCTCTTTTTTTATATATAAGTACCTATATAATAGCCTAGATTGTGTCACTTGGTCCACAAGCCATGGTTATAGGAAGCACCTGACAAATGATTCTATTTTCCTCTCTTAAACACAACTCTTCTGTTCCTACCTGAACCTTATAGAATGAATAGTCAGTTGAGTTAGGTAAGTGTACCGACTTAAAAAGAGGTTATGCAATATCTTACTTTACTAGGTTGTACTTGGGATATCTATAAGACAAACTGTATAAACTACAATTTGGGTTGTGGGACAAACTTGTTTCATAGTGTGAAGTCTCCAAATTCTCTTTGATAGTGATTTGGGCTTCAGGATGACTAAATTTGTGGTATCCTAGAGAAAAGAACATTCAACATTTGCCATTGGTGATACTTTGTTTAGAAACAAAGCCTGGGTCTTCTAGGTTATTTTTCCTACCAGTCTTATTTCTTAAAGATCTTTAAAATTTCATGTTTGGAGTGTTTTCCTGTTCGTTTTTCATTTTATTAAGAAGAAACTATAAATGAAGCATAACAATGCCATCATTTTTCATTATTGCTAATGGCTTTATGACAGGATGAAGTCTTGTGCAGTATAATATGGGGGTTTTATGCTTCAATTGTTGGCAGGAAAATCATTTAGAAATATTACTGAACTTTCTCTAGTCAAAGAAAAAGCTTTTGACTTCCACATATCTTTTAAAATATAAAATATGGTGCATTTTATTGTGTGAAATCTTCTGTGTGCAATTTTTGGAGGCAATCCCATATCTCCTACATTTCTGTCTTGACACTGTAATTTACAATCTCTACCCTAAAACTTCAACACAGCCTTTAACATAAAGAGTCTAAAAGCCAATTGTTTTTCTATTATCATGCCTCAATCATACCCTGACTTAAATCTGCATATCTTAATTTTTTGTGGGATTAAATGTGTATTGATTGATTGATTGTGTTTATGCTCTTGTGTATGCTAGTATATAGGTCTATATGGAAGCCAGGGGTAATGTTGATTATCCTTCCTTGCGAATCTTCCATCTTTTTTGAGACAGGGTCTCTCATTGATCTGGAACTCTCCAGGTAGGCTAGGCTGATTTACCAGCAAATATCAGTGACTTTATTCGATCTAACTTTCTCTCATTGAAAGCTGAGGTCAAGAGGGGGTAGTTAGTGCCAAAGCAGAGAAAGAAACAAGGCAAACAAGGATGATTCTTGAGCTATTTTCTCCTCTCATGTTTTCAGTTAAAGAAAAATAAACAAACTGCATACAATTAAGACAGTGGTACTGCTGAGTTCCCATTCGAGATCCATGAATGAGAAGAAATAACAGAAGTCAGAATTAAAGCATGGTAATTCAAATTATTGTTAGTTGTACGTAAACTTGAAATTAAATGAAGGCTTTTAGAAACTAACCATGACTCTTTAAGATGTGCTGTACCTCACACAGATATTTACATAGATATATTTTGTTGAGGTTCTCCATCAGCCCAGATAATGTTGAAATAATATATTTTCTCAGCATACAGATGCACCAGAGGAAAAGCAGTCTTTTTTTTTTTATTGTTGTTGTTGTTTTTCGAGACAGGGTTTCTCTGTATAGCCCTGCTGGCTGTCCTGGAACTCACTTTGTAGACCAGGGTGTCCTCGAACTCAGAAATCCGCCTGCCTCTGCCTCCCAAGTGCTGGGATTAAAGGCATGCGCCACCACCGCCCAGCTGAAAAGCAGTCTTTAAGTAAGTGACACGTATTGAGGCCAGGGAACTTTTGTGACATTGTAGGACCATTTGGAATTATTTTGCAGGTTTGGTAATTTTGTGTGCCATCATTTCTGTTCCCCAGGTATCCTGGTACAAACTCTCCTCACCCTTGCGCATCTGTACAGTGGATACCTGTGGGAAAGCTCCTACAAATCTGGGGTTGGCCTTTTTCTTTCTTTTGTTTTTTATTCTTTATTATTTTTTATTAGATATTTTCTTTATATACATTTCAAATTTCAAATGCTATCCTGAAAGTTCCCCGTACCCTCCCCCAAAACCCCCTGCCCACCCACTCCCACTTCTTGGCCCTGGCGTTCCCCTGTACTGAGACATATAAAGTTTGCAAGACCAATGGGCCTCTCTTCCCAGTGATGGCCGACGAGGCCATCTTCTGATACATATGCAGCTAGAGACACAAGCTCCAGCGGGTACTGGTTAGTTCATATTATTGTTCCACCTATAGGGTTGCAGATCCCTTTAGCTCCTTGGGTATTTTCTCTAGGTCCTCCATTGGGGGCCCTGTGATCCATCCAATAGCTGACTGTGAGCATTCACTTCTATGTTTGCTAGGCCCCAGCATAGCCTCACAAGAGACAGGTATATCAGGGTCCGTTCAGTAAAATCTTGCTAGTGTATGCAATGGTGTCAGCATTTGGAGGCCGATTATGGGATGGATCCCTGGGTATGGCAGTCTCTAGATGGTCCATTCTTTTGTCTCAACACCAAACTTTGTCTCTGTAACTCCTTCCATGAGTGTTTTGTTCCCAATTATAAGAAGGGGCAAAGGTTCTTTGTTTGGTCTTCGTTCTTCTTGAGTTTCATGTGTTTTGCAAATTGTATCTTATATCTTGGGTATTCTAAGTTTTTGGGCTAATATCCACTTATCAGTGAGTACATATCATGTGAGTTCTTTTGTGATTGCGTTACCTCACTCAGGATGATGCCCTCCAGGCCCATCCATTTGCTTAGGAATTTCATAAATTCATTCTTTTTAATAGCTGAGTAGTACTCCATTGTGTAAATGTATCACATTTTCTGTATCCATTTTTCTGTTGAGGGGCATCTGGGTTCTTTCCAGCTTCTGGCTATTATAAATAAGGCTGCTATGAACATAGTGGAGCATGTGTCCTTCTTACAGGTTGGAACATCTTCTGGATATATGCCCAGGAGAGGTATTGTGGGATCCTCTGGTAGTTCAATGCCCAATTTTCTGAGGAACCACCATACTGATTTCCAGAGTGGTTGTACAAGCTTGCAATCCCACCAACAATGAAGAAGTGTTCCTCTTTCTCCACATTCTCACCAGCATCTGCTGTCACCTGAATTTTTGATCTTAGCCATTCTGACTGGTGTGAGGTGGAATCTCAGGTTTGTTTTGATTTGCATTTCCCTGATGATTAAGGATGCTGAACATTTTCTCAGCCATTTGGTATTCCACAGGTGAGAATTCTTTGTTTAGCTCTGAGCCCCATTTTTAATTGGGGTGATTTGATTTTCTGGAGTCCACCTCCTTGAGTTCTTTATATATATTGGATATTAGTCCCCTATCTGATTTAGGATAGGTAAAGATCTTTTCCCAATCTGTTGGTGGCCTTTTTGTTTTATTGACGGTGTGTTTGGCCTTACAGAAGCTTTGTAATTTTATGAGGTCCCATTTGTCTATTCTCGATCTTACAGCACAAGCCATTGCTGTTCTATTCAGGAATTTTTCCCCTGTGCCCACATCTTCGAGGCTTTTCCCTACTCTCTCCTCTATAACATTTACTGTCTCTGGTTTTATGTGGAGTTCCTTGATCCACTTAGATTTGACCTTAGTACAAGGAGATAGGAATGGATCAATTTGCATTCTTCTACATGATAACTGCCAGTTGTGCCAGCACCATTTGTTGAAAATGCTGTCTTTTCCCCACTGGATTGTTTTAACTCCCTTGTCAAAGATTAAGTGACCATAGGTGTGTGGGTTCATTTCTGAGTCTACAATTCTATTCCATTGGTCTTCTTGTCTGTTGCTATACCAGTACCATGCAGTTTTTATCACAATTGCTATCTAGTACAGCTTTAGGTCAGGCATCGTGATTCCACCAGAGGTTCTTTTATCCTTGAGAAGAGTTTTTGCTATCCTAGGCTTTTTGTTATTCCAGATGAATTTGCAGGTTGCTCTTTCTAATTCGTTAAAGAATTGAGTTGGAATTTTGATGGGGATTGCATTGAATCTGTAGATTGCTTTTGGCAAGATAGCCATTTTTACTATATTGATCCTGCCAATCCATGAGCATGGGAGATCTTTTCATCTTCTGAGATCTTCTTTAATTTCTTTCTTCAGAGACATGAAGTTCTTATCATACAGATCTTTTACTTCCTTAGTTAGAGTCACGCCAAGGTATTTTATGTTAATTGTGACTATTGAGAAGGGTGTTGTTTCCCTAATTTCTTTCTCAGCCTGTTTATCCTTTGTGTAGAGAAAGTCCATTGACTTGTTTGAGTTAATTTTATATCCAGCTACTTCACTAAAGCTGTTTATCAGGTTTAGGAGTTCTCTTGTGGAATTTTTAGGGTCTCTTATATATACTATCATATCATCTGCAAAAATTGATATTTTGACTTCTTCCTTTCCAATTTGTATCCCCTTGATCTCCTTTTGTTGTTGAATTGCTCTGGCTAGGACTTCAAGTACTCTGTTGAATAAGTAGGGAGAAAATGGGCAGCCTTGTCTAGTCCCTGATTTTAGTGGGATTGCTTCTGCTTCTCACAATTTACTTTGATGTTGGCTACTGGTTTCCTGTAGACTGATTTCATCATGTTTAGGTATGGGCCTTGAATTCCTGATCTTTCCAAGACTTTTATCATGAATGGGTGTTGGATTTTTTTCAAATGCTTTCTCCGCATCTAACAAGATGATCATGTGGTTTTTGTCTTTGAGTTTGTTTATATAATATGGATTACACTGATGGATTTCCATGTACTAAACCACCCCTGCATTCCTGGAATAAAACCTACTTGGTCAGGATGGATGATTGTTTTGATGTGTTCTTGAATTTGGGTAGCGAGAATTTTATTGAGTAGTTTTACATTGATATTCATAAGGGAAATTGGTCTGAAGTTCTCTATTTTTGTTGGATCTTTCTGTGGTTTAGGTATCAGAGTAATTGTGGCTTCATAGAATGAATTGGGTAGAGGACCTTCTGCTTCTATTTTGTGGAATAGTTTGTTCAGAACTGGAATTAGATCTTCTTTGAAGGTCTGATAGAACTCTGCACTAAACCCATCTGGTCCTGGGCTTCTTTTGGTTGGGACACTATTAATGACTGCTTCTATTTCTTTAGGGGATATAGGACTGTTTAGATCATTAAACTGATCCTGATTTAACTTTGGTACCTTGTATCTGTCTAGAAATTTGTCCATTTCGTCCAGGTTTTCCAGTTTTGTTGAGTATAGCCTTTTGTAAAAGGATCTGATGGTGTTTTGGATTTCTTCAGGATCTGTTTTTTTGTCTCCCTTTTCATTTCTGATTTTGTTAATTCGGATGCTGTCCCTGTGCCCTCTAGTGAGTCTGGCTAAGGGTTTATCTATCTTGTTGATTTTTTCAAAGAACCAGCTCCTCATTTGGTTGATTCTTTGAATAGTTCTTCTTGTTTCCACTTGGTTGTTTTCACCCCTGAGTTTGATTATTTCCTGCTGTCTACTCCTCTTGGTTCAATTTGCTTCCTTTTGTTCTAGAGCTTTTAGGTGTGTTGTCAAGCAGCTAGTGTGTGCTCTCTCTAGTTTCTTTTTGGAGGCACTCAGAGCTATGAGTTTTCATCTTAGAAATGCTTTCATTGTGTCCCATAAGTTTGGGTATGTTGTGGCTTCATTTTCATTAAACTCTAAAAAGTCCTTAATTTCTTTCTTTATTCCTTCCTTGACCAAGGTTTCATTGAGAAGAGTGTTTTTCAGTTTCTATGTGAATGTTGGCTTTTTATTATTTAAGTTGTTATTGAAGATCAGCCTTACTCCATGGTGATCTGATAGGATGCATGGGACAATTTTAATATTTTTGTATCTGTTGAGGTTTGTTTTGTGACCAAGTATATGGACAGTTTTGGAGAAGGTCCCGTGAGGTGCTGAGAAGAAGGTATATCCTTTTGTTTTAGAATAAAATGTTCAGTAGATATCTGTTAATTCCATATGTTTCATAACTTCTGTTAGTGCCACTATGTCCCTGTTTAGTTTCTGTTTTCCATGATCTGTCCATTGATGAAAGTGTTGTGTTGAAGTCTCCCACTATTATTGTATGCGGTGCAATGTGTGCTTTGAGCTTTACTAAAGTTTCTTTAATCAATGTGGCTGCTCTTGCATTTGGAACATATATATTCAGAATTGAGAGTTCCTCTTGGAAGATTTTACCTTTGATGAGTATGAAGTGTCCCTCCTCGTGTTTTTTGATAACTTTTGGTTGGAAGTCGATTTTATTAGATGTTAGAATGGGTACTCCAACTTGTTTCTTCAGACCATTTGCTTGGAAATTTGTTTTCCAGCCTTTCATTCTGAGGTAGTGTCTGTCTTTTTCCCTGAGATGGCTTTCCTGTAAGCAGCAAAATGTTGGGTCCTGTTTGTGTAGCCAGTCTGTTAGTCTATGTCTTTTTATTGGGGAATTGAGCCCATTGATATTAAGAGATATTAAGGAAAAGTAATTGTTGCTTCCTATTATTTTTGTTGTTAGATTTGGCATTCTGTTCTTGTGGCTCTCATCTTTTAGGTTTGTGGAAGGATTACTTTCTTGCTTTTTCTAGGGAGTGATTTCCATCCTTGTATTGTTTTTTTTTTCTGTTATTATCCTTTGAAGGGCTGGATTCGTGGAAAGATAATGTGTGAATTTTGTTTTGTCATGGAATACTTTGGTTTCTACATCTATGGTAATTGTAAGTTTGGCTGGGTATAGTAGCCTGGGCTGGCATTTGTGTTCTCTTAGTGTCTGTATAACATCTGTCCAGGATCTTCTGGCTTTCATAGTCTCTGGTGAAAAGTCTGGTGTAATTCTGATAGGCCTGCCTTTATATGTTACTTGGCCTTTTTCCCTTACTGCTATTAATATTCTATCTTTATTTAGTGCATTTGTTGTTCTGATTATTATGTGTAAGGAGGAATTTCTTTTCTGGTCCAGTCTATTCGGAGGTTTGTAGGCTTCTTGTATGTTCATGGGCATCTCTTTCTTTAGGTTTGGAAAGTTTTCTTCTATAATTTTTTTAAAGATATTTGCTGGACCTTTAAGTTGAATATGTTCATTCTCATCTACTCCTATTATCTGTAGGTTTGATCTTCTCATTGTGTCCTGGATTTCCTGGATGTTTTGAGTTAGGATCTTTTTGCATTTTGCATTTTCTCTGATTGTTGTGTCGATGTTCTCTATGGAATCTTCTGCACCTGAGATTCTGTTTTCCATCTCTTGTATTCTGTTGCTAATGCTCGTATCTATGGTTCCAGATCTCTTTCCTAGGGTTTCTATCTCCAGGTTGCCTTATTTTGGGTTTTCTTTATTGTGTCTACTTTCCTTTTTAGGTTTAGTATGGTTTTGTTCATTTCTATCACCTATTTGGATGTGTTTTCTTCTTTCTCTTTAGGGACTTGTAACTCTTTAGCAGTGTTCTCCTGTATTTCTTTAAGGACTTGTAACTCTTTAGCAGGTCCTCCAACAAAGCGGGGCGGACACCTCTCCCCTGGCAGGGAAGGTGCTGGATGTCTGAAGCCGGAATTGGGGTCTGCCTCAGAAGCTGTCTTCTAGGGACCTTCGGGTTGTTCCCCGACTCCGTGCCCAAGGTGACCCAGTGCTAGTGCTGACCGGAAGGGACTTGTGATCCTAGTCAGGCCAGGTTTTCTGCTTCCCTAATGCTGTCTCATGTCCCGAGAGATTGGAATGGAACAGAAGTTGTGTTCCACTCACGGTGGTCCTAAGATCGTGTGGAGAGTCCTCTAGGGACCTTGGGGGTGTCTGCCAACTCCACACCCAAGGTGACCTGGTGCTGGCACCGACTGGAAGGCTGTTTTTTATTCTTATTAACGTGATTGTTTTAAGATGGCTGCCAGAAATTCTATGAGCGCAAACCGAGAACAGCTCAGTGAGAATGGAAGAGTTCAAAACTGATATTATTATAATCACTTATTGCAATTTACATTACATTAACAGGAACCCATGCTGTTAACTAGTCTATAAGCTCTTATGGGCACCACCAACATTTTTAAAAGCCTCTGTGCAGAATAAAACATGTATGAATATACTGATATATGTTTAGGTGCATCTTTGCCTTTTTGTGCTGGCTCCAATCCCAACTCATTAGTACCAGAGTCTTCATTATATAGTTCTCTCTCTCTCTCTCTACTTTAAAAATATTAATTAAAAGAGTCAAATGTTATAAGGTTGAGTGTTAAGTATGATTTACTGATTTGTTTTTAAATGCAAGGTGTGACACGAGGTCAATCTCCCTAAAACATGCATTGAGGAAGGACCACAATTATACTGTTTCTACGGCAATGGGCAGTTGCTCAATACTCAGTCACTTTTTGGAACACTGTGTTCTGATTCTCATTTGTGCATCTGTTATATCTCTGTAGAAGAGAGTGAAAAGGTTGTGAAAATATCAGGTGAGTTTGAAGCCAGCTGCTTAGGGATTTTAAAATTTCTCTTTGCCAACTAATCCTAGATACTCACTTAATGGCATATTCCAAGTTCAAGGCTAAAAGAATGGCAGATACCAGCTATTTCTGGAAGAGTATTTGTGGTCAGGGCCTGAGCAAATATTGGAGAATAGTTGCCTGGTTCAGTGTCTAGTTGCTCATAAATATATTAACTGAAGTTGTAGCTGTCTGTAGACAGGGGCTCTCTGGAAGGGAAGATGGATTACAGAAAAGCCTTTGGTGGGAACCTGGGTCAGCTAGGTAGATATCAACCAGGGCACAGTCAAGACTGAAGACATGAATGGAGCCTCATGAGTCATGGCTTACAGAATGGAACAAGCACTTTAAGACAAGGACTTAGTTACAATGATCCTTGGAAGGTGTGAAAAGCCAAATAGAAGATGATGAGGTCACTCAGGGATTAACAACTGGAACTCCCAATACCACAAAGGCTGGTGGATCAAAGAAGGGATGTTGATACAACTAGAGGACAAGAAGAGAATCTCCATGTCAGTTCCCAGAAGTACCTGGAAGTCTGGCATCTGGGAAACCCAAGCTCATGGAGATAGCATTCCAGTGGGTGGGAGATTGAGAGAGGGATGGAACTGAATGGAATTCCTGTGATAATGGTATTGATTCATTCATGAGGACACTGACTGAATCTTCTCTTAGACATATCCTGCTTCTTGGTAAATGCTCCATCGAAGAGTTTCCCATGCCTGAATTTTGCATTCATACCTTAGTACCAACACTGGTGAGACCATCTATAGCACAGAGATGAAGGGGAAACCCTAGCTGCTTCCACGTGTCACCTTCCCATCTTCCACTGAATATGGCTGGAGTTAGTTGTTAGCTGAGTATGGAAAAGTTAGTTTTTAGATAAAGGGCAGGAATGGATCAAAGAGTGAATAGGCACATGACTAGTGCACAAAGCATGGGTTTAGGGTTAGGACTGAGCAGACTCCAGGCAAATGTGCAGATGGGAGGCAATATAGAGCCTCCTGGTGTTAAGGCCTTGTATGTGGTATCCATTGGTGTTTCCAAGGCATAGATGTGGGTCCTAGCAGTACAGAGGCCTGCCTGTATTAGGTGACTACTTATTCTCATTCCAGTTAGAAGGCAAGAAAGATTTGAGGGTGGTGGGCTCTTTTTGGAATACAGATATTTCTGTTAACATCCTCTTATCAGAGCCGACCCTCCAATCCATTTTAAATGACTAAATTTTCTAGATGAACAATAGAAAATTTTACTATGATAAATGTACAATAAAACTATGAAAAGTAACTCATTTTAATATTTCAATGTCCTTAATGGCTACGAAATGATAGTTTACCTGAGTTAGTCAGATAAACTCAAAACCATGAGTTAGGGCATCTTCTGGTTCTTGTCCCCTTCCTGATGGTCTAGATAGAAAAATTACCACTTGAAACATCCTCCATTTTCATAATGGCCATCCCTAATGTGGGATCATAGGTACTGTACACATCATAAGGAGAACTCTATTTTGCATTGTAGAAAAAAATGAGGTAAGCCCTCTGTAACAATGGTAGCAATACTTTCACTGACTCAGTAGCCCTCAAGCTTCTGTTAAAATGCAGGTGGCTCTGAGCCCCAACCCCTTGCTCTCCATTCATGATTCAGCATGCCTTAGTGAGCATAGACATTAGCATTATATAATGGTGCCCAGATGTCATTGCTACACAAGGGATATACTCACAGGTCACCACACAAGCACCTTGGCTAGTCACTGTATTCCAGGCAAGTATTATCTCCATCCTACCACAGTGGAAGCTTCCAGAAGCCAAGTCACCAGGTCATAGCCATGTGGCTAGGGAACAGTGGTGAAAGACCATTACTGGGCATTGGTGTTAACCTTGGTCACCTGTGTTTGATTGTCAGGCTACCACCATCAGGACTACTGTACTGCAGGACTGGGTAGTTACCACTTCTGGACCTCCTGTGGAATTTGTAGTTTGGTCTTAACCCTAAGTGATTATCTTTTAAGAAATGAGACTAGGCTACTTTTTTTTTTAAACTTTTATTCTTCTCTCATACATTACATCCTGACTGCAGTTTCCCCTCCCTCTATTCTTCCCTGTCCCTCCTCTGATCTCCCTTTGCTCTCCAATTCCTCCATTAAAAAAAAAGGAGCAGGTCTCTCAGAGATATCCACAAAACATGGGCCAACAAGATTGAATAAGACTGGGCATAAGTCTTCATATCAAGGCTGAATGAAGCAACTCAGTAGGAAAAAAAAAAGAGTTCTAATTGCAGGCAGGAGTCAGACACCCTCACTCCTATTGTTGGAAGTTCCACAAGAACACCAAACCAAACAATAAAGTATGTGCAGAAGACCTAGCTCACATATGTAGAGGATCTGTGTTTGTCACTTCAGTCTCTGTGAGCCCCTATGAGTCCTTCTTAGTTGATTCTGGGGGCCATGCTCTTGTGGCGTCCTCAACCTCTGTGGCGCCTACAATTCTTCCTCCCTCACTTCTGTAAGGTTCTCTTGACTCTGCCTAGTGTTTGGCTGTGGGTCTCTGCATTGGTTCCCATCAGCTGCTGGATGGTACCCCTCTGATGACAGTTGGGCTAGGCACCAGAATATCATTAGGAATCCTAATGATATTGATGTTTTTTCTTTTTTGTCAGTTGTGTTTGGTTCTATCCTTGGTGTTGGGTTCTATCCTGTCTTGTCTTTGGTTTCCTGGTCATCCAGACAGTAGGTTTCTTCTCATGGCATGGACCTCAAATTGGACCCATTATTGGTTCTGAGCCACCACTGCCCCAGCACATCTTGCAGGCAGGACATGTTGTAGGTCAGAGATCTTGTGGCTAGGTTCATGTCCCACTGCTAGGAGACTTGCCTGGTTATAGAAAGCATCCACTTCAGGCTCCTATCTCCCATTACTAGAAGACTTTGTTGGAGTCACCCTTGTAGATACCAGGGAGTTTCCATTGCACTAGGTTTCTATATCATTCCCATCCCACTTCCCACCTGGATCCCTTCTGTTCTCATTCGCACCCACCCCCAGTCCACCTGCAAAATCTGTTTCCTCTTTCCAGTGAGATCCGTACATCCCCCTTTGAGTCTTCATTACTCAGCCTCTTTGAGGCTGTGAATTGTAGTGTGATTATTCTTTAATTAACATCTAGTATCCATTTACAAGTGAGTACGTATCACATTTGTCTTCCTGGGTCTGGGTTCCCTCACTCAGGATGATTGTTTCTAGTTTCTCCATTTATCTGCTAATTTCATGATGCCATTGTTTTTAACAGCTGAGTAGTATTCCATTGTGTAAGTGTACCACATTTTCTTTATCTATTCTTCAGCTGAAAGTACATCTAAGGAATTGGGCCTTGCTCATATAGTGGGTATTGACTTTTTGGTGCAAATGACCCTGCTGTCTGATGCTGGTTTGGTTGACAGAGACTGTGTGGCATGGGGAAGCCCCACTCATCTGCAGTAAGGGAGAGACTTTACGAATGGCTGGCTGAGCAGTTTGTGGTCTTTCCAGTGCTGGACTGGACACTGGGGACTACCTCATGCATATAGTTTGGGGCATTTGCTGTCACAATCAGCCTTGTATATTCCTTCTCAGAGTGTCCTGTTTCATTTGGTTCTGCAATAAGTCAATGGGATGATTAATAAGTCATTTGTTTACTTTGAGGCTACAAACTAGTGACCTTGACAGAGGAGGCAACTTCTCTTCATCGTTCATCTTAGATCTCTTACCAACGAACTCTACCTAATTTCCCACATTACCCATTGAACAGGAATGATCTAGGAGTTGGCAGGTTAAAAGGGCAGCTCCTCACAGCTTGCTGCCTTCTTCTCTATGAATTGCAGCCACATATTAATTATTAATCCAGAGTGTCTTTCTTGTTCCATCTACAAACTGCAAATGTGAATTCCAGTATGTATTTTTAAACACCTCTATTATGATCAAGCAAATTTGAATATCACATGTACTTTATTTCAAGTGAGCTTTGTTTACAGAGGAAAAATCTGCTTAATATATGATTTCTAGACTTTCATTTTTGTAAACTGTAGCCAAATTCTTAGTTAGGAGAAACATGAGCTGTTTTACAATTTAATAGTTCCATATATCATACTTCTAGAAGTTTCTATTTTGTTTGATTTGTAGAAATAGAGAATTAAGATGGAAAGTAGAAGAAATTGTGTTCTAGAGAAAATTATAGTAATCAATGAATTCATAATAGTACAGATAAACAATAGATGATTTTACCTGGGTAGTAATGTTTGCATGCATGTGTGATGTGTGAAGGTGTGCTTGCCTGTGTGTGTATGTGAAGGCCATGTGTGATGTGTACAGGTGTGTGTACATGGAAGCCATGTGTGATGTGTGCAGGTGTGCTTGCCTGTGCATGTACATGGAGGTTTGAGCTTTACTTAGGCTGTTTTCCTCTATCACTATCTACCTTAGGTTTAATTTTTACATTTTATTTGTTTGTTTGCCATCAGGTGTGGTGTTAAATGCCTTTACATGCTGAGCCATTTTTTCAACTTCGCCTTAGTTTTTGAGACAAGGTCTCTCATTGTACCAGGACTTGTCATCTTTGCTAGACTTGTTGGCCATCAAACCCTGGGAATCAGCTGGCTCTGTCACCTACCAGGTCACATGTTTATCTCCATGCATGGCTTCTATGTGGGTGCTGGGGATATGAACTCATGTCTTCATGTATGTAAGCTCATGGAGCTGCCTCCCCTGACCTCCTGGATAATAACATTTAAAAGTAGCTTTACATGACTATAAGTTCAATCAACCTTGCTTTCTGGAGAAAAAAAAACAGAATTATAAGCTTACATGTACTAAAACTAAGTTCCCAAAGTCTTCATGTACTAATAGTCTAATCAATATTAGGGACTTTTCTAGAAATAAGCTCTTGCAACTTCTGCTGCAAAGTACCATTAACATTCTATTAAGTTTATAATTGTACTTTTCCAGTTGAGTGTAATAAATAGTGCTATGTTTATTAGTTTTGTTATTAGTCTTGTTAAAAACCAAATTTTCATGATGAGAGAGAGAGGTAAACACTATAATTCCAGGACTGTGTAGGCTTCAATGGGGTTCAGGGTGGTGGTAGAAGAAGGAGATGGCAGAGGCTGAAGCAGGAGAACAGGAGTTTAAGGCAAGCTTGAGTTCTATAGTGAGGCCCTTTTCTTAAAAATCCAGAAACAGGTACAGCAAGAGGATTCAGTAGGTAAAGGAGCTTGCTGTCAAGTAAGTTAATAAGGTGAGTTTTGTCTGCATGTGGTAGAATGAAAAAGAGGACCATCCCCTGCAAGTCATCCTCTGACTTACACACACACACACACACACACACACACACACACACACACGCATGCACACACACACACACACACATGCACACACATACACACACATACACACACCATACCACATCAGCACAATTAAACTGTAAAAACAATTCCAGAACCAACCTACAAAGAAACCTTAACCCATATGTTTTGTCATACAACAAAGTGCTTTGCGCAGATCATTAGTGACTTCTGAGTTGGGAGCATTCATCTATGGAAGAAGGGAAGGCAACCAATCTCTCCTGGGCAGGGCACAATACCATTTGGTTTTTATGAAGTTGTTTGAGCAGGAGCAAGGGACCAACACAATACAAAGACTCAAGAATTGGGTGGTTAAATAAGTCTATTCTAGTCTTCCTTACGTGATAAACTGGCCTGTTTGGGAGTTGATTTGTTACTTCTCCTGGTTTCTAGGAAGGTCAGAAAAACAAGCTAGTCTGGATTTGGTGACCCAGAACTTGAGCAGTTTAAGTGTCTCTGTCTTAATTTGATCTGCTGATATCTTCCTAAAGAAGTCCATCTAATCGATGCCTTTCCATAAATCTTCTTTAGTAGTTTAGTACATAGGAAACTCTTGGCATATTCTTCCTTTCCTCACTATAACCAAAAAGAAACTAGACTCTTGCTATCTACAGCAGTTTCCTCTGCCTCATGTCCAACTTCTCCCAAGAATGGCTTGAAACTGAGTCAGCTATTGAGATCAACAGGTGGTTGGCCAACAGCTTGGTTTGGAAGGTTTGGGTTTTTTGCATAGTAGTTTGGAAAGTTCAGTAGGGTGCTAGAAACTCCATTTCTAAGATAGCCATTCATGTGACTGTCTGGTCAGCATCATATTCAGACTAGAAGTCCAGGACTTCTAGGACTGATAACCAGAGGACCAAATACCCACCTATCAATCCTACACAATGTAGGCTGCCGTTGTAACAGGGCTTAGAGAGGATCTATCCTAAAAGATCCAGCTGCAAGATATATTATATCCTGTTTGGTCTTAGTCTTGGAAGTTATTTAGTATAACTTCTGTAGTTTTCTATGGATCCATGCATGCATCGTTTGTGCACACCTGGATACTTATATAAGAACATATACACACATCTTACACACACATATTAAAATAAGAAAAGTTTAGGTGAAGCAATGAGATAAGAACGGTTACAGAAAGGAGGTAAATGGGTGAGAGCATATCTATATTCTTTTTTTTTCTTCCTCCTAAAGAGAGCAAGAATAAAGGCAGTATGGGGGTAGAACAGGGTTTTTTTTTTCCTATTCTTATATCTGACCTAATTTCTTGTATACATTTTCCAAAGTACAAGCTGATGCAACACCATATACAAGACACTTAATGATTTTTTTCTGTAAAACTAAGAAATATCACTGTGGTGCAAAGGATTGCCAACCATCTGCCTGGCCTCACCAACCATCTGCTTGGCCTCCATTCTTCTTTGAGATGTGGCCCTTTGCCTGCCTTCTTGTTTCCTAGTAAACTGAGAAGATTTTCCATTAATTAAAGTTGGTGGATGAGAAGAACGCATCCAGTGGCACCCATGTAGGAATTATTCCCACCATCCTGGCCCCAGAAAAACAATACAGTCAGAATGGTCTTTTCCTACAACATCATCTGGCCACCTACAAAGTGAGGCACAAACTCTTTCCATGGAGGGATGTTGTGAGGCAAGTGTTGTAAGGTCCCCCACTCTTGTACTTCCTGCAACATGTTCTGAATTGTCAAAGTTGTCAACAATGCATGGTGGAAATGCAGGAGGGGATTACAGTCTTTCTGGCCAGTTCAGCTTCATCACACACACAGAGGGGATTATCGTCTTTCCGGCCAGTATAGTTTCAGCACACACTTGAGTTCTCTTTTCAGGGTCACAGGGTGTCTCCTGCAGTCACTTACCCATGATTTTTACTTAAACAAAGAATTGGCCTGGAAGTAACAGTGACATTTCTCTTCATGACTTGCAACTATAATAAAATAATAACAGTACTTTCTCTATATAATTGTTTTCTTTCTTTCTAAGAAGTGAAATCCACTGGGTAGGTTAAATAATAAGAGAGTTGCACTTCCTTTATCTGACTCATGAGACCTGGTGGACAATCGTTCAAGAAAATTATTTTTATTAGTATGGTAATGGTCTGAAGAATATAATGTGGACAGGGTACTATAGTCTAGTTTATAATTTGTGCTAATTAACTGCTATAGAAATTCAGCTTAGTTAATTTCATTTTTCAATAATTGTGCCACACCTGTTCAGGAAGATTATTGCCATGATATGCATGCATATATATATATGTTACTTTTTAGTAGGACATTCTTTGAGAGAAACTTGCAAATTGAATTTTTAAAGCAAAACTTTTCATTGGCACAAAGACTAAGACCTCAATTATGCATTTTCCAAGTTTTTCCACTTAATAGAAATGGTGTGTTTGTTTCACTGATCATGCAGAGACAGATGATGATTAAATGTTCTTCTGAAGAATTTATCAAGGAATGATTAGGGTGAATATTTAAAGTTTATGGCTTCAATCATATCTATTTTACTCTAATAGAGCAAAAATTACAAGCAGGGTCACAGTATACAGAGGGCCTGGAGATCACACTGTATCTAGCCACAGTAATAATACTAAAATAATGTAGACAACATTTGAAGCAATGCATTTGTATTTTCTACTTGTATTTGCCACATTCCTTATCTCTGAGACAAAAACAGGAGAAGGAGATGGAGAATTATTTTTCCTCACTGTCTCCAGGAGATTTCATTTTGTCACGGTGGGACAGGCGTGGTGGCCAGCTGCTGCTTGCATTCTGGTGAACTAGGAAGCCTGGTGCTTCATCCAAAACCATTAGTGAGTATATACTTCAGGGATCTGCCTTTCATTACTTACCTCTGAAAACCAGGCTGAGTGTTCCAAAGGTTCTACAGCTTCTTCAAATAGCACCACCATATATGGACCAAGTATTCAAACACAGACAAGCCCATGAAAGAAAGTTTAGATTTAAACCATAGCACTAGTATGCTGGTTATGAATTCTACATGATTTTGTCTTAGGTGGGAATCTTTGTGCCCAGTTTAAGAGGTAGGTGTAAAGCTAACTAGTTAGATGTCCTACTTCCTTGGACAATCATTCTAATGTACCTCCCTGGAGCACTGGATCTTGGGCAGGCAACACAAAGAGAAAAGTATCCCAGGGCTGGCAAATGTTAGTATCATCCTTTATTCTCAAATGAGTCCTGGCCATGATACACTACTTTGTAGTTGTCTCTAGGTTACCAGTGTCTCCAGCTCTCTCTTTTGCCCTTTTTCTCTTGTCATCCTTGTCAGCCTCCTGGGTGAGTGCAAAGCTAAGTACTGATTTTCCCACTTTGCATTAACCAAGGATGATTCCCTGTAGATACGGAGTGAGCTGTGCTCTTGCCTTTGCTGTGTGGCATTCCTGCAAGGGTCTCCATCACTGTAGGCTTAAGGCCTGTGCTTCACCCAGAGTATATGTGTACATGATGACGTTGATGAATGAGCATGGGGAGACATTATGACTAAGTATTATAAGTTCCCAAATAGCCTCAGTGCTGTCAGGTGAGTTGCTCTAGGCCATCTGGTTATTAACCAGGAAATGCAGATCTTTAAAACTTGTGCTTCCTGCCTCTATAATGACCTTCTTCCTCTCCTGTGTGTCAAAGTCAGCCTTACAGTGAGATACCCAGAAGTATCACACCCACAAGATCTAGAGACTCACAGCAAAGAAAGGTTGAGGAGAACTTGTGGTACTATGTGATTATTCAGTGCTGCTGGGGAACATGTGATTCCATCTTCTTTAAACTTATGATCCCCCTGCCCAAGTTTACAGAGTGCTAGGATATATTGATTGCAATGGCTAGAACCTGAATTCAAAGCTTGTGCTCTGAGATGTCACAGTGCATGTTATAGATGTCAAGAGTGCATGTTATAGTTGCAGAATTATTTAATAATAATAATATGCTTATTAAAGTCTCCTTCAGTCTATGTTCCTTCCAGCCAGGCAAGTTGTATACACATCTATAATTATAGTTGTAGACACATGTAGGGGCAGGGATGGAACCAGTGTTTGGAGTCTGAAGCTTGGGTAAATTGGCTTCTCAAACAAACAAACTAACTAACAAACAAATAAACAAACCCAGCAACACAAATAGGAGGGGTGGCAAGAGTTAACGTGCCATGCAGATCTGGTGCAAACTTGATGACCTAAGTTTCATCTCCATTTCTAGAACCACAATAGAGAAAACTCACTCTGGAAAGCTCTCCTCTGCCTTCATAGATGGGCCCATGACACACACATGCCTGAACCATCACACTAAACTGAAGACAAAAGCACACAGATGTGAAAGTAGGTACTAAGCAATGAGAAATCAAAACCATTTCAAGGGTCTCGAGAAACCCTTGTAGTTTGGAGACTTAGACCTTGCTTTCCTTGTCAGTCCTTCCTTAGGAAGTTGATCAGCAGAACTTACATAACGGGCTTTTGGACCAGAACCTGGCTTTCCTTCTCTTTTCTCTCAAGTTTACTAATCTGGGAGATCATAATGATGGTGCCAAGTTCTTGAAGGGAAATTCTGTTGTGCTTAATATCCAATTTTGGTTAAATGTAAAGACTTAATTTATAAAGCTCTGAAATCTGCGTAATGTTCAATTATCTCCTCAGAAGCTTGGTGCACCTCTGTGTTCTATTTTCGTTGGCTGCATTCAGCATTCTCCTTTTGTTTCCTTGTCAAATTTTTTAATGTTCAGCCTCATGTAGTTATTTTCATGTTTTTTTTTTATGAACGGTATCATGTACATTTTCCATAATCTTTTCTAACTGAATTTGCTTAGGTAAATGATCTATTTATACATGTATGTATGTATGTATGTATGTATGTATGTATGTATGTATGTATGTATATATAGATGTCCGCATGTACATATCACGATGCAGGATTCAACCCAGTGACCTGCACATGTGGGGAAAGCTCTCTACTACTGAATGCTATCTCTGGTCCTAGAAAGGCTACTTTTGAAAGAAGTAGCCATTTCTACTCTCATCAATACCTCACCAAACCTAGTACTTTTAATGTTTGGTCAACTATGAGTCCTTTAAAAATGTTTTCTTACATTTTGAAACCCATTTTTTGTAGTGGTTTCTTTATGGAAATATAAATCTTGATACTCTAACAACTGGTCATTGTCCGTGGCTTTGGTCACTCCTGGGAAGGTGTCTTGTCTAGGGATTGTGCTGGAGGCAAAGCAGGGTACATCAAGGTGGGGATGCACAGGCTGAAGATGTTATTATAAATCATTGAAAGCCAGAAGTGGTGGGAATCCACAGCACACATTAGTCTGTAGCACAGATCTGACTCTGTAACTTGATCTGTCATTGATTTTGATGGCTACTTATCAGGGCCACTTCAGGAGACATGGTAGACTTGCTCTACCTGCATCTCACTGTATGAAGTTCATAGACAAGCTCATACCCTATGGATTTCCTTGAGGTTTGAATGTTTGCCTGGCAGCCCTCTCCTGTAGACCGAGGGACGAGGAGGGCTCCTGTATCTGGATGCAGAGCAGTCTTGTGTTTATCCTTTCCAGTGCTTTTAGAAAAGGTTGCATAAGCCACATCTCCAATGTGGGCAGACAGGCATGTCCTAGGTTCAGCTGCCATGCTCAGGTTGTGTTGTGGCATGCCTTTGAACCACACAGAATAACTGAATCTGCATTTGTGACTTATTCAAGGCTTAGGCTGATCTCAGTTGAATATGGTTTTAATTTAAACAGTACGACTTGTAGGTTCTCAACCATAGGTGTCTTAATGAGTACTTCTGTGGCCTCTCCAACCAGAGCACCAAGGAAGGCATGGAAGGGTGACTGCATGTCTGAGGTGGTGACAACAGTCTTCATTTGGATTCCCTGTGTAATTATGGAACACAGGGACACTTTCCCTAATGGGTATAATACTGCTGGGTACTGGTTGACAGCTTATTTCCAGTTAAGAAGAGTCCTTGGGGAGGGGAGAAAGTTTGAGAACCTATTACCAAGCTTTCTGATTCTTTTCTTGGCGTACTACGAGAGATGGGACCACCCTTGACACTTGCTAGCTCTGGGGCCATTTGTATGCCATATCTCTCTAACCAATTTAAGTTACATCAAGCAATCTACAAGTCAGATTCTATGTGTCTATCTTTATAAACACCTTCCTAATGGCTTGGGAAGCCAGGTCCAAATTTAAATTCAGCATCAGCCTTTAGTTGCTTTTCAAAATCTCCCTGTTTGTATCTTAGAGTGAGGGGTATGTGTACATATCTATAACTGCAGGTCCGATGTTTATGTACAGCTGCCTACAAATGGCTTTCTTTCTCACAGGGATGATGTGTTTTTTATGCTGCTGGGCTTATGGGAAACTCTGGCTATGGTATGGCTGGAGGAGGTATCAATGGGACCCATGATGTGTGTTGCCTAGAGCATGGGCATAGGGCGTTGTTCAACCTAAGATAGAGCATTTCAAGTCTCTGTATGAGTGAAGAGAGCACCCTGATTTGAGGATGGTAGGATGTGGCAAACTGATTTTAGAAGAAACCTTTTATAGACTCTGGGTTTTGGGTTGTATGCCTCATGTAGACCCAGAGGCTACACCCTCTGTTTTTCATTTGCCTCTTTCTTCTGTGTGGCTCCTGAGCCCTTCAGGCCTCCTGAAGTGTGGGTGATGTTGGTGGTAGAGTTCTGCTATGATAAAAAGACTAGACAATATCAAGGACAGGGACCCTCCTTCCTCTCTGTGCATCTCCTCTCTGTTTGCACACCTGTTCTTTTCTGCTTCCACCTTCTGCTTCAGTATTCCTCCCCCCCCCCCCCAGCTCACTTTCATTTTAGTTTTCTAGACTTACCTTGACTGAAAGTTTCTTCAGATGCCCAGGTATGGCACCTAGGGGATACTTGCCTTGCTAGTGTTCATTACTGCATTTAGATCCTTTAATGGTAGAAAGAATTTTGTGGTGTCACATGGAAACTATCCCTAACAACACTCTCCTGGAGAAGGTGCCAGTCTAGCTTTGAAAACCTGATTTATGAGTGAGCATTGGAACAAAACAAACTTATCATTGTGCTGTTATTTTTAGAATATTTTAGCATCTGTGAAGGTACTTGACATACTTAGGCTTGATAGATGCATTAAATATGCTTTGAATTGGTGAGGCCTCTTCCAGCTCCAAGGACCTGAGATTTCAATTCACTTCTTTTGTTTTAAATAAGTGAGGAAACAGAGGTTGGAAAATAAGGAGATTAAAACAGAATCATCATGAGAACCAGTTGTCTAACCCCATCCTGCCTCTCTTTTATTTAGTACTAGAATCTAAGATTGTTATTTGGGTCTCCCGAGGGGTTTACATGAGCTTCTGTATGTGGAGAGGCACAGCGTGGCAGAAGGGGGAACATGAGGCCTTGAACTGGCACACAGGGATGCACAGGGCTGATGCTGGGCTTAGCTCTGTGTAAGGATAAAGTGTGAAGGGTGAAAGGTGAAGTTGCTGAAATGTCAACAGAAATAGAGCTTCTTGAATTTAAATGTGGCTTGTGGGTCATTTGATGACTCCTGTCACTCTTATCAGTATATTAAAATGAGATTTATCTTCATATCGAATGAAATTGCTACATTTTTATAGCTTTGCAGCACACACACACACACACACACACACACACACACACACACACACACACACACACACACACACGCATGCACACCACATACATAAAACAGGAATAAAAGCATCCATTCCATTGAGCTTTATGGAATTAATTTTTCATGGCACCAATTGCATAACATCTATGTGGTTTTCCCTCCTCTTTAAGTAGGGATAATAAGAAGGACTATTTAAGCCTTTCCTTAGGATCACATGTTGATAGAAATGGAAGGCTCCCAGCTCTACACTGACCCTTAATAGATATCACTAAATGCAGTGACTTCTATCATTGTCAAGCATTATTATAACCCGGGCTTATGTTCACTGCCAGGAGTCTCTTTCTGCTCCCTCACAGACTTCCTTGTCCTCTCTGAAACCCCCTCAGTCATTTGAATGTATTGGCTGCTCCTCCAGGGAAATGTCTATCATGTTCTGAAGAGCTTTCATTCGTAGGTCAAGAAGTATATAATTTTTTCTTTTTTCAGTGTTTAAAGATATTTTGATTTGTTAGTGTAAGACATAGCTGTAATACTTTTCTGTTGTCACAGAATCCTAACATTAGGTTTTTATTTTAATATATCCTTTTGTAGTATTTGTCTTGGATCCTCAGTCTCTAAGCTGAAGTAGAAGGGTCTTTCTTGACCTCAATTATTCGTTCTACTCAAGTTATTGGCATCAATTTCCATAACCAGTAACTGCGCAGCCACAAGAATAAAATGAGATCAAGCTTTACAGAGTTACTAGCCTTCTTAAACATTTGCCAGAGATGGATAGAAGTTCCTGCCACTCTTGCAGATGACCTGGGTTCATTTCCCAGAACCCACATGAGAACTCACAACCATCTACGACTCCAACTCCAGGAGATTAAATGACTTATTCTAGCTTTAGTGAGCATTAAGCACTCATGTGGTTCAAATACATATGTGTAGGCAAAACATACACACACATACACCACATACACATATACACACATGTATATATATATATATATATATATACATATATATACACATACATATATATGTAAATAGAATAAAACATTAACTGAATAAAATGCTTTCTTAGACAGTTTGAATATCTTGGTTATCTGTAAGCTTCAACATTCACTACAAAGGAATCCTACCTAAGTTCCATCAGTTAGCAAGGCCCCATTGCTGAAGATGATTAAAAAACTCAGGGAACACTGATAAGTGAAGCTGGTGCCTACATAGGGCCTTCACCCTTATGCTTTAGTGTCTTTCGTATAGCATGGTGTTCTGCATGCTACCAAAAGAGAAATGTATACACCAACCTAGCCACAAACCCATGTTCAAGAATTCTGTTCTGCCTGAAAGATATGCTAGGCCAATAGTGGCACAAAGCTTGTGGGGGTATCCAACCTATATCTTAAGGCCAATCAGTTTGGGCCAAACATATTCAAACCACCACAGGTGTGCACAGCTCCTTCCTTTACATTCAATCTGGACTACAGCCTATTGAATGGTACCACCCATATTTATGGTGGGTCTTCCCACATCATTAAACCCAATTTCTTCATAGGCATGCCTAGAGGATTATCTCCTCGATATTCAAGATCCTATCAAGTTGACAACCAATTTTAACTATTGCATATGGTGTTTTCCATCTTAGTCATGGGCCTTGCCATTCATCCTTTGTTCAGGACATGTTCAGGAGTCATCCATAGCTTTCTCATTTGCTTATATTTCATTTTCAATACATTAGTAAATCTTGGTTGTGTTTTCAAAATATATATCTAAAATGTGTACTTGACACCTTACTATTTCTTAGTCATCATTTTTTCCACATTTTTGCATTTCTCTCATTACTCATTTGACTCTAGTCACTAATCTTTAGCCATTCTTTGGCTCTTCTATTGTGTTTCTGTAGGTCTTTGTCCTTGCCATTCCTCTGGTTCTAAGGATGTTCCACCAGTTGTCTATAGGGCTATCTCTTTTACCTATCTTCTAATCCCTGCTCAAACATCTCCACAGAAACCCTATCTCTCCCTTACTCTCTCTTTCGTCTCTTACTTATAAAGTATATTAATAGCACTCATCCAATTTGGATTATATACATTGTCTGCTTCCTGTTATTAACTCTTTTATAATAAGCTGCTTGAGTTTACTCCTTCAGTGCTATACTGTGGTTTCCTAGAAAAGTACCTAGCCAGGATAGACAGTGCATACTTGGTGAATGAATGAACTGAAAGACAAATGGTATATTCTTAACTAAAAGGATGATGATATGGTTATTTCTAATCTTTTCTAAAACATTGTATTAGAGGAAGGATAAAGAGATGAATCACTAGTGGCCTTAGAGTGAACACCATAGGTCTGCTTTTATAATACCCAATGTTAGCACTATAGTAGAAGCTGATGAATTAAGTTCTGGCTCTTACATACTTAAATCTGGTTGTATGAGTCACATCAGACCAAATTACCAAGTATAGATGTGAAAATTAAAGGCAGGAACAACCAATTTTCACTCAATAGTACATCTTGAAGTTTGAGGAAGGTGGGGCAAAGCAGTACTGAACTTGGTATGGACCACATTGTACATAACAATGATGGTAATCATTGTCATTTACTCATAGAGCCATAATTGTTCCAACCTGCCCCCTGCTTCCAGGGATCCTTCTTGCTGATATCTGTTTTATTGTGAATAGGTTCCTTGAACATGCATGACAGATTGGAGAGTTGCCATGTGGATCTACAGTCCTCAGTGTGAGAAGCTTTAAACAATCATTTCTGTGGCTGGAATCTTCAAATGATCTACTTTTTATTGCCTCTGGAGCATAACCAGGTTGGTTGTGAAGATGTTGTCAACATTATTTTTCTCATTGTTATGATAAAACATCCGACGATTTAAAGAAGGAAACATTTATGTTGACTCAATTTGAACATACAGTCTATCAGTACAGGGGAGTGGTGGCAGCAAGACATATTGTATCTATAACTGGAAACAGTGAGAAAGGAATCCTGGTGCTTAACACACTTTCTCTTTTTTTTTTTCCATTTTTTATTAGGTATTTAGCTCATTTACATTTCCAATGCTATACCAAAAGTCCCCCATACCCACCCACCCCCACTCCCCTACCCACCCACTCCCCCTTTTTGGCCCTGGCGTTCCCCTGTACTGGGGCATATAAAGTTTGCGTGTCCAATGGGCCTCTCTTTCCAGTGATGGCCGACTAGGCCATCTTTTGATACATATGCAGCTAGAGTCAAGAGCTCCGGGGTACTGGTTAGTTCATAATGTTGTTCCACCTATAGGGTTGCAGATCCTTTTAGCTCCTTGGGTACACTTTATCTTTTTTATTCCAGCTCATAGAATGGTGCATCTCATACGTACGATGGGTCTTTCCACTTTAGTTAATATAATCTAGACACTACCTCTCAGACACATTCAAGAGTTGTTTCCATGGTGATTCTAATCTTACCCAGTTGGCAATCAGTATTAGTCATCCAAGATAGAGCAGATACATAGCGAAAAGACTTAAACTAAGATACCCAGTGTGGACTTTCAAACCCACATTGCCTTGTAGCTGAGTTCCTTTGGAGTGAGTGTTTGAGCTAACCAACTGAATCATCCATAGAAACGGTACTAATTCTCTCAGGGTCTGCATCCTCCCACTTGAAACGCTAAGACGATGTTTGCTTCCTCCTTCTCCTAAGGCTGCATTGGAGAGGAAGAATATTTCAGATTACTTTTACTTCTAGTTAGCACTAGACTGGAGGTTTTTGATGAAGCATGAAAGACAGTGCTCACAACTTAGCATGTCCTATTGCCACAACAGAGAAACTATTATTATTCAGTAGCATGTCGCCATAATGAACCATCTCAAATGATAAATGGTCACTGTATTCTGTTCACATTTTCCATTTTCTTTTCGGAGTTCAGCCTTTTCTTGTTTGCCAAGCTTTGTATAAGTCTTATTTAGTCCTTTTTCTTCTTTTTGTGGCAGTATACCATGTTTCTTTTAAAAACAAGAGCCGAGGTTTAACCATGCTATGACTAGAATTTAAGATAAGTAGTTTATAAACTATTAAGATCTATTTCTTGCTTAAATTTCAAGACCAAAATATTATGTAGTTGTCACATCGACATGACTAGAAAGAGAGACAACAATGAAAGTGTTTTCTGCATTGTCTCTACAGGCTGTCTACCGTTTACTCAGTTGTTAATAGTATTCTTTAGCTGTCCAGATTGCACGGTGGTTTCCAGTATCTTAAAGGCATTCGGCGATGCATTGACACCTTGCAAGGAAGGTGCTAAATATGTCTGAGATATGACTCACTCCTGTTTGCAGAAGGAAGCTTCAGTGGGAGGAAAACATTTCCAGGCATCCCTAAAGCTAGATGGAAGGCAGAATTCTTCATGAATACTCTGCAATTTTTTGTTATTTATTAATCTAGTGGGTAGTTATTGCTAGTTCCTCTTGGTACCAGTTTCTGTGATATGTAGGCACTTAAGGAAGACCTCTGTACTATGGAAAGTATTTCTGCTTTGTAAAGAACTTGATGGTAGAATGATGGGAAAGCCAGAGCACTTCTGTGAGGCTGATGAAAGATTGTCAAGTGTGGGTGGTTGAAAAGTTTAACAAGAAAGAGAAAGAGAGGGAGAGGGAGAGGGAGAGGGGGAGAGGAGGGGGAAGGGGAGGGGAGGGGGAGGGGAGGGGAGGGGGAGGGGAGAGAGAGAGAGAGAGAGAGAGAGAGAGAGAGAGAGAGAGAGAGAGAGAGAGAGAGAGAGAGAGAGAGACTGAATTGGAGCACATTTGTAAAACTTCTGACCTGTGTATTAAAGTATTGATATACTGAACACCATGTTCCTGATTCTGTACAAGTTCATATTTTTACTTTTCTCGTTACACACACACACACACACACACACACACACACACACACACACACACACACAGAGGCACTCACATACATGTACACACATATTCAGAAACAAGAAAAATCTAATTGCCTCATAGAACAGAACAGTTAAATGATATGGTGTCTAATAAATTGGAATTCTCCATAGTCATTAAAAACCATACTGTAAATTAATATTTAATGGGTTGGGGATTGCTTGTCACATTTTAAATGTAAAAATTAAAAGTATGATGTAAAATATATCAGTTTGCTAATGTTGTGCTCTCAATCTGACATGCTGTGAATGCTATAGTGGTCTGTGCTACTCCTCTGCCTAGTCCTGCACCTCTCATCATCTACCCATCCTCAATGGCCCTTCATCTTCCTGCAGTTTTGGTTGCCTTCTTGCAAGCTGCCATGTTCATTTGTTTCTACCACTTTTTTACCACCTTTATCTCCTGATAGAATATAAGTTATTAGTGGCAGAAACTTTTATATAAGTTGTTCACAGTGACTCCTCAAAAGCTAAGGGCAGTCAATGTACTGTACCTAGAAGCTCAGAATAAACAGCGATGAACGAATTAATAACAGAAATGAAGTTAAATTATAATATGATTGGTCATACTTGTATTTTTCTGAATTTTATGTTTTTCTATGATAAACAAGCATTTCCTCTGTAGTTAGACTACACATGAATTCCTCATATAGACCTAAAGAGGTCGTCTTTAGGAATGGCTGAGAATCAATGATTGAAGAGGGCAGAGCCAAATCCTTCTGGTTGAATGTAGACAGATCTTTGTAACTGTTGTGTATAGTCTGGGTTCTGGGCTTGTCTAACCCTTGAGTCTTAAGTCTATTTTTGTTTTCTTTATCCACCATCTCCATCATTTTTCTTTCCTGAGCCCACATGCTGGTTCCTGGACTCCACGCTGTTCATGCTAAGGTCTGCCCTCAAACCTTGTCTGTCTTCTTCCTAGGTTTGTTGTTTGGGTTATAATGTCAATATCTGTGTTTTCTTTGAACATGAGCTTGTATCCTGTTGTTTTTTTCATGACATTCTGTACTGATTCTAGCCTCATTATTTCTTTAATTTTCCTGGCAGCAGTAGAATGGGCCAGGTCCTCAGTGCAATGCCCCCAAGCTGCAAGACAACCATGTTTACCACTGTTAGCTGAAGCAGTCAAAAATCTGCCTCCAATGGGAGCCCAGTGGAATCTGGCTCAGTCTATTTTAAGCCATAAACCAACCATAGAAACACTAGGAGAACATATGCTTTTCTTGTTTCTTGTGTTACCTTTTTTTTCTTCTTCTTCTTCTTCAAGCACATGACAAGCTGCTTGAGAAAAAGCTTTCTATTTTCTACTTTTCTTGTCTTCAGTAGTGCGGAAGCTCTTCTGGTCTTAGAGTTATTTCTATGTGTTTTAGTTAGTGGATACTTGGATTCCCATGTAGAAAGTAGACATGGTTTCTGACTTTTCACAGGTAGCATCAGAGTAGTTTAGGGTGGCTTGAGTGCCTTTGGAGACACTATATATGTATACACATATATATTTAATGTCAGATTGTTATTAATATTTAAAATGCAATAAATGAAAGTGAAATATTCAAGATCAAACTTGGTTGCTGTAATCTCCTGTTAAAATGGTATTGCTTTGTTCAGAGGCATAGATTGATTTTGTGGAAGAAGGATATTACATAACAGATTCCTCAATTCAATAAAGGCTTATTGAGATTCTGCTGTTTATTACTGCAGCAGGCAGTGAAGGAAATTGTAGAGATCAGCTAAAAATGGTCCATTAACAGTACAAGCCAGAAAGACCTATTGTTGAATATTTCAAAGAGGAAGAGATTCCTCAGGAGTAGGTAAGCGTGCATGGACATTGTAATGAAGACAGAATTATGAAAACATTAGTAGGTGTAGCTGCTAGCCTAGCAGAAACAAAGGACTGCACACGAGGATAAGAAAAATCAAGAAAGGATAGGAAGAGTGTCTTTTGTGAGAGGCAGCCTGTTGTTCATGGGCAGGATTTCAGGGAACAGGCAGATGAGTTAGTGAGAGATGAGATGAAAAATACTTTCATCGAAAGCAACTTAGGGGAGAAAGGGCTTATTTTATCTCCAAGGCTATATATGTCATCGCTTTAGGGAAGTCACAGTAATAGGTGTTAGAAATAGCAGGTCATATCATATTTAATGTCATGAATGCATACCTAGCCCTCAGAGTCGTTTCTACTATTGTATAATATAAGGCCTCAAGCTAGAGAATAGTACTGCCCATAGTGGACTAGGCTTTCCCATATCAATTAGGGAAATCAAGACAACCTCTCACAGTTATTCCTACAAACCAAGTCACCTGGGTAATCCTTTGTGGACACTCTCTCCCCAAGTGATTCTAGATTGTGTCCTTTCAGCAGGTTTAGGAAGACTTTGGGGCTGGAGTAAGTTCCCCCAGGTTCAGCCTCCTAAGGGATGGTGCGAGGTGTAACATTGGACATGAGGTTTAAAAGAAAAGGTTCACAGTTTCCATTGTGTTTGACACAGAGGTTGTCAGCAGTTTTTGGGATTTGTGATAGTGTTCTTTTCCCCTGAATTCAATTATTAAATGAAGGTCCATGATCCAAGGGGAAAAGCTTTTTATAATTAGCATTATAAGGCTTCTTCTTGCCTTCTGTGATTCCAACAACACAATTGGAGTAGACCCTGGATCTGCAAACTTACTCTAACAACTATTGAGAAAATAAGTTCATCTTTTTTTTAAATTATTTTTTACATTTTTATTAGGTATTTTCCTCATTTACATTTCTTTTTTTTTATTTTTATTTTTTTCTTATTTTTTTTATTACCTATTTTCCTCAATTACATTTCCAATGCTATCCCAAAAGCCTCCCACACCCCCCCCCCTACTCCCTTACCCACCCATTCCCATTTTTTGGCCCTGGCATTCCCCTGTACTGGGGCATATAAAGTTTGCCTGTCCAGTGGGCCTCTCTTTCCAGTGATGGCCGACTAGGCCATCTTTTGATACATATGCAGCTAGAGTCAAGAGCTCCGGGGTACTGGTTAGTTCATAATGTTGCACCTACAGGGTTGCAGATCTCTTTAGCTCCTTGGATACTTTCTCTAGCTCCTCCATTGGGGGCCCTGTGATCCATCCAATAGTTGACTGTGAGCATCCACTTCTGTGTTTGTTAGGCCCCGGCCTAGTCTCACAAGAGACGGCTATATTAGAGTCCTTGCACCAAACGCTTGCTAGTGTTTGCAATGGTGTCATTGTTTGGAGGCTAATTATGGGATGGATCGACTCATTTACATTTCAAATGCTATCTCAGAAGTCCCCCATACCCTTGCCCCCCACTCCCCTACCTACCCACTCCCACTTCTTGGCCCTGGTGTTTCCCTGTACTGAGGCATATAAAGTTGCAAGACCAAGGGGCCTCTCTTTCCAGTGATGGCTGACTAGGCCATCTTTTGATACATATGCAGCTAGAGTCAAGAGCTCCGGGGTACTGGTTAGTTCATATTGTTGTTCCACCTATAGGGTTGCAGACCCCTTTAGCTCCTTGGGTACTTTCTCTAGCTCCTCCATTGGTGGCCCTATGATCCATCCAATAGCTGACTGTGAGCATCCACTTCTGTGTTTGTCAGGCACTGTTTTCATTGGAGCTATGCAGTTGGAAATCAAAATGCATTTACCTTGAGTCTGTGAATGCATCTGTAAGAAGCCCACTAGAGCTAGGATTGTTTTCAGATTTTGCAGACTGTGATTTTCAGAATTTTGTCAATATGATCAATATAATATGGATGTTCATTCAGTGTTATGGTTTTAATGCTGCTTTAGCTTATTTCTTTGTGTACAAGTTGTTTCATAACCAGTAAATAGACATTTTGATATCTAAACATGGTTACTAGAAGCTTATAAGTTATGCTAATGTTGTATAATCATTATTTATTAATTATTAGAGTTTTCATAGTATTGCAGTTAGGATATTCATTTCAAAGGTTACTTATAATAATTATATTTATTTTAAGTAGATTAGCCATTTAGATGTGTAGAATTAAATCTCTGAGTTTGGGTTTATTCATGAAATCATGAATCAGTTAAATTCTCTTGTATTATTTAAATTTTGAACTTTGTCTTTACTTTAAAAGAGTTCTTCAGAATATTCAGAAAATAATTAGGAGACTTGTGCTAAATATTTGATTATTTTTCTAGAAATGTGTGTATTATGTGATTTTGTGTGCGTGTGTGTCTGAGATGAGGACTGAGTGAGCAGAGCAACTAGCTGAGATGTGATTGACCCCAAAATATATCTTAGGGCGATTCTAGAGAACAGGTGACAATGAAAGAATAGAAGAAATGCAATTTCCTATTAATTTACAAAGCTTAAAAAGAGATGTTGAGGGCAAGCAATGGCCTAGTAGATAGAATCATGGCCACCAAGCCTGCTGACCTGAGTATGATCCCCAGATCCCATGTGGTGGAAGAAGATAACCAATTCCCACAAGTTTTTCTTCGACTGCCACATGAGCTCTTTGGTACACACAAATAAATAAATGAAATTACAAATTAATGGAAACATTTTTTACTCTGCCATGTTTGTTTTTCATTTAATAAAAAACAGGAAACCGTACTTGTCAAAACTACCTTTTCTTGTGTCGATTAACATGGTCTATTTAGTTGCTTTTGTCTTTCTTACAGTGCTTACAGCTTCCATTTCTAATATTTGAAAATTTTAAATTCTGGAGTTCAATTGAACTACTTTCATTTTCAGAGACAATGGCTCTGATCTGCACTGTAATTACATTCATTTTAAATATTTAGTTGGAGAAAAATCTCATGACCACTCATAGACTTTAATTCGTTTTTCACATGTTTTGTCGAATGCTTGAATTTATGCCCATGCTTAATGCTTCTGTAATGAAAATATATGGATGGAATAATCTTCCATTCCATGCTCTGTTCTGTGAGTTATCATGATTTATGGCCTGTGATTTCCACATTCTGTCTGATGAAGCAGTAAATGATCTTTTCAGCTTTTTGAAAGTGTTCCTCATTCAAGGGGCAGACATTGGGTTTTATGTTTCAAATACCTTTTCCTTCCTGCCATTTAGTGGTTGTGCTCCATGAAGGGCCTTGACCCCTTGCAATATCCATCATACATGGCTCAAGGGAAGCATAACTGATGCTAGTCTTCCATTGTCATTCATTACTACGCTCTCATTGTGTCAATCAAAAGTTCAATCACTACATTCATAAGATTCCAGGGTAGATTAGAAATCAACACACTTTGGAAAGAACATTTTAACATAGTGGTTAACATATCTGTAGAGAATAGGGAGAAGTAGAAGAAATTTTAATTTTTTTCATGGGAACTGCAATGTGTTATTTAACTTTTCTGTGGTACTATTCCCTTATTGTGAGTTAAGAGCTATGTGTGGGACACATATACCACCTGATTCCTAGCACTATCATTTGGTGGCTGCAGACATCTAATGAGGAGGGCTTGGAACTGACAAGAGTCCTAAGGTGTCTACATTCCCTGCCTCCAGCTTGGAGATAAGATTTCATGAACCTCAGGGAGCAGCAAGCACTTCCTGGTGGCCACAGGGACAAAGAGGAGAATTTTAAAGGCTGTAGAGATACACTTGGTAAACAACTTGAAATATCTCTGAAAGGAGTTAAAATAACCTAAATATGGACTGCCACACAAGAACTCTCTCTCTCTCTCTCTCTCTCTCTCTCTCTCTCTCTCTCTCTCTCTCTCTCTCTCTCTTTCTCTCTCTCTCTTTCTCTCTCTCTCTCTCACACACACACACACACACACACAGTCTAAAATGTAGTCTTCAACTACAAAGATGAAAAATGGAGAAATAAGAAGAGAAGTTCAAGACTTATGTTTGATTGGACAGTAGGTATGCTCTTTCTACCCGAAAATTATTCATGATCCCCCCATGTAACAAACGCACTGCGTTATTTGACGCATTGAACCATAGCACTGGGAATCATCTATGTCCGCTGTGGGGGAGAAGAGTTGTGTTTCTTAGGTTACCAGTTCACGCTTGGTCCAGATGGCATTCAGATGTACTATACTATTGTTCTACCCCTAGGCTGTAGTTCAGTTGTGAAGCCTGGAAGAAGTCAAACTCAGCAGGGAGATTTCAGGATTGGCCATGAGAAAAGAACAAATATCTACTCAGAGTCTGAACATGTTTGAGACTTTGAGACTGTCTTTCCTTGTTCTTTTGAGTTTTTCTTCTATATGTTTGTTGTCTTAGGAAACAAACTGTTTATAAATACACATCTTATAAGTAGTTAAAAACTATTTTAAAAGCATGAAAGAACCATTTTGTCTTGAAATGCTCAATTCAGCGGTGAGTATTCTACAAATAAATTTGCCTTTTCTTTCCACAAATACCGAAATTTATCTACCAAGGTGATTTGAAGCTGAGTAAAAATGTGATTTCTTTATCTAGCAATCTTATAAAACAAATACCATCTTCATTCTGCTCTTAGATTTACAGCTTTGAAAGCCGTTTTCAACCAAAAATGCCAGAGTGAGTTACTTTTGAGGTGAGCAGACTGGTATCAACAACTACTGGAACAAAATAGTTCCATTTCTGAGCAGCTAGCCTGAGCCACTGTGCAGGCAGCTGGCTGGGGACTTCCTTAGCCAGACAGGAATAGTCCCTGAGATGATAATTGGAAAAGTCTTCACAGCGAGTAGTAAAATTTCTTGTCCTGTACATGGAGTAACATTTTCCTATCATTTTAACATTGCCAGTATCTTCTCAAATTTGAGTCTGGAAGTTTTGTTAGGACTATTATCAGGTTCAGGAGGAAAGAAGTGATACACGATAGGAAGAAGAGGGTGGTGAAGAGTAGGAGGGATCAGAGGAAAAGGATGTGGAAGGAGGGAGAGGTGAATCAGAAGGAAAGGAAGGAGGAGGAGGAGGAGGAAGGCAAGGAAGAGAATTATGGGAAAGGAGGGACTTGGAGAAAAGAAGGAAGAATTAAAACCAGAGGAGGAAAAGGAGAAGGAGGAAGAGGAAAAAGAAGAGGAAAAGAAGGGCAGAAAGAAGGAAGATGACTGTGAAGAGGAAGAGGAGCAAAGAAATAGGGGGAGGAGGAAGTGGAGGAGGAGAGGGTGGAGGAGAGAGAAGAGGAGAGGGAGGAGGAAGGACCTTTGTGTCTTGTATTTAATCAGTTCTCACACCTTAAGTTTCTTCCTGAAGACTGAAATCTCTCACACAATAAAAATACAACATCATCAGTTCCCCATGTAGTTTTGGGTAACAGGAGGTTCCCTACTCTCCTGTCCTCTGTCGACCACTGGAAACCAGGCTGCCAGAAACTTTCGGAAGTGTGGCCATCCCAGAGTGCAGCGTTTGCACTCTGCAGGGCTGTCTCTTCTCAGCCTGCAGAGGCAGGTGCTGTGCTATTTGGAAGGGAGCCCAATATAGGAACCCCTCATTTGTGGGAGAAAGGAAAATTAGAGTGTTTGGTCATCAACTGTTGTAAAGTTTAAGGTTTGCTCTCAATTTATTTACTTGTGGTGAGTGATTTTCAGCGATTTTTGTTTTTAGATTTTTAAAGATGGGAGAATTAAAAAAAAAATCACCCAAAGGAAATAGTTTCTTTTTTATAACATCTTCTCCTATCCTTAAACGACAACAGAAAATAAGCTTTTTCATTACTAGTTTTTAAAATTAGCATACAAAGTAATGGGTTTCATTACAACATTTGCATATTTGTTCCTCTAGATTACCCTCTCCTCCCTTCCCTGTTTTCCAACCCCTCTCCTACTGGTTCTCTTCTCCTCCAGTAAACCCTCTGCTTTCATGTCACATGTATTCTATTATTCCCCTACCTTGAAGAGCCCCTCCCCACACCTTTCATGGCTCAGCACCCCCAGATATACATATTTATAGAGCGCAAGCTGGAGGCTCCCACCAGAGGAAGCTTGGGAAACTGTTCTCTGCAGTCTGGCTTAGTTAACACAATGATTTCCAGCTCCACTCATTTCTCTGTAAATGTCATGATGTCATGAACAAAACTCCACTATGCATATGTACCACATTGTTTTTAAACATTTGTGTCTTGATAGACATTTTGGTGGGTTCCATTTCTTACACACACACACACACACACACACACACACACACACACACACACACACACACACACACACACACATATATATGGCCATCCTCTCAGTCTCTGCTCTCTCCCCTGTGCCTGCATTTCTTATGAATTTTGGGTTGAAAGTTTTGTGGGAGGGTTGGTGTCTTTATCACTCCACTGGGGTTCCTGTCTGGCTATAGGAGGTCACCTCTTTAGGTTCCACAGTCCCCATTGTTTTTGTATATATACCAAAAAGTCCTTTGGGTATATATATATCCAGCAGTGGTAATCTGGGGCATGTGATCATTTCAGTTTTAGCTTTTTAAAGAAAACTCTATACTAATTTCCACACTTGGGTGCACCAGTTTATACTCCGACTAGCAATGGGTAAAGGTTTTCCTTTCTCAGAAGCTTTGCCTGCATTGGTTGGCATTTACTAGGAGATAAACATAAGATACAGTAAGCACAGGCCTGATCTTAAGTCATGGGAAATAGGAAAAATGATAATATCTGTCTTCAGGACTGCCATTCTCTTCTTAAGATGCTGGTGTGGCTGTGTGGAGGAAGCAGCCATGAGTCATAAGAACCTTAGCAGAAGCAGACAGCACATCCCTTTGTTCTGTGCGTCCCTTTCCAGTCATCAGTAGACTGGAATGCTTTTCCTTTTACTGCAATAGACCTGCCCAACACTATAGACTTTCTGCCTCTGTGATTACCAAAGTTTTGGGAGTGGTCTTGGTTCTAGGGGGTTGGAAGAAAATGACATTAACTGGGTGAGGGTTGGCATGGCAGCTCCCTAGCTTTACACCAATGGCCTCATTAGCCCATTTGCTTACAGTGGGTGGTAATGCAGCCAAAAGAGAGCATTTCGAGAGTTCTCCATTGCCACTGAAGAGTAGAAACAAACAAAGGTCTCCAGAGACGTTCACTACCCAGACTCCAGTGGCCACCTGCAAAAGGGCCTGTTTTTCTTTTTGACTCAAGGTTTTGTATTAGGAAGGAGAAATAAGAGCTTGCTAAAAGGCTTTCTCACTAAAGGCAATATTGTCCAGAGCCATCCTAGCTGTTAACTGTTTAGAACGATGTAGAGCTTTTGTTTTTGTTTTTGTTATATTTATTTATTTTTTTACTTACTTACTTTACATCCCACTCACTACCCCCTCCCAGCCACCGCCTCCCACAATACTTTCCCCATCTCCCCTCCTCCTCTGAGCAGGTGGGGAAATCACTGGGTATTCCCCCATGTTGGTACTTCAAGTTTCTGCAAGGCTAGGCACTTACCTCTCCCACTGAGGCCAGACAAGGCAGCCTAGCTAGTCAAAGGTATTCCACATACAGGCAACAACTTTTGGGGATAGCCCCTGTTCCAGTTGTTTGGGATCCATGTGAAGAGTAAGCTGCACATCTGTTACATGTATGTGGGGAGGCCTAGGTCCAACCAATATATATTCTTTGGTTGCTGGTTCAGTCTCTGAGAGCCCCAAGGATCCAGATTAATTGACTCCATTGGTCTTCCTGTGGAGTTTCAATCTCTTTCAGGAGCCCATTACCCGTCCTCTTATTCTTCTATAAGAATCTCCAAGCTCCATCCACTGTTGAGCTGTGAGTGTCTGTATCTGTCTGAGTCAGTTGCTGGGTGGAGCCTCTCTGGGGACAACATGTTCCTGTCTGTAAGCATCACACAGTATCATTAATAGTGCTAGGGTTTGGTACTTACTCATGGGATGGGTCTCAAGTTGGGCCAGTTATTGGTTGGTCATCCTCTCAGTCTCTGCTCTCTCCCCTGTGCCTGCATTTCCTATGAATTTTGGGTTGAAAGTTTTGTGGGAGGGTTGGTGTCTCTATCGCTCCACTGGGGTTCCTGTCTGGCTATAGGAGGTCACCTCTTTAGGTTCCACAGTCCCCATTGTTGTGAGTCACAGCTAAGGTCACTCCTATTGATTTTTGGGCTCTGTCTTGTCCTGGAGATGCCCCTTACCTCCTAACCCCTGTCAGTTGCAGATTTCCATTCATTTTCATGGCATCTAGCCATCTCTCCTGTCTTTCCTCACACCTGACATAAGCTTTTAACATCAGTGTCATACCTGATGTGCCAGCTTTGACTTCCAAATCACCAAGAACACCAAGGTAGTAAGGTGATGCTGCAATTGTTTGGGTTGACGGATCTCAGGGAAGAGCTGGGCCTGGGAGAATGGAGAGAAGGTCACTGGTACATAACAGTAGAAGCAGCGTTGATCTATGAAGGCAACCTCAAAACACCTAACCTGTAATCCCAGATGGAAAGATAGGAAGGGAAGTGTGGACTTGTTTCCTAGACCTTAAAACATGACGATGATGTACAGATCTTTAAGTGACTCATGAAGAGACACCAGAGGCCCAGAGCTGACTGAACTGAACACTGAGGAGAAGCCAAGTCACAGCCATGAGTCCGTGACTTCTGGAGGAGGATGCACCTCTCTTTTGGTTTCATGGAAAGTGATGGTCAGATAGAGTTTCCCTTGCTAACCAAATATTCCATGAAGGGCTATTTGTGAAGTCCTAACTGAAGCATGAGCCTTGGTCCTGGCCCTTCTACAAACGCTATCAGACTGCTACATTTCTTAGCTGCTAGGTAGTTTTTCACTTTGAAATTTTACTTTATAAACAATTTTTTTTGGTGCTTTATGACTAGCACTCAAGGAAACTTTTGCATCATTTTATTAAGGATCTGGACTGACTGGAGGGACTTTCCACTCTGTAACTCATATTCATATTCTTTGAATAGAACCTCCACCTGTTCTCTGAGCACCACATGCCCAATGGAATGAGACTCAATGATCTACAGCTCTTGATTAGTAGAGCGAACTGTGCATGTTCCCTGGGGGCCGAAGACATTGTACCACCATGTTGTGGGGAGCACATCTCTGTAAGACCCCTCTATTATCTTGCATGTAGAAGGGAGAATATTCTGCTGGGAAAATAACAAACTAATGTCTCTGGGCTCCTAATCCTCATTTCTGGTGCCACTCACTTTGACACTGAGTATAATGGTTACACACCTATGGTTACATAGAGCCCATTATGAGCAAGAGGAGGGCCTTCCTTCAATAACTACTATATCCTATATGCTGGCATATCAATTAATTCAGAATATCAGACATTTTAGGTACAGTGAGATCAGGAGATTCTTCTGGGGGATTGAGTTACCCCTCTCCAGCCAGAGGGCAACTGGGAAACATTTGCCTTTCCCACAATTTTGGAAGATTATAATCTTTAGGAGGATGTAGCATCATGGTGTTATAGAAAGATTATGCAGTTAAATCCTCCTTCTGCCTCTCATCAACCATAATGGAAGGTTATAATTACCCCCAATTTGCAGATGAAGAAATTGAGGCTCAGAAAGATTGAGTAATTTGCCTGCAGGTTGGACAATTAATAGCTAGGCCTGTAGCTTGAGGTTATCGAGTGCCCAGACACAGCTCTTAGATCTGCTGAACCTTCTCATCTTTATACCCTGTTTCTCTTAGGCCTACAACAGAATGCGTGAGATAACACAATTGGTCCTTTAAAGATGCATGCATGGAATTATGGGTAGGAAGATGAACCTCAGAGATCATCAGATTGACCAGTTCCTAAGTCATCACCTGGCTTCATGCCAGCTGTAAGACTGGGTAAATCACATAATGCCTTTGTGACTCAATTTCTCCACTTATGGTAGAGGGCCAGTCCCTAACCTAGACTTAACTGTTAAAACAGTCAATGAAGTTGAACACAGTTAGAATGAGTCAAGTATTTGATTAACATTCAGTAAATGTGAGATATTACTTTTTCCATAGTTTGTTGTCATTTCAAGCAAGAGAGTGAATTTTGTAGGTACTTTCTGGGTGGCAAGAAGCACAGCTCTGTTTCTTCTTGGACATGCAATGTTGGAGGGTCATGTGCTGCTGGTGTCGTGGCCAGGAAGACAGTTCTCTAAGCAGCATATAAAGCAGGTGCCCTCAAGCTACCTACAACAGAAGCTGAAGGTCCTGCTTTCCAGCCTTCAGTCAACCACTAAGACATAATTTAGCTTAGGGTGTGTGTGTGTGTGTGTTTGTGTGTGAGCCAGAGAAAGACAGACACACACACACAGACACACACACACACACACAGAGAGAGAGAGAGAGAGAGAGAGAGAGAGAGAGACCCCCTTATTATGAAAAGGGAAAGGTATCCCTGAAACCAATATCCAATTTTGTTGAAAAAAGACTTTCATAGTAATTTATAACATCCAGGAAAATTTTGTTCAAATATTTTTAGAGTCACTACCAGTACAGTGATACAAGTTCTGGGAATTTATATGACTAATTGTTTAGCACTAGGGAACATTCAATTTGTTGGAAGTCCAATTTATTGCAGAAGGCTTTATAATAGCTTCAGTTGGCAAGGAGAATGAATGGATCCTGCTGGCACAAGCAGCAAATGAGGATATCTAGAAGAGAGGGAGAAGCCTGAGAAGAATCTAACCGAGTTGGTTTTCAGTGACTCTCTTGACTTTTCTTAGCAACTACTACTGTAAAACAAAGCTTATTAAAAAGTATTGTGAACTGAGTGTGGTGGTGCATACCTATAATTATGGCATTTGTGAGGTAGAGGCAGGACAATGAGGAAAATCAAGTCAACTTTGGCTATATAGAAAGTTCCAGACCAGCCTGAGCTATGTGAGACCCTGAGAAAAAACAAACCCAACCAAGCCAAAACAACAAACAAAGTATTATTATGGAAGAATAATTATATTAATCATCTCTGCTATAACAAATATGGAGTGACTTAAATACAATTTGGAGGCCAAGAAGTATATACCTAAGATGCTGGCCTATTCAGTTACTAGTGAAGACTGCTGATAGCTTCCTGCTAGTTGTATGGTCAAATGGTCCTGCCTTGACACTTGACATAGATCCAGCCTCCTCTCCCATCATCTCTTCTTATAAGGAAGAGATGCCTCTTCCTTATAGGGCCTCATCTAAGCTGAATCATCTCTTAAGGACCCCATAAAAAATCTTGAGGTTTCTGTTTCACCATGTGAATTTTGAAAGGGTTTTAGTATTCAGTTCAGAACAAATAATTAATCACAATCTGTCACTTTTCTAACTAAATAAGAATTAAGGTTGAAAGGTAATTTAAAGACCATTTAGTTATACCACATAGCTGTGCAGTAGGCCATCTAGCCAGTGCCTAGATATCATCATCAACATGGGGTTCTTGAACCTGTTTATGAAGAACCATATATAGCAATATCTGAGTGTCTTTGACAAATTAGTTGGAAGACTCACAGAGAGTCAAATCTATGAGTGTATTCAAGCCCCTCATGTAAAATGGTTTAATATATGTGGCCTAAGTGCATCCACCATCTTCTTTTAGGCATCTGTAGATGTCAGTCACTCTGTGTGATGGAAATGCTCTGCCGATAGTTGACAGACTATATTATTTAAAGACCAGTGACTAAAAACACCTTGTGTGGGCAATTTCAATAGAGTTACAGTTCCATTTTGTATATTTTTGATTTGTAGTTAGTATAACACAAAACCTATGGATTCAGAGGCTCAGTTCTAATTTCTCTTCCTTGATGTTACAAGCACTTCATCCCTGAGCATTGCCCTTTTTTCTGACTGCTCCAAAGTCTAGAGCACTGGACACATTTTTCAATCAGTATTTTGTCCTATTCTGAAGATGCAGTTCTGATGCAACTTGACATTTGTTTTGTTTTGTTTTTACTGCAATGGATATGTTTTCCACTGGATTTTGACTTCAGAAGTCAACTAGTGATGTCTTTTGAAGTAATACAACTTTTCCCTGAAGAGCCCTAAAGGATGAATTCACATCTTTGGTATTCTGTGGTATCTCTGGGACATGGTGGGAGTGAGTGTCATTCCTTGTTTTAGTTTACTGTGCTGAGGCTGAGCCTTTACTACTCTGGGTTGAAATGTTCCATCAGTTGTCATTTCTTCATGTGTTGCCTCGGATCTGCTTTTTGGTTTTTTTTTTCATTGAAACCCAATTGGCCTATTGATTTTAAGCATTCTATGCTGTCTAGCCTGTGCTAGACATTTTCCCATCTGTGCTGTTCTCTGATTTATTTTAGATTATTTCTACAATTCTATCATAAGTTTCCCAGATTATCTGTTCAGCTGTGGCTAGTCTATTAAGAAACACATCCATCATGTCTTAAATGTCAATGAATTTGCATACTTTCATTTTAAATCTTGCAGCTATTTGAAATATTTGCTTAATTTTGAAAACGTTCCTTTTAATGGTTTTGTATTCCATATTCATTTTAAAGATTCTAAGTTTACTTCTGTAAACGAATGCAAACTGGAAATTCCCTAAAACCAGACTTATTTTATGATTAGGACATATCACTCTAGAATGTATAGCAAAAGGAGTGTAACTCAGGACACCACAGAGGTACTTGCATGTCCATGTTTGTTGCTGCACTATACATGATAACTGATGCATGGACAAAGCCTCGGTGTCCATCAATAGATGAATGAAAAAAAGAAATTATGTATAATATGCATATGAATAGTGGGATGTTATTCAGTTTTCTCAAGAAGAATGGACTCATGCCATTTATAGAGAATGAGAGAAATTAGAGATCAGTATTTTAAAGTAAGCAAGGCTCAGAAAGACAAATATTGTGTTTTCTCTCATATGTGGAAGATACAAGATACAGAAGTAGTGTCTGTGAAAGAAGAAGAGAACATAAAGGGAAACAAGAGAGGGTAGTAGAGTACATTCGACAATAAGCAGAGGGAAGGTCCCAGTCAGGAGAGGTTGATGGGGGACAGAGACGGAACTGAAGGAGGCAAAGAAGAGCAAATCACTGAGATGCCTAGATATGAAAATGTCATGATTAAATTCTTCATATACTAACCAAAAGATTAGTATTTAACTCAATATCCAAAGTAGTAGCTGATATGGGATTTTTTTCCATGTGACTTCTGCTATATCTTGCTTTTGTATACTCCGAGTCTTTGTAAGAACAGTGTTCCTGGATATTTGTGGGCCTTTGTGACCTCCAGCTTGATGTAGAGTCTTCTGTGGAGAAGTGATGTTTTCTACAGCTTGAGGCATTAACAGCTTTGGGACATTTTAAAGCAGATTGTGAGGGGCTGGGGATGTATAGAGTGCTTGCCTAGCATGCTAGAGGCTGGGTTTACGCCCCTCCCCCAAGACCAACAAACCGTCAGACAAACAATATTTTAAAAATTTATAATGAGCAAGGGAACCCAGAGCCAGAAAGTCAAAGGCCACATGCTTTGTCTCATAGGTGGCTCCTGACTCAAAACTGTGTGTTAGAACTGTGTGTTAGGCTTGGAGAACCAATAGAATCCAGGAAGCTAGAAAAGAACTATGAGAGGAAGGAAGGGGTTCTGGGAGGGTGTTGTCCACCACAGAGTGTGAAGGGAAAGGGAGAAAGGGAGTGGGAGGTTTACGTGGGGATGGGAATGGAAGGGTGGGGGGGACAGGAGGGAAAGCATGAACAACAAGTTGTGTTGTGAGGTTGTCTGGCCACATAGTGACTTGCTAAGAATTTTATGGGAGGCCTCACCTACAGTTATTTGATTACAGATTTTTAAGATGTGCTCCCCACCCTGAGCTTCGTCCTAAGTTTTGAAATGGTCTGATTGTCTTGAGCTGCTGGGGAGAGCTGTTCCATGAGTCGGTGTTGTACAAACTTGGAAAATGCACTCCCATTTACACTACCTTCATGGTATTGGTTAGAAGCTCCTCATAGCTACACTAACATCTTAGATGACTGTGAACGTATCTCAGGAGCTGCTCGGTGGATAACAAGTTATATCCACATGATTTAAATAGGACTCCTTTCACCGTCCGCACTTACTGACTCTACTTCCAATGTGGTGCTCCCCACTGAGTCAGCACGTTCCACAAGCTTATTAGTGTTTTGTTAGTAACTCTGTCTTTATTTGTTCTCAAGTCTCAGAATTGCATACTTAATTTACATTTCTGTATTCCGTTACCTTAAGGAGATAGCGTATTTTGACCAAAAATTAAATGGAAGGATTAATTGAATAATACTATGTGAATGGACTGAGCAAAAAACGAAAGGAGAACAGCAATCAGGATGGTGCAAGAATGAAGATTCTTTATGTATGAAGGTTCTTCCGGTCTTCAGGGTACAGGGTATTATGGAAGGCCACCGTAGCCAGCTGTAGCTGTCCCTGGTCATGCAGGCCTGAGAAGAAAGCTGTTAGTGCCTGCAGAGGAAGTGGTTTGCCAGCAACATCTGTCCTCTCCTGTTACAGCCAGAGATGGGTGCTGTAGAGGAAACTCTAATGACTCATTCCAGGAAAATGACTTTTACAAATCACTATTAAAAAAAAAAAAGATGAAACCATACCGTTCTATAAAAATTATTGCCCCCAAATCGTTTGATTCTTAGTGTATTTTATTGGATTTGTTAGCTGAGTAGATATATGTCATATGTTTTCAGTCCTTTCCAACCTCTCTCACTCAGGGGGTTTTTCACTTTATTTTTCCAGAGGGACTACAGAAATAATTTAAAAAAAACAAAACAAAACACAACAACAACAACAACAAAAAAAACCCCTCTCTGCCTTGGAACTGGAGAGATGGTCCAGCAGTTAAGACTATGTCCTGCTTTTGTAGAGGAGCTGAGTTCAGTGTGGGGAATGGGAGGGTGTGGGATATGGAAGAACAGGAGATTATGCTCAAAGTATTGTATATATGTGCATGAAAATGGCCTTAAATAACTCCATGTAATAAAAAGTTAAAGTTTATTATGGAAATAAGGTGCAGACAACTATACATATACATACCCATATACACACATATACTATATATACTACATATATATACTATATATACTACATATATACCATATGTAACATATATATATGTATATATATGTATACACACACACATATATATGTATGTGTTACAAATTCTCTACCATGCAGATGTTTTGTCATCTTTGAAGGTTATAGAAATTTAACTTTGTACTTGACACTTTACATTTTACATTTATGAGTGTTTTGCCTGCATGTGCCCTCCTTGCCTGCCTGGTGCCTGTCGAGGCCAGAAGAAGGCATTGTATTGCCCGAAACTGGAGTTATATAGGATAGGGAGCCATCATGTAGATGCTGGGAATTGAACTCGTGTCCTTTGAGAGGGCAGCCAGTGTTCTTAACTGCTGAGTCATTATCTTTCCAGATTCTGTTTGTGGTACTTTAAAAAATACATTATGTGATTTCAATCTTTGAAGGTTGTTCACATTTCCCATTTTAAAGTTAGAGAAATGGAGGCAAAGTAACCTATTCTGGTCACTGCACCCTGAATGGGTGGGGCCATTGTGATTAGATTTAGATATATGTGGTAGAATGGTTGCTCTCTTCCCAGTGAACCTCACATTGACCCTTATGAATTTACAGTATAAACTGGTCCCATTTTCAGCCTTGAACATTTAGTATATTTAATTGCTTTTCCCCTTCTGTTTTCAGTTTAAGGCTCATCACTGTGTTAACAGAACATGTCCTTGTAGGAAAGTGATGAACATGTCCGGTTTCTGTTATTCATTTTTTATTTGGAGGAACATCTGGAAAGCATTATGTCCAGTGACTATTGCTGACTTAGTGACTCAGGTTTGGTTCATAGTGTAGGGCTTCTTACACTCTCTCAGAGCCACCAGGAAGAATGCATGCAATTGGAGACTGCTAAACAAGGCAAGTTTTTGTGAGAGGGAACACCAGGAATTTCAGAGTTTGCTGCTTAGAGGGAGAACTTATATCCCTGTAGGAGGAGACTGGGCCTCATCTTATGTGAACCATTTAGACTGGTTTCTCACAAGGAAGCAAAATTCCTCTAGCGAGGAAGCAGGAGGAATCACAGGTGCATGCCAGGCAGTCACAAATACAGCCATTATAGTGGCTCTTCTTGGTTATCCATTCGACTACATCTGGGTTAACTGAAACCCAAGCAGCTCAGTACACCTGTGAGGGACTTTTTTTTCTTAATTAAATCATTTGAAGTGAGAAGACCAACTTTTAATCTAGATATTTTGAGGTGGGAAAATACACTTTTAATCCAGATCATTTGAAGTGGGAAGACTCACCTTTAATCTGGGCCACACCATCTGCTGGCAGCCTATATAAAGGACAAAGGAGAAGGAAGCTGTTTTTTGTTTTTTGTTTGTTTGTTTGTTTTTGTTTTGTTTTGTTTTTGCCTGCTTAATCTTAATCTTGCTGGCAAGTCCATTCTCTCACTGGAACCAGAGTCCACTTCTCGGGATCTCTGAGGTATACACTGAAGACCAGCTAAGACATCTAGCCAGGCTTGTGAATGGAACAATTATTGGATTCTTGGACCTTCCATTGGTAGATAGTGATTGTTGGACTACCTGGACCACAGAACCACAGTCTGTAGGCCAGTCTAATATCTGTCTGTCTGTCTGTCTGTCTGTCTGTCTGTCTGTGTCTTTCCTCTCTCTCTCTCTCTCTCTCTCTCTCTCTCTCTCTCTCTCTCTCCCCTCCAGCACATTCGCGCGCGCGCGCGAGCACACATGCGCGCGCGCACACACACACACACACACACACACACACACACACACACACACACTCCTGTGCTCCCATACCCTTTGCCATACAAGTACTCTGTTCACCCTCTTTTTTCCTTTCCTTGTTTTTATTTTAAATTGGGGTCTCACCATGTACTTCAAAGTAGCCTGAAATTTACCCCAATCTGGCCTCAAACCCATGATTCTCCTGTCTCTGGCTCCTGGCTGCTGAAATTTCATGCGAGGACTCAGCACGCTAGCTCCAGTTTGTGGTGTGCGTGTTCTTTACCTTTTCTAAGAAGCCAGCACGCACCTCTGCCCCGGAATCATGATCTCCATCTCCCACCAGACACACAACGTTACTTGCTCCACATCCTGTGCTTCGGTTGCGTTGTTGTGAGCTTCCTCATTGTTGCAGTGTCTAGTTAGCAATCTTACACACACTTCAGTATAGCTTGTCTCCTTGTGGAGCACACCATGATTTTCACCGAAGGCCACCAGCAACCATCTTCAGCTTCTGGTGTTCTACAATTTCTGGTACATTATTTACGCTTGTCAGATGAATTTTACGTTAAAGAAATGTAAGTGCTTCAAAACTGCTCGCTTATACATGAACTGATAGACTAATTCCTAGTTCTTCTTAACTGTTCATGAAATCAGGACCCTCCAGAATCTCTATATTGAGTTATTGTTCAGATTTGAAAGCAAAGGACTCGCAGGCAACTCTTCTCCCCTTTTCTCAGGGCTTCTGAGAGAAAATACAGCTCCTTAGTTCTTTCCCTGCTTTGCTGACGCATTTGCAGGAGCTCAAGAGTTGCACGTTGGTTCTCAGATGAGAGTTGGGTTTAATTAGACATATTGTCTAGCATGCTGCGGTTCAAACGGTGGCCTAGTCACCATTGGTGCCATTGCCCCTAAAGAGCTCCTTAGAAGTGCAGTCCTGGTGCCCCACCCCCACCCAACCCCATCCTCCGCAGACCTGCTATACCTGTGCAGCTGAACAATGTCTTCAGTGATGGCTCAGCTTAAGGCTTCACAAGCGCCACTCTGTGCTCTGGGACTTGTGATTCAGAACGGCACATGCACATCACAGCTCTATGGCGCCATTCTGTGTGCTTTATACATTCTAATAAGGACGCTTCTATGTTTTACAATAAATATTTCAAAATATTTATATCTCTGTTATCGTCAGTAGTAGGTCACAGCTGAGAGATGGGGCAATATGCTTCTATTCTTTTTTTACTACCTGGAAAGCATTTAATTTCTTCCTTTATGTAGAAATAAAGTAAAAAACTTCTATTCTCTTGGTTAATCTTTATTGAGTAAACAAACTCAACCATCACTCACAGCAATAGCCATAATGTATGTGTGTGTATGCATGTGTACAACATGTGTGTATGTGTGTATATATACACATATATACATATATATATTTATGTGCATATGTATGTATATGGGTATATATGTGCATATATGTGTATATATGCATATATATTTTCATGAGTGTGCATATTTTAACATTTCTCTGGATTGCTTTAAAATTTTCTTATGCTCCTGTGGGATCTGAAAACAGTGAATTGTGTTTTTCATTTTGAAGTCCCTGAAAAAACAGAGGGCTTAATTATACAAGTAAATACAGGAATAAAACTACATTTCGTTAAAAATGCATAATTCATGCATAGCACTATTTGCACTGTCCTTCATAACAATTTATCCAAGCAAACAATGAGAAATGAGTGTTTTATTTATTTGGAGGCAGCTTATACTTGTGACAGATTTCCAAAGATTCAGGTAAAAGTAAGGCTTCCCTCTCCATCTCCAACCATACTGTTGTGCCTCCTCTTTTCAGGGTGGCTTTCCCTTTCTGTCTTCCTCTCTTCCACTTCTTCCAGTGCTAAGGGTCTACATCAGGATCTCCTGCACATCAATCACTGAGCTGTGTCCCAGTCCCTGCACTAGAAAGTTCTATGTAGTCAGTCCTGCGATGCTGGGCTCTGAGACTATGCAAGACTTTGAACCCAGCCAGCAGCTTGATGGAGAAGCTACTGGATCTAATTTTGTCTCAATGTTGTCACTGGAAAAGTAGGAATATTAGAGATGCCAAGACAAACAAATGAGACAATGCATGTGACGTGCTGAGGATCAATTATGGGTTTGCAACAGTCAAGAAATACTAACTTCTTCTGATTTATATGGGTGTTTTTTGCATACTTACCACTTTCTAACATAATAGTAGGTTGTATATGTTTAAATATATTGCTTTTAGAAACCCAGCAAAACAAGATTTTTCACTTGAGCTCATGAGATTGGTTGTCTTATTGATTGAACTGCCTCATTTTACCTTTTTGGTTCCACAGTATTCAACTTTTTGGATGAATTCATTTATTTTTATATATAACAATTTAATAAATTTGTTTAATTTATATGATTGAATTTTGTCTAAGTTCATTTAATTTATATAATCACATATCCAGCTTTTAACTGGTGTTCAGTCAGGCTGCTTCCACTCTTATGGTATTATGAAACCCTGGAAGCAAGCTGTGAGCCCTTGCAGCGCAGTTTCTGACAGGAAGTTTCTAGAAAGGAAATCAAATCAGGAAATAGTCACAGCACAGGTTCTAGTTTTGATGAATGTTTATGAGTTGCTCTCTATAAGACAAGCTACTTCATCTACAAAGTGTGAAAATGCTCATTTTCGATGGTCATACTTCAACTTTAAATTTTCAAAAATTCATTTTTCAGTTATAATAATAATAATACCTATTTGGAAATTTGATCAAGACTTCTAGGTTCCCTGGTAGAGGCTGGACGATGGTGCTTTCTCCTGAAATGTTAGAAGGAGACAACAGATTTCTGTGGGGATTCCTGTGACATACACTGCACAGTGTCCTTACAGTCACTAGCTGCCGAGGATTCCTGAGCCATGGAGACAAAGCAAAGAGTTTGGGCAGAGAATATGAACAACAGTGTGTTTCGTTTCATTTGCAACAGAGCCCGGCCTCTCTACGCCCCTTGAACTTGTCCTGGCTGAGCAGAGATGTCTGTTGGGCCAGTTTCTAAGAGCCTTTCTCATTTGTTCACACAAATGTCCCATTGTACAGTTCTCATTGCCTCCCACGATGACCATATAGCTTTTGTTTGGAGGTAGGTGGGCAGCTTTCTCTCTTTTCAGATTAAAAAAAAAACCCACCAAAACCCAAAAAACAACAACAAAAAACCTCTCAAATAATTAAAATAAAAAATGCAATGTTGATTTCAGCATCATACTATATTTCATTAGTAGTTTTGGGGCAGTCTAAAATAGTTTCAATCCCTTCTTACATATTTTACAGTTTATAACAAATTCAGTTAACTAGTTTTTATAGAATTCATGGTGCACTGCCCTCCTGACACATAACTCTGGTCTCTGAAAGGAATTAGGATTTGTAATGAAATAGACATTTTCAGTCCACTTGGCAAGTGTTCACAGGCTATATTTGCATATACAAATGAGCTGAGGAGTTGAAAAATGAAAAACCCAAAATTAGCATTCTACGAGGAACTAAGCACTTGGACTCTTTTGGTCACTGACATTATTCCAGAAATACTTGTTGGCTTTTGAATGTGTTGATCATGATACACTGTCAAGGGTGAAAGGAGCTGGGTGTCTGACTTCTCTGCACCTAGAAGGGATGTCACTGCTGCTTCAGAACACCTGGTCTAGGAGGCTGAGCTTGGCTGTCTTGGACCTGTGAGGTACACAGTGGCAGAGGTGTGTGTGGGGGGTATTCTTAGCCCAGAATGGACCTTTATTTAATGGACCAGTCATTACACAGGGTCCACAGATGCTTGTGGTAAGAGAGATATAAGTGCCTCCCTCCACTTATCATTTTACAGATCAAAGAGAACATTTTGTGTATTCTCTTAGGAACTGAGCAACAAACAATATTTGCCAACATTATGGTCATTTATTTTTTTTTTAGAAATTTGACACTGTCTTAACAGGCAATAGGAACTTGTATCTTTAGAATCTGCTTAAAACAATTGTGCTGCTGCATATTAAATAGCTGTCATGCAGCTCTTGCTGGGTAATAGGCCTTAAGTCAATTAACAATGAATAGTCATATGCATCAGGAATGCAGATAGTTACATATTCACATATCTTTTACAGATAAAATAGTGTTAGGGAATTTAAGTGGCATGTAAGGGACAACTGAAACGCACACCCATGTCTTTTTCACTTCCAGCCAGTCCCAAAGGCTCTACTCATCTAAGTCACCACACAGCTGTCACATACAGTTATCCTCAACATAAGAATTCAGTTGTTTTATTTTCATGAGTAAAAGCAGTGGCTGGGAACAGAAGAAAGCAATTTCCACACATGTATGACAAAGGCAGTAGGATTTTTCAATACATGAAGAAAATATAGAAAGAACATGATTTGGTTCCAACTTCAATAGGAAAAGAAGCCCTATTGACAGAGTGTCTAAGCCTGTCCCAGTATGAAATTCACAGGGCCATGAACTCAGTCGTCACTTTTCAAATCCTCCTCTAGCGTTGCTCCAGGAGCTGTCTCTCAGTGTCGTCCAGGGTCCGGGCTAAGGGTAGGACACCACAGGTCCCTGGCCATAAAGTTACCTTCAATACCTCAATCTTCAAGCAAGTAGTTAGGGTTGACTACTGGGTAGGGGTCTTCCTCATAGCTCTCGCTTCCTTCACTGGAGCCTTTCAGCCCAGCCTGGGTGAGTTCAATCTGAGTGTGATTGTAGTGTGTGAGACGATGAACAACCTACTCGATGATCGTCTTTTTATTTATGAGCTCCTATTCAGAGTCTATCTCTGACTCGATTTCCTTCAGGTACCAGTTGACAAGCTCGCTTCTCTTTAGTGCCGACTCGTCTTCCTCTTCTTCCATTTTCTTGAGGTGGAGCACGATGAGGTTAGAGACATCTAACCAGAGCCAGGCAGTGGTTTAATCCCAGCACTTGGGAGGCAGAGGCAGGCGGATTTCTGAGTTTGAGGCCAGGCTGGTCTACAGAGTGAGTTCCAGGACAACCAGAACTATACAGAGAAACCCTGTCTCATAAAACCCTGTCTTGAAAAACCAAACCAAAAAAAAAAAGAAGAAGAATTCATTATTACTCTAAATTCAACTACCCTTAAACTACCCTTAATGTAGATTACAATCAATTTTAATGTTGTTATTGATTCTCAGCAGCTCCATAAATTGTCTTTATTACTTTGTGGACAGAGGGCTAATTCACACACAAGTTGTCACAACTGCCCGTTGGCTTTGCAGGCATCATTGGACCACACGGGGTCTTTTATCAGCACCTGGTGATGGCTAGAACTTAGCATGCCTGCTTACCTTCAAGGCCGTTGTCTAATTCTTTCAACACTATACTGCACACCGAGTGGCACTTGATTATCACTCACACTCATCTTGTATTTCTAGCGGGTTTCTCTTATCTTGTTACTGAGTAATATTGATTTTTGTCTTCATTAATTCTTCCCAGCACTGCCAATTTTCTTCTCTCTTTGTCTTCGACATCTCTTTTAAAGTCATGTTCAATAGGCTTAGTCTAGATTTGCTGAGTTCTCACTGAATGTATTTTCCTTTTACTGAGAAGTTTTATTGCATTTTCTCTGACAGACTCCCCCACCATCTATGGTTGCACGGATCCTGCTCTGTCGGGAAAGGTTTTGTCCTTTACCCATTCTTTTATTCCCAGCTCTGTGCCGAGTCAGGGCTTGATGGATGGTAGACACAAACCAGACACTCACATCCTGGGAGCTATCTCTAGGCACCATCCACATCATCACTCAGGTTGCTGACACATCATTTCTTCTCTAACTCTTCCAACCTTCCTTTAGCACCAAGTAAGACCTTTCTGCATGCTTTCCACTGGGCCAGAAAAGGGAAAAATGATGCCCATAGCTTTCCATGCTGTTCATGAGATTTTTTTCCCCCGTGACTTTAAGAAGGCAATGGCAGATCAAAGAAACAATTCTCCCAAACCCAGCATGGTGAACCAATGAGTTCATTTGGGATGCTTGTAGGAGCATGGATCTTTGTTTCCCTACAAGAGGACAGGTGACTCAAAGGTACCAGCATCACTAAAAAACTCACCCCAGCATGGGTAACAACACACAAAGATGTGCAGCTTGTTGGATGCCTCATTACTAAAGTTTCTCCTCTCTGGCAGCTATATATGTATAGCTTATATAGATGCAGGAAGGGGATTTGTTAGTTTCATGAGCCTCTTGAATCTACCCAGTCACTCTAGAAGGTGATATCCCAATCCATAGGAAACCACCACAGAACAGAAGCCTATAACTTATTGTAAGGGTTTGAACCAGGTATACTATATCTATTGTCTCACTTTGCCCTCACCCCTCAAGTTATCTCTTTCTGTGTTTGATAGTGGAGAAGGAGATGGATACCACGAGAGGTTAAGGATCTCATACAGCTTGAAAGCAGATGTGCTGGGTAGATTCCACTCCATGACAGACTATTCTATGCCAAAGCTATTTGGTACTTAAGTATATTTTATCCCTTTGGTCATCTTCAATTGAACCATCTTCTTCATGTCTTAATTAGAGAGTTTCTGAGTTATTCCCTTAATACTCTTGCATCATGCTCCCTAGAGTTATTTATTTCTCCCAGTTGATTTCTTAATAATCTCAGTACATTGTTTCCTTTGTTCAATGTATTAGAACCAAGTGACTGGCAAGCCTTGTTTTCTAACTTCCTGCCCTAATGAGGCCAGGCCTCCATTAATTATAGTGTTTTGCTCTAACAGTCTAATAATGTCCAAATCAACATTATTGATCATGTTCCTTTTAATGAATGTGGCTTTTCTGCTTACAGAACATTTGTTGGATCCTGTCATTTGTAAACAAACTGGATATTTATTCTTAGACCTGTGTCAGCATTGTACTGATGTTTATGCCTGTATATTTTTAAGACCTGACTGGCTCATGTTAAGATTGGATTGTGAAAAGTCTAGGATGTGTATCCATTTTATATCATAATGTGTGTGTTGCATGTACTCATGTGTGTTCATTTGTGTGTTCATATGTGTATATGAGCTTGTGGAGGTCAGAGGTTGATGGATAGATGTGTGTCTTTCTCAGTTGCTCTTTCTGTTTTATTTTGAGACAGTATGTCTTATTAAACTGGCAACTTGCCAATTTGGCTAGGCTTGTCTGACCAGAAGGTCCTAGAATCCACCAGTCCCTGCCTTCCCAGAACTGGGATTATATGTGTGAGCTGCCGTGCCTGGAATTTATATTAGTTCTGGGGTATTAAACACAGGTTTGCACTGCAAATACCTTCCCAAGTAATCTATCTCTATAACTTCCTGATAATGAGTTTTAATCTGCCATATGAAGTCTTATATTCCAGAGATTGGTATCAGTTGTGTTTAGAATGAGTTTTGGCTTAGTGAGTATCAACATTTTTTTCTCTCTCTCTTTTTTTATGAATGGTTAAGGGTTATCTTTCTCTTGTTTCTAAGAAATCAGGTATTGGCAAAGGTTAGAAACACAGAAAAAACATTTAAATAATAAGACAGTAGTTACCTATAATCTATTTTCTAGGGAAATTATAGGGTAATCAATATTGACCATTTTGGTGCATTTTTAAAAATCCTATATGTGAATATATAAGTATACACATGGACACATGCAAAGGAACACAGACACAGGCACACAGACACAGACACAGACACACACAGACACACACAGACACACACAGACACACACAGACACACACACACACACACACACACACACACACACACACACACGTATCCTGTGCAGGAAAGATAACTTAGTAGGTAAAAGATACTTGCTATGTACACCTGATTGATGCTTGATGACCTGAGTTATAACCCTGGCATCTACTGTAGAAGGAGAGAAATGACAAATTGTCCTTTAACTGCTACACATACACATGGCATGTGTAAGTCTGCACTCAAACTCACTATACAGATACAACTACTAACCACAACAATAATATAAAACAAGTTTTAAAAACCCACCTTTGCTAGGCATAATTTAAATAGTGACGTGGGATTTTGTGACACAGATTTGTCATAATTGATTAGCCCTTCCACCCCTCAGTGTGAGGTGTTCTATTCCAGCTGTATGGTCCAATTATATCTTAGTGCATCTATATATTTGTATGTATTCATGATTATTTCATTTAGATTTATTCTTTTAAAATTATACTTGTTATTGTTTGTGTATGTAGTGTGTGTGCTTATGGTGTGTGATATATAGGTCTAAGAAAAAATTTGTGGGGTTGATTCTTTCTCCCCATTTTTGTGTGGGTTTTGGAAATCAAACTCAGGTTATTAGGTGTTTACCCACGGAGCCATCTTTCAAGCCCCTAGATTGAATTTTTTGAAGGAAAATTGCTAGATCAAAGATCAAGGCCATTGGTAGTATGCTTGATATTATTTGCCGGAGGGACAAAGTCCATTTCTGTTCCATTCATAGGTGAATTGGAGCCTGGAAGTAGCTCTGATAGACACTGAGTACTGGCATGCGTAGGGTTTCTCTGTATAGCCCTGGCTATCCTGGAACTCACTCGGTAGACCAGGCTGGCCTCATGATGCTGTTTTAAATTGCAACCTCAAAAAGTATTTCTTACTGTCTCAAAACACTAATTGGTGGTATGTAAGATGTTAATTTCATCTAGTAGTTAAAATTACTATATAATATGTAAGAATATGTTTACTATATTAACATTATAGGTAATATATAATTGTAAATTTACAATATAAATCATCCACCATTATAATTTCTTATTTATGTATTTTATGTTGCTGAGGATTGAATCCAGAACTCTGAACATGCTCTCCAAGTGTTCTGCCTCTGAGGTACATCGCTAGCCTCAGAATTTATAAATTGAATTTACTAATCTTATTTTCAAGTATTTATGTCTATCATATGTGCACACATGAATGTGTGAGTGTGTGTGTGTGAATACTACAATTTTAGAATGGTGTTTCCTATAAAGGGAAAATTTTAAATCATATTTAATTATGTTTTCTTTGGGTTTCTCTAATAGAATTTTTAAATTATATGACTTAGAATTTATTTTAGCATATATTTTATTCTAAATATTTAAAAAGTTTGAACTTGATTTTCATCCCACAAATAGTCAATTGGCCTAGCAATTCTTTTTAATTGAGCTATTCTGTACCCCTTCCCAAACATATTTTCAATGTTTTTCATGAGCTAATTCCATATATATATATATATATATATATATATATATATATATATATATATATATATATATATTAAGATCTGTTTTCTGTTTCATACCATTCTGCATTATTGGGCTTATTCTCTGTCTCTGCCTCTGCCTCTGCCTCTGTCTCTGTCTCTGTCTCTCTCTGTCTCTCTCTCTCTCTCTCTCTCTCTCTCTCTCTCTCATGCATGTGTGTGCATGTATGTGTATGTGGCTCGGTGTTGCTTTTCAATTTCCATTGACCTTGTTTTTAGAAACAGTTTCTCACAGACCTGGAGCTCGCTGAGCAGTCTAGGCTTGCTGACCAGTAAGCCCCAGGAATTTGTCTGTTCTGTCTCCTGAGTATAGGGAGGCTGGTCTCTCAATCTCTATTCTATCTTTATCTCTGCGTGTTTTGTGTATGGGTTTCTGTCCCCCTCCCTCCACCAGAAGTCCCACTTGGCTAGAGGAGGTAGCCACTTCAGTCTCCATGTCTTCGACTGCTATAAGTCTCAGCTAGAGTCATGTCTTAGTCAGGGTTTCTATTCCTGTACAAACATCATGACCAAGAAGCAGTTGGGGAGAAAAGGGTTTATTCGGCTTACACTTCCATCCTGCTGTTCATCACCAAGGAAGTCAGGACTGGAACTCAAGCAGGTCAGGAAGCAGGAACTGATGCAGAGGCCATGGAGGGATGTTCTTTACTGGCTTGCTTCCCCTGGCTTGCTCAACGTGCTCTCTTATAGAACCAAGACTACCAGCCCAGAGATGGCACCACCCACAAGGGGATCTCCCCTCTTGATCACTAATTGAGAAAATGCCTTACAGCTGGATCTCATGGAGGCATTTCCCCAACTGAAGCTCCTTTCTCTGTGATAACTCAAGCCTGTGTCAAGTTGACACAAAACTAGCCAGTACAGGTCACTTCCATAGACTCCTGTGACCCTCCTTTCCAGCTAGTCCTTGAGATTCTTACTGTATTCTCAGGACCAAACTTTGGTCCTCATGCTTTTGTTAGAAACATTTTAACAATTAAGCCATCCCCTAGACCATTTATACTCTTAATTATTACAATGTTACCAGCATTTTGGGGGGAAGTTATTTCCCTTTCTAACTTTTTATCTCAGACTTTATTTTAACCTTAAACATCATCTTTATATGGATCAGAATAATTTTCCAAGTTCTTTATCCCTACCAGCCCCTACTTCCTTTTTCAAAGAAAAATAAAACAAAAATGAAACACAAACAGCTCTGGGATTCTTATTATGATTGTGTAAAATCAACCCATTGATTTGGGCTTGAACTCTATTTTACTGCCTGTCTACTAACAGAAGGCTCTTGGTTTTCTCTGTTTTAGTAATTTCGTCTGGTTGCATGGCCAGCGTTCTTGGCTCAGGCAGGGATATGGCAGAGGCAGCCTTTGGGATAAATGCTGCCAGCAAACTGCCTTCATACAAAGAAAAGCTTTTACTTTTTTTTTTTTTTGAGACAGGGTTTCTCTGTATAGCCCTGGCTGTCCTGGAACTCACTCTGTAGACCAGGCTGGCCTTGAACTCAGAAATCTGCCTGCCTCTGCCTCCCAAGTGCTGGGATTAAAGGCGTGCACCACCCCTGCCTGTCTAGCTTTTACACTCTCAAAGGGCTACACAACACACCAGAGGAGAATATTCAATAGAACTTTATACAGCACACAGTGCCTGCAATATTTTATTCTCTGGTCCTTCTCTTTTCTTGGATACCCTGGGATGTGAAACAAGGTGTCACAATACATTCCAGGTTGGCTCTGAATTTATAATCCCCCTGAATTACAAGATTCCTGAATGCTGGGATTACAAGTTTATGCTACTATGCCAGATTTCTTTCAGGTCCTTTTCCGAAAAACTTTGTTCAAAGCATAGGATTCTCAGAACAGAGTCATAAGTGCAGTGTGCATTTGGAGGTTAAAATGAACTTTGTCATATTGCCATCAGTTCTGATTTTACCTCTTTAGCACCTTGTCTGGTGTGTGTGTGTGTGTGTGTGTGTGTGTGTGTGTGTGTGTGCTTGTTGCTTGTTTAATGCACTTTAGGCAATGTTTAAAAGATATTGTTGAGTAAAGGCCTGTATGTTTTGTTTCTTCCTACCTATGCTTTCTTCTCAATATTTTAAATTATGTTTTGATATATTTTAAAAATGCCTTGAGTGCACATTACAAAATTCATTATTTTTTTTCTTTTTTGAAGGAGCCCATTGACCACTATAAAAATCTCATTTTTGGCACCTTTTCCTATGCAGCTGCCCTGCTGTTAGTCAGCAAATGTGCAGAGGGAAGAACTCTTGACATGGGGGTTCTCAACATAGCCTCTCAAAGGTCTGCCTGCCACACCCAGTCCAGAGCAGGGTTGTGTCATAGATAACTTAACCACAGTGAGACATTTTTTAAAACTTGGTGTGATCTGGTCAATTATTCAATTAATTTCCACCTGTTATCATTAGACAAATCTCAGACTCCCAGGAAGAGGAGTGTGTGTGTGTGTGGGGGGGGGTAGTGGTGGTGGTGGTGGTGGTGGTGGAGTAGTAGTAGTAGTAGTAGTAGTAGTAGTAGTAGTAGGAGGAGGAGGAGGAGGAGGAGGAGGAGGAAGAGGAGGAGTTTAGGGAAGAAAAGGCAATGGTGTCATTGTAGGTGGCCGTAAGGATCCTGAAAACTCTTCCAAGATCTTGTTGGGAGAGAGAATTAAGACAAAGGTTAGAAAAAACATGGAAGGGTTTTCAGGTAGCCACTCATAGGGGCAGGGGCCACACCTTTTGAGGAACCCCTCAGGAGGGTAGATATAAGAGAGAAGCTGGAAACTGATTGTGGTGCACACTGAGGTTTAAATCTCATAGAATGTATCTAAGGTCTAACCAGTTTCATGCAGGTTTCTCTACTGTGTCTGGGAGATTATGGTTGCCCAGACATTGCACTAGCAATTTGGATGACATGGAAGGTAAACAGTCAAAGCTGATGTCTTAATCCCCAAATTTACTTTCTGAAATATTGAAAGCATTTTCTAGACATTCCACAGTTTCTTTTTTTTAAAGTATAGAATTATTTGGGATGGATATAAGACTTGTACAGTCTGGCCAATAAAACTGACAGCCTGCAAGTCATGCAAAAACTTAAAAACTTCTCGGCAAAACTTCTAAAGCAAAGATGCTGGAATTAAATTAGATTCAAAGGTGAGAGATCAAGTACTGGGAATCGTGGTGGAGCTTCACTGTTCAATTCTGTTGGAATCTGCTTAAAATTAATAGAGATTTTCTGATGCATTTGGGGACTGATTTTGAGTTCTGAGTCCATGTGTGTACATTTTCCAGATGTAATCATTTCACCCAGTAAATGGAAAGTGGCTGTGCCCAGGAATTGAGTTATCACATCGAGAATATATCTGGCTGCAATTTGATAGTTAATAACATTCTGGTCACCCAATACTGAAGAGTTTTTAGGGAGTTTCCCATTTAGAAATAAGTTAAGTTTCAGGGAAGAAGGAGAAAAATGATCCTTTAAGTGTGGGAGATTCACATGTGGGATCATATATATTAGATTCCTTTCTTTTTTCTTTCAGATACATGTAACATTTTCTTTTTACTAAGGAAATCCTGGTTTATTGAACACAAGTAATATTCACCAAGTAGCATATTAATATAAAACTTTCTACACATAATTAATGCATATAAGTGTACATATTTCATAAAGTTGGCTAGATATATAAATATTTCCTACTCTGTTATTACACAGCTAGCAAGTGCCATAGGATATGAGGCATGGTGTTGATACTAAGTAGCCATTAGCTTGCTAAAATGACATTGGTAGGAGCTAGCATCCTTGTGCATTTTTGTTCTTTCATCCCAGTACACTGAACACTGTATTTTCTCAGGAGCAGGTAGGTTGTCAAGTGAGTCCTATGCATAGAATAGAGGACTTGCTATCTTCTGATGGGTACTATGATACCTCACTTCCTTGATACATGGTATTTCATTTTGTCTCAAGTCACTAGAACGTAGACTGATGTATTTATGGAAAGTTATACCTGGACTCTCTCAGACAGTGTATCTCAACCCTTTGAAAAGCATCCCCTGGATCTTGATACTGTAGGTGTTACTATAGCATCTGTTTTATCAATAGTTCATCAACTCCTCATACTGTGTCCTGCCCATGGTAGAAACTCAGGCCATGTTTTTTGAGAGAATTAATGGACAGTAAAGTTAGCACCCTGGGATTACGGACCTAGTTCCCATACTTGAACCCTGCACAACGATAATAAGGGGGTAGCATTTATAAACTTGTGGCTGCACATGGACTTTGTCTATCTTATATAATGGCATTATATTTTCACCCAGATACTTGAATTACATTGCTCAGGGTATGCCAGACTGAGCTGCAGCCCTGCTTCACAGTCCCCATGTCTGTACGCAATGGATCAGATACGGTGATTGGAAGCTGCTTCAATTTCACCGTGATTCTGTTTCCCAACTCAGGGAAAGACCAGAGGGAGAACAGAGCATCATATGTAGACTTTTTATTGTCCAGACCTAGTGGTAGCATGCCAAACACCAGTTCTCACTTCAGTGATCAGAACCAGACAGAAGCACGGGATGTGACGATGTGGTCTTCCATGAAACGGGAAAGAAGAGGAAAACTAAAAATTAGTGTGCAACAATGATGCTGACTCTTGCAAGTTTTACAATGACATTTATTTTATAGACGATAAAAGTGAGGCCCAGGGCTGGGAAGATGACTCAGCTGATAAGGTAACTGCTACACAAACATGAGGATCTGAGTTTGATTTTGAGTGATGGTTTACATTCAGATACAAGCACCTAAGTAAGACTGGTGCAGTGTAGTTCCGTGAAAGGCAGCCTGGTTTCTGGTTGAGCTAGGTTGGAAACCCCAGAGACCCTGTAGGGGATAACCCTGCAAGGGACAGTAGGCATTTTGCCACACTCCTGGACACCAGGCTCCTGACACGAGGCTGCAGCCCTCCATAATTTTGTAGCCATCAGTCACATAAAGGCAATGCCCCAAGCCCCTCCACAGGTAGAAGATGTGATCACAGGTAGCCTCAAAATGGATCTCCATTTTAATGAGGTACCTAAAGGCCTGGAGGCTTAGCCAATAAATTTCACTTCCCAGACACTCCTCCCTGCAAAAGGTATTTAACCTCAGACCTGCCCTGAGAAAGTGGAGTATAGTTTTACTCATTGCCGCTCTCTGCCATGACAATAAATGCTCTAAAACCATAGACTGTGTCTTTTCATGGGTCCGCCATGGTGAGCAATGGAACAGGCCCTTATCTAAAGAGCTGCACTAGTCTCCTACAGAAGGACTCTCAGTGCTCCCAGCCACAGCCTCTATCAAGCCAAGCCACCCACCCAACAAGCCAAGGACTGTCTCCTCCCCATCAGGACCCAGCTGGAGCTCTCCCCTCTTGTTCCCTTTGGCCCCAGACTAGATCCAGCCAGTGGGCCCCCACTCCATTCTCAACTCATCTGAGGCTCCCAGTGGTGGCTGGGTGCTCAAGAGCATGAGAACCAGACACCCCTAGCCTCCTTGCAGGCACAGGGCCCCAGATCTGGCTCCAACTGTCACTAGGGACCTCAGACTGCACTCCCCCACCTCACCCCCCCCCCCAGAGAGAAGTCCCACGGCTTCCCATAGTCTGCCTGGCACTGGCGTGCAGTAAGTGCAGTCAAAACTTTTGGCATCTGGCCTCCTGAGCTGCCAGAGCCCCGAGCAGACTTGGGACACCCTTCAAACCCAACAGTGTGGTAGCTGTCCTGTGTTTTTAGTCTCAAAGATAGGAAGGTAGAGACAGGCAGAGTCACAAGGCTTACTTGCCAGCCAGCATAGATAATCAATGAGAAACCCTGTCTCAATTAATAAGGTAGCCGGCAGCCAAAAAAGATATTGAACATTGACTTTTGGTATCTACTTTGTATGCATACACACTCAGATACACACACACGCACACACACACACACACACACACACACACACACACACACACACACACACACACACAGACACTCACACACAGACACACACACACAGACACACACACAAACACACACACTCACAGACACACACACACACAGACACACACACAAACACACACACTCACAGACACACACACACATAGACACATACACACACACACAGACACACACACTCACAGGCACACAGACATACACACAGACACACAGAGACACACAGAGACACACACACACACACAGACACACACACAGACACACACACGGTTCAGAAAACATATGTTACTTGTTCAATGTTAGACTAAACCATAAGGCAAAGTAAGGTCAGATCTTAATAAACCACTGAACACTCCTTTTCTTAAGGAAACGATCTTTTTCCTAGAATAGCCTGACTTTAGTGAGAGCAACCATAGTATCAGTACCAGGAGAAGCCCATTGTATAGGACCAAGTTCTATCTCTCACTCACTGGTCCAAGTATTGGAGCCACTTCTCTGGGATGATGTCCCTGCAGGAATAACGGCTATGATGGCAATGTAAAGTGATATATCTGCTGGTACCTTGAGAGATGTTAAATATGTATAGGCACAATAGCATCAGTACTAATTGACATCTGCTTTCCATACTGGCCTTGTATAGGTTTTCAAAGTTTTACCATCCATGATACCTACAAGAAGGGTTCTTCTCATGTAAAAATGAGACCCTGTAAAATTATTTTGGCTCATTCATTTCTTTTTCCCAATGCAAAAGCCTATGCCATATAAATTGCAACAGGAACTTTAGCATCATTGGCACAAGCTCCTTATTAGGCAGCAGTGTGGAATTCCAATTAGCCTGATTAGCTTTCATCATCCATTTTCCTTTGGACTATTCTTGAAATTATATTTTATTTGAAAGATACATTTATTTTATGTGTATGGGTGTTTTGTCTGCATGCAGATGTATATGTGCGCAATGCCTGCATGGTACCCACTGAGATTAAAAGAGGGCAATGGGTATCCTAGAACTGGAGTTACATGAAGTTGTAAATGCCATGTAGGTACTGGCAGAGGAACTTGGGTCCTTGGCAAGTGCTCTAAACCATTGAACTTTCTCTACAGATCCATGAAAATCACAATTTAAACGTTCTTTCTTGACAGTAAGGATTCCAGTGAGTATTCTCCTTGATACATGTGAGCACGTCACTGCAAATCCAGGAAGCACTTCATATGTTGCCCTTTGTTGTTGGGGGTCAAACAGATGTGACTCACCTATGGTTTAAGTAAAGGAGCTCTTTCCTGGAGGAGGAAAGGAAAGGAAAAAAAGTCTGTCAGTGTTGTTAGCAGCCTCAGCTTTCTGTCTGACTAAGGACTGTAAGGCTTTAGTTCTCAGACTCTATCTCCTGGTTTGAGAAGCTCTCAAGCTTCACAATTTAGGAGCATTTCTTCTCCTAGGGCCTGCACAACAGCTCTTGTTTAGACAGCAGCTAGGGAACTGAGGCTCTAGGGTGTTTTGTGCAGAACAAAACAGCTTTCACATTGCTTCAGATGTGATGTCATAGGTTTAGCAGCCCTTTGACCTTTCTTCCTGGCTTAGGTTTCTGTGTAGCGAATTAATGGGATCAGAAGGGAAGATGTTTTCTGTGGTACTTTGTGAATAAAAAATACTGCCATTAATTATTATTTAGAAAGGCATAATTTTTTCTTAAACTCTGCCTTTTGAGCACCCCTAGGCCCCATTGTGTCAGTATAAGCCTTATTAACCAAGGGTAAGCATACTACACCTTTCTCCTGCTCTCCCATTTGGACATAAAGCCTGTTACTGTTGATTGTTCTATAGTTGGTCTTCCTGAGAATGAGATTTCCTTTAAGTCAGCCATTTTCATTACTGGGTAGTGTGTCTCTTTAATGTTATTCTTTTAGAGAGGCTAGTAAAACATTTGCATTTGCTCCCATTCCTTTATTCTTTGTAAAGTCCTAAAGAGTCAGAGAGGGCTCATTAAGGAATGGACTACCATGATGGACAGCCTTTCCTTATTGCTAAACCATAAAAGATGGGGAGAAAATGGGGGCATTTGTAGTGTTTAAAACTTTCATTAAATGGTAAGTGGTGGTTTTGACTGACCTTGGAAATTACCTACATCTTTTTAGTGCTTTCATGCCAGCCTGTGGTCTACAGAAGTGTTAGTAGTCTGTTGGATTTACAAAGTATCTCCCCAGAGGCCCGGTGGTGCTCCTTTGTAATATGATTGATGGATTCACCCTGTACCTCCTGGCTTGCAGAAGTAACTTCTCAGTAACATTTCTCTTCTTCCCTTTCACTTACATAACCACTCCTCGCACTATTTAAGTTCCAGTTCTTTTGTACATTTGTATTTCTGTGGTAACTACAGCTCAAGCACTCTTCTCTGCTTCAATGTCTTCTCCTCTATTGTTTCTGTTCCTCTAGCTAATGATTTACTTTGTGGTATGATAACTTTTTGTGTGTGCTATTAAAAACCATAACCAATTAGGATAATGAGCCGGCAGAAATTAAAAATCTTACAGGACAGAAAACAGAAGGGTGTGTCTGAGGTATGGTTGAACCTAGAGACAAGTTAAGCAGTGTTGGTGGGGACAGACAACTTGGGGGAGGGTCCTTTCCTCTCTTGCCCTTCAGATGGTCTTACCTGCTTCCATTTCTGCTCAGCCCTTGGGAGTCCTGGATTCACTTTGGGCAGAAATTGGTCCAGGGGTATGTTTCTTAGCTGAAACCTGAAAGATGAGCGGATGCCCTCACATGCAAAGGCAGGGAAGGGGCCTGCAGGTGGTTCAGCACACACTAAAGCTGGGAAGCTAGGACTGAATCCTAATGTGACGATTTTTGTTTCCCAGGAACTGTCAGCTTAGGCTGGCAGCCAAGGTTTTCCTCTATCTTCCCCTCCAGCTTCCTCCTAGAAGCTGACAGAAGCCAGTGCCACTTCCTGTGGCCTGATCTAGCTTCTGCCTCCTGTTTTAAACTGATAACCTAGAGTGGAGTTGCATAAGCATCTTCTGGGTAATTAGTTAATTATCTGCACCAGGCACCTGGCTTCTGGCATGTTATACAACAATAACGATATAACGACTTCCAGTCTCTCCATGTTGTCACAAATGACAGAATGTCATCCTTCTTTATGGCCAAGTAGCTTTCCATTGTATATACAAATTCTACCCGCATATCCACTCAGCATTATGGCTATTTAGGATGATTTTATCTCCTAACTACAAATGGTGATATAATAGACATGAGAATGGGGCCCTTTTGAGAGTTGGTTCAAGTATATGCTCAATTTTGATTGACGTACTTGTTATATCTACACTATCACTCCTGTACTTTAGGCTCAGGGATCACTGTGAAAGGAGTACAAAGACTGTAGGAGACAGAGTCAGGGAGTTTGCTGTGAGAGTCTGTCTCCTAGTAATGTCAGAGGCTATAGCCATGAAGTCCATCAACATGGCAGCATAAACCTGACCTAAACAAGGACAACAAGGATTACACCAGTAGACATGCTAATGTATATGGGGGAAAGGTCATGATGTTTTAATCCTACACAAAGAACTGCAGGCAACTAAGGAATGCTGAGAGCTGAAGAAATAGCCTTCCCCAGGGAAGAGTGTATCAATTGGTTCTCCAACACCGAATGGTCTGCCCTGAAAACTTACACATACAAGGATCATAATACAGACTGAACAGGTCGTGTTTATGTATGAAAGCTTGTGTGTGTGTGTGTATGTGTGTGTGTGTAAGAAAAATTAAAAAAAAAAGAGGCCATGAATTTGAAAGACAGGAAGGGACATGGAGTACATGGGAGGGCTTAGAGGGAGAAATTGGTAACAGGTAATGATGTAATTACAGTATAATAGCAACAAATAAAATAAATACTTAAAAATTATACACAGTAAACACATAAATCAAGACACCACGTTGTACCCCTTAAATATGCAGCTGTTGTAGGTCATTGACAAAGCAATAAAGACAAAAATAGCAAGCAAATCAATAGGGATAATTTAGAGTTGACTCTTACACAAAGGGTATAGAACTTCCCTGGTTATCTTTTCTGTCAGATACAAATGACCCTTGAATGTTAGCCCTGCCCTAACAGTGAAATGCTGATTCTGAGTTGCCCATCCTCTTATTTATTTTACCTTTTAAGAACCAAGATTTGACTTTACCATCAGATCAACCCTGAAGGGCAACTGCTAGCTAGATAAGCTGCATTAGACTTAATGTGTGTGGGATAACATTAACAGTTTCTATAGGCTTATTTTCTCTTCTATGCATGCAGTCATATTAACTGTTATGCTAAGATAAAGTTTTAAATGTTTTTATTTTAAATATCAGCCTGTTGGGGAATAATCAAGACCTAACAGAAGGGAAAATGAGGCTTATGACATTATCATTGGAAAAAAAGGAATATTATCATAAACTAGGAAGAAAAGTCATAAAATAAGAGTACTATCAACTGCTTATGGTAAATAAAAAAGAATAATTGCTGCTATTAGTAAAATACTAAAATTGCTACCTCCAAATGTATAGAAGAAAGATTTTTTTTAAGGAAAGGGGATGGTTTGGTTTTTCTGTCCACCTGGACAGGAGTCCTTAGGGAAGAAAATTTCCCCGGATGCTATGAAAGTAGATGGCAGGTTCAGTAGATTGCTCTCCTGAACAAATAGCACACTAGGAATGCTGTCTCCAGGATTCCAAGTAGCTGAAGACAGTATAGGAACAAGGCATTTCATAATCAAGGAAGAAGCACAGAAAACTCTGAACAGAGTGACTCTGGTTACATATATTCAGTAGAGAATTCTACAAGAATTCTGTTAAGGTCTCAGGGGGAAGATGCCTCTATTGACTGTGTGGTTGTAACACAAGTAAACTTTAGATGCTGTGGAAAAGGAAACTAAGTGTATAAGACCTGCAAACCATGGAGCAGTGGGAAGGCTGAGTAGTAAAATTCTTGTTGCATAAACGTGAGGAGCCAAGGTCAGTGTGCAGAACCTGGGAGAACAGCCATGTGGGCAGCAGGTTGCTGGAACCATGGTACTGGAAAGTCAGAGACCATGCTGGGTGACTGCCTACCCGAACTGGTGAGCTCCAGAACAATGAGATATCATGTCTCAAAAACAAGGTAGGAACTGAGTGAGGGGGACATTCAACGGTGACCTTTCACCTTCTTGTGCACGTATACACACATGTATATATACATGCACACACAACAATTGGGTCATACGGGACCTGATAATACTTTTCAGACATAGAAGAAATAGAACTTAAAAAGGAACAAAGGATTTTTAAGAAACTTAAAAAGGACTTTAAAAGCCCCTTTCTTTGAAGTAACCCCCAAATATCAAGTGGGTAGGGATGGTTTCAGAGATTCTTCCTATCCAGGGTAGGAAGTTTGTCTACCTGGTGACACCAGAGATCAGAGGAAGTCACAGGGAAGCTGGACAGGGAAGCAACCTGGATCCATCCTCCCTCCCACCCCCACTCCAGACTCCTGCAGGCAGACTGCACGTTGTGGAGCATGTCAGAACATCTCTCCTCAGGTGCTGTGATTGCCCTAGGGCAGCAGGCAGGCAGAGCTTCCATCAGAGCTGGCAGCAGAAGGAACATCTGGAGACATTAGAGGTGAAAATAGACACCAGGGAAGCTGGGCAGAGAAGTGTCCTGGGGTTATCCGGCCCTTGACTCCAGCAGGCTATGGCCTTATACTGGCATTAATGACCTTTGGGTTCAGGCAGATGCTTAGCTGTAGTCCTTGGCCTTTCCCAGCTGTATGAACTCTGCAGAAGACACAAGTTTTCCCTCCTCTGGTTCCAATTGTCAATCAGCCAGCCACAGGAGAAATCGCCATGCTGTGAAATGAGAAGTAAACTGATTTTATTTATTACTGAAAGCAAAAAAGCGTAGCCACTTTTGCATTACTCAAATGCAATCATGTAAACATTTGTGGAACTTGAAACATTTAGCTTCCAGAGAATAAAGTCCTTATGTAGATGATGACTGATAGGCCTGTCATTAAATTGCATATGTAAATCCACTCATTTACATACTATAGTTGTCCCAGTCAGCCCAAACAAAATGTTATACACTGGGTGACTTAAACAGTGAGTATTCTCGTTCCTTCATTACTCCATGAGCTCTATCTAGAGAAGTGGTTCTATTATTATTATTATTATTATTATTATTATTATGTATTTTCTTCATTTACATTTCCAATGCTATCTCAAAAGTCCCCCATAACCTCCCCCCACTCCCCTACCCACCCACTCCCACTTCTTGGCCCTGGCTTTCCTCTGTACTGAGGCATATAATGTTTGCACGACCAATGGGCCTCTTTCCACTGATGGCCAACTAGGCCATCTTCTGATATATATGTAGCTAGAGACACGAGATCGGGGAAGGGGGGTAATGGTTAGTTCATATTGTTGTTCCACCTATAGGGTTGCAGATCCCTTTAGCTCCTTGGGTACTTCCTCCAGCTCCTCCATTGGGGGCCCTGTGATCCATCCAATAGCTGACTATGAGCATCCACTTCTGTGTTTGCTAGGCCCCGGCATAGTCTCACAAGAGACAGCTATATCAGGGTCCTTTCAGCAAAATCTTACTAGTATATGCAATGGTGTCAGCATTTGGAAGCTGATTATGGGATGGATCCTTGGATATGGCAGTTTCGAGATGGTCCATCCTTTAGTTTCAGCTAAAAACTTTGTCTCTGTAACTCCTTCCATGGGTGTTTTGTTCCCAATTCTAAGAAGAGGCAAAGTGTTCACACTTTGGTCTTTGTTCTTCTTGAGTTTCATGTGTTTCACAAATTGTATCTTATATCTTGGGTATTCTAAGTTTCTAGGCTAATATCCACTTATCAGTGAGTACATATCATGTGAGTTCTTTTGTGATTGGGTTACCTCACTCAGGATGATGCCCTCCAGGTCCATCCATTTGCCTAGGAATTTCATAAATTCATTCTTTTTAATAACTGAGTAGTACTCCATTGTGTAAATGTACCACATTTTCTGTATCCATTCCTCTGTTGAGGGGCATCTGGGTCTTTCCAGCTTCTGGCTATTATAAATAAGGCTGCTATGAACATAGTGGAGCATGTGTCCTTCTTACCGGTTGGGATATCTTCTGGATATATGCCCAGGAGAGGTATTGCTGGATCCTCCGGTAGTACTATGTCCAGTTTTCTGAGGAACCGCCAGACCGATTTCCAGAGTGGTTGTACAAGATTGCAATCACAACAACAATGGAGGAGTGTTCCTCTTTCTCCACATCCTCGCCAGCATCTGCTGTCACCTGAATTTTTGATGTTAGCCATTCTGACTGGTGTGAGGTGGAATCTCAGGGTTGTTTTGATTTGCATTTCCCTGATGATTAAGGATGCTGAACATTTTTTCAGGTGCTTCTCGGCCAATTGGTATTCCTCAGGTGAGAATTCTTTGTTTAGCTCTGAGCCCCATTTTTTTAATGGGGTTATTTGATTTTCTGGAGTCCATCTTCTTTATATATATTGGATATTAGTCTACTATCTGATTTAGGATTAGGATAGGTAAAGATCCTTTCCCAATCCATTGGTGGCCTTTTTGTCTTATTGACGGTGTCTTTTGCCTTACAGAAGCTTTGCAATTTTATGAGGTCCCATTTGTCTATTCTCGATCTTACAGCACAAGCCATTGCTGTTCTATTCAGGAATTTTTCCCCTGTGCCCATATCTTTGAGGCTTTTCTCCACTTTCTCCTCTATAAGTTTCAGTGTCTCTGGTTTTATGTGGAGTTCCTTAATCCACTTAGATTTGACCTTAGTACAAGGAGATAGGAATGTATCAATTCGAATTCTTCTACATGATAACCACCAGTTGTGCCAGTACCATTTGTTGAAAATGCTGTCTTTTTTCCACTGCATGGTTTTAGCTCCCTTGTCAAAGATCAAGTGACCATAGCTGTGTGAGTTCATTTCTGGGTCTTCAATTCTATTCCATTGGTCTACTTGTCTGTAGCTATACCAGTACCATTCCGTTTTTATCACAATTGCTCTGTAGTACAGCTTTAGGTCAGACATGTTGATTCCACCAGAGGTTATTTTATCCTTGAGAAGAGTTTTTGCTATTTTAGGTTTTTTGTTATTCCAGATGAATTTGCAGATTGCTCTTTCTAATTCGTTGAAGAATTGGGTTGGAATTTTGATGGGGATTGCATTGAATCTGTAGATTGCTTTTGGCAAGATAGCCATTTTTACAATGTTGATCCTGCCGATCCATAAGCATAGGAGATCTTTCCATCTTCTGAGATCTTCTTTAATTTCTTTCTTCAGAGACTTGAAGTTCTTATCATACAGATCTTTCACTTCCTTAGTTAGAGTCACGCCAAGGTATTTTATATTATTTGTGACTATTGAGAAGGGTGTTGTTTCCCTAATTTCTTTCTCAGCCTGTTTATCCTTTGTGTAGAGAAAGTCCATTGACTTGTTTGAGTTAATTTTATATCCAGCTACTTCACTTCTTTTTATCAGGTTTAGGAGTTCTCTGGTGGAATTTTTAGGGTCACTTATATATACTATCATATCATCTGCAAAAAGTGATATTTTGACTTCTTCCTTTCCAATTTGTATCACCTTCATCTCCTTTTGTTGTCGAATTGCTCTGCCTAGGACTTTAAGTACTCTGTTGAATAGCTAGGGAGAAAGTGGGCAGCCTTGTCTAGTCCCTGATTTTAGTGGGAATGCTTCCAGCTTCTCACCATTTACTTTGATGTTGGCTACTGGTTTGCTATAGATTGCTTTTTATCATGTTTAGGAAGGGGCATTGAATTCCTGATCGTTCCAAGACTTTTATCATGAATGGGTGTTGGATTTTGTCAAATGCTTTCTCCGTATCTAATGAGATGATCATGTATTTTTTGTCTTTGGGTTTGTTTATATAGTGGATTATGTTGATGGATTTCTGTATATTAAACCATCCCTGCATCCCTGGAATAAAACCTACTTGGTCAGGATGGATGATTGCTTTAATGTGTTCTTGGATTCAGTCAGCGAGAATTTTATTGAGTATTTTTACATCGATATTCATAAGAGAAATTGGTCTGAAGTTCTCTATCTTTGTTGGATCCTTCTGTGGTTTAGGTATCAGTGTAATTGTGGCTTCATAGAATGAGTTGGGTAGAGTACCTTCTACTTCTATTTTGTGGAATAGTTTGTGCAGAACTGTAATTAGATCTTCTTTGAAGGTCTGATAAAACTCTGCACTAAACCAATCTGGTCCTGGGCTTTTTTTGGTTGGGAGATTATTAATGACTGCTTCTATTTCTTTAGGGTATATAGGACTGTTTAGATCATTAACCTGATCCTGATTTAACTTTGGTACCTGGTATCTGTCTAGAAATTTATCCATTTCATCCAGAGTTTCCAGTTTTGTTGAGTATAGCCTTTTGTAGAAGGATGTGATTGTATTTTGGATTTCTTCAGGATTTGTTGTTATGTCTCCCTTTTCATTTCTGATTTTGTTAATTAGGATGCTGTCCCTGTGCCCTCTAGTGAGTCTGGCTAAGGGTTTATCTATCTTGTTGATTTTCTCAAAGAAGCAGCTCCTCATTTGATTGATTCTTTGAATAGTTCTTCTTGTTTCCAGTTGGTTGATTTTGCCCCTGAGTTTAATTATTTCCTGCTGTCTACTCCTCTTGGGTGAATTTGCTTTCTTTTGTTCTACAGCTTTTAGGTGTGTTGTCAAGCTGCTAGTGTATGCTCTCTCTAGTTTCTTTTTGGAGGCACTCAGAGCTATGAGTTTTCCTCTTAGAAATCCTTTCATTGTGTCCCATAAGTTTGGGTATGTTGTGGCTTCATTTTCATTAAACTCTAAAAAGTCCTTAATTTCTTTCTTTATTCCTTCCTTGACAAGGTATCATTGAGAAGAGTGTTGTTCAGTTTCTATGTGAATGTTGGCTTTTTATTATTTATGTTGTTATTGAAGATCAGCCTTAGTCCATGGTGATTTGATAGAATTCATGGGACAATTTCAATATTTTTGTATCTGTTGAGGCTGTTTTGTGACCAATAATATGGTCAATTTTGGAGAAGGTACCATGAGGTACTGAGAAGAAGGTATATCCTTTTGTTTTAGGATAAAATATTCTGTAGATATCTGTTAAATCCATTTGTTTCATAACTTCTGTTAGTTTCACTGTGCCCCTGTTTAGTTTCTGTTTCCATGATCTGTCCATTGATGAAAGTGGTGTGTTGAAGTCTCCCACTATTATTGTGTGAGGTGCAATGTGTGCTTTGAGATTTACTAAAGTTTCTTTAATGAATGTGGCTGCCCTTGCATTTGGAGCATATATATTCAAAATTGAGAGTTCCTCTTGGAAGATTTTACTTTTGATGAGTATGAAGTGTCCCTCCTTGTCTTTTTTGATAACTTTGGGTTGGAAGTTGATTTATTTCGATATTAGAATGGCTACTCCAGTTTGTTTCTTCAGACCATTTGCTTGGAAAATTGTTTTTCAGCCTTTCATTCTGAGGTAGTTTCTGTCTTTTTCCTGAGATGGGTTTCCTGTAAGCAGCAAAATGTTGGGTCCTGTTTGTGTAGTCAGTCTGTTAGTCTATGTCTTTTTACTGGGGAATTGAGTCCATTGATTTTTTAAGAGATATTAAGGAAAAGTAATTGTTGCTTCCTATTATTTTTATTGTTAGAGTTGGCATTCTGTTCTTGTGGCTGTCATCTTTTAGGTTTGTTGAGGGATTACTTTCTTGCTTTTTCTAGGGTGTGGTTTCTGTTCTTGTATTGTTTTTTTGTTTTTTTTTTTTGTTATTATCTTTTGAAGGGCTGGATTCATGGAAAGATATTGTGTGAATTTGGTTTTTTCGTGGATTACTTTGGTTTCTCCATCTATGGTAATTGAGAGTTTGGCTGGGTATAGTAGCCTGGGCTGGCATTTGTGTACTCTTAGTGTCTGTATAACATCTTTCCAGGATCTTCTGGCTTTCACACTCTCTGGTGAAATGTCTGGTGTAATTCTGATAGGCCTTCCTTTATATGTTACTTGATCTTTTTCCCTTACTGCTTTTAATATTCTATCTTTATTTAGTGTATTTTTTTGTTCTGATTATTATGTGTTGGGAGGAATTTCTTTTCTGGTCTAGTCTATTTGGAGTTCTGTAGGCTTCATGGTCATCTCTTTCTTTAGGTTTGGGAATTTTCCTCTGTAATTTTGTTGAAGATATTTGCTGGCCCTTTAAGTTGAAAAATCTTCATTCTCATCTATTCCTATTAACCGTAGGTTTGGTCTTCTCATTGTGTCCTGGATTTCCTGGATGTTTTGAGTTAGGACCTTTTTGTATTTTGCATTTTCTTTGATTGTTGTGCTGATGTTCTCTATGGAATCTTCTGCACCTGAGATTCTCTCTTCCATCTCTTGTATTCTGTTGTTGATGCTCGCATCTATGGTTCCAGATTTCTTTCCTAGGGTTTGTATCTCTAGTGTTGCCTCACTTTGGGTTTTCTTTATTGTGTCTACTTCCATTTTTAGGTCTTGTATGGTTTTCTTCATTTCCACCACCTGTTTGGACGTGTTTTCCTGTTTTTCTTTAAGGATTTCTACCTGTTTGGTTGTGTTGTCCTGTTTTCCTTTAAGGACTTGTAGCTCTTTAGCGGTTTTCTCCTGTGTTTCTTTAAGTGAATTATTAAAGTCCTTCTTGATGTCCTCTATCATCATCATGAGATATGCTTTTAAATCGTGGTCTAGGTTTTCGAGTGTGTTGGGGTGTCCAGGACTGGGTGGGTTGGGAGTGCTGCGTTCTAATGATGGTGAGTGGTCATGGTTTCTGTTAGTAAGATTCTTACGTTTGCCTTTCACCATCTGGTAATCTCTGGAGTTAGTCGTTATAGTTGTCTCTGGTTAGAGCTTGTTCCTCTCTAGTGATTCTGTTAGCCTCTATCAGCAGACCTGGGAGACTAGCTCTCTCCTGAGTTTCTGTGGTCAGAACACTCTCTGCAGGAAATCTCTCCTCTTGCCCGGAAGGTGCACAGATATCTGGTGTTTGGACCTGCCTCCTGGCAGAAGATGAAGGCCTGAAACAGGGTCTTTCCCCGAAGCTGTTAGCTTCTGTAATCCACACTCTCATCTGTACAGACTAGTCTTGGAGGGATCCAGGAACCAAGATGGCTTCCCCAGGTGCTCCAGCAAAGCCCTCCTGGGTGGGGAGGACACCTGTCCTCTGGTAGGGAAGGTGCCTGGATGTCTGAAGCCCAAATTGGGGTCTGCCTTAGAAGCTGTCCTCTAGGGCCCTTGGGGTTTCCTCTGGCTCCTCGCCCAGGTGACCCTGTGCTAGTGCCAACCAGAAGGGACTTGTGACCCTGGTCAGGCCGGGTTTCCTGCTTCCCTAATGCTGGTCACATGTGATTGGAATGGATCAGAAGCTGTATTCCACTCACCGGTGGTCCTAAGATTGCATGGAGAGTCCTCTTGGGACCTTGGGGGGGGGAGGTGTCTGCTGACTCGGCGCCCAAGGTGCTTCCCTAATGCTGTCTCATGTCCCATGCGATTGGAATGGAACAGAAGTTGTGTTCCACTCACCGGGTGTCGGCTGACTCTGTGCCCAAGGTGACCCGGTACTGGCCTAGAGCAGTGGTTCTTAACCTCTGAATCATGGCCCCTTTCGCAACCCTCCATTTCATTACATCTCATAAGAGTAGCAAAGTTATAGTTAAAAAGTTACTGCAAAAATAATTTTATGATTGGTGGTTACCACAGCATGAGATACTGTTGAGTCATAGAATTAGGATGGTTGAGAACCACTGCTCTAGATAAAAGTGTGGAGTGTCTGAGGTGTGGGTGAGGGCTCTCTTCAGGACCACAGACAGAAGTTTTCTCTTTGTGTCCTCACATAGCTGGGACAAAGAACAAACTCTGTGGTGTCCCTCTTCACTAAGGCTCTGATCCCTTCCTGGGCACTCCACCCTCACGACCTCATTTAACCTTCTTGCATCCTTGAGGTCCCATTTCTATCTGAAGGCGAATCATGGCTTCAAGGGTGAACTTGGAAAGACAGACTGATTCAGGGCACAGCAACAATGCCAACTCAAAGCTGTTTCATACACATTATAAACACAAAGTAGTTGTAGGAATTATAAGTAAATATGTCATAGAGCATCAGATGTATATTTTAATTTTAAGGTGAAATCATAAATGCCCTGGATTAATTTTACAGACATTAAAAATTAGATAAAAATGAGCACTTCTATTTCCTGAAGTGACAGGCTCTTATAGGTCATGTTCCTGTGTCTGTAGGGCTTTAGGCAGTGCCCCTAGACTCCCTTTATTCTACCTGGAAAGTACAGGGACAAACAGGAAGATGCCCCCTGCCCTGCCCCCCATCTGGACAGGATGCTATCCCCTGAGTATGACTTGCAGCTGGGTCCCTTTCCTAGGGAAAAGTCAAGCCCCTTAAAATTTGTTCAGAATGGCAAATCCTGCTTCCAGAGTCCATTTTACAAGGCTGCCACAGCCTGAGTGGATTAGATAATAAAAGTGTGTTGTTTCCAGCCAGTGAGATGGCTCAGTGGGTTAAGGCACCTCCGACAAGATCAACAACCTGAGTTCAGCCCCTAGGTGGAAGGAGAGAATTGTCTCTCCCGGGTAGTCCTCTGACCTTGACTCATGTGCCTTAGCATATGTGCAACCACACACATTATAAACATACATGCAATATATAAATAAATGTAAATGTGCATTATCTCATAGATGTGGACATTAGGAGTCTGAGATTTGAGAATTAAAAGTCTGGAAGGTACAAAAGGGCCTTTGTGGACTTTGGGGCACTACTTTCTTTCTTTTTTTTTTTCAAGTTTTTTTTTTTATTACATATTTTCCTCAATTACATTTCCAATGCTATCCCAAAAGTTCCCCATACCCTCCTCCCCCCACTTCCCTACCCACTCATTCCCATTTTTTTTTTTTTTTTGGCCCTGGCGTTCCCCTGTACTGGGGCATATACAGTTTGCGTGTCCAATGGGCCTCTCTTTCCAGTGATAGCCGACTAGGCCATCTTTTGATACATATGCAGCTAGAGTCAAGAGCTCCGGGGTACTGGTTAGTTGTCTTTCCAACGCTAGGTGGTAGGTGTGGTTCTCAGCCTCTTTGTGTGCAGCAGTTCTACAGTGTCTGTCCCAGTCATCACTTTACATCCCCTCTCTACAGGTTGGTTTATACTTGTAACTCAGAGGCCCCTGCAGTAGAGGCTTATTTTCAAACAGATCTATTGGGTGATGTCAAAGTTTGGATCTGAAATGACCCCCAAAGTCTTATCTGTTAGAGGTTTGTTTCCCTGTGTAGCAATGTTTAAAGGTGAGCTGCTGAGAAAGTGATGGGATTGTCAAGGCCCTGCCCTCATTAATGGGTTCACCGGCTGATAGATTCACAGTCAGATGAACTTTTGGAAGTGATAGAGAATTAGGAGGCAGAGCTTACTTGAAGGGAGTAGATCTTTCCGGATACATTCTTTAGGGTGATATCTTGTCCCTAGCCACCCCCCCCCTTTCTGTTTGCTTTTTGATTACTATGAAGGGAAAAAGAAACCTTTTATGTCACTTATGATTGTCCTCATGATATTCTTTCTGCCTTGTCTCAGGTCCAAAGCATTACAGTCAACTAACTTTGCACTGAAACCATAAGGCAGCATAAATCTTTGTTGGATTTTTTTTTTAATTTCAGGTATTTTGTCACAGTGACCAACCAAAAGTTGATTAGCATGTGTGTGGTAGAATCTTGAATTCTAATAGGAAGTTATGGTAATTTGAATGGAACCTTTGTAAGGCAGACTTGGAAGTGAATTACTCGGAGCAGGATGTGAGGGTTTGTAGCTATGTGAAGGTTTGTAGCTTTACTTCATCTTTATTCTATCCCTCCCCCCCCTCTCTCTCCCTCCCTCCCTCCATCCCTCTTGCCCTCTCTCTCCTTTTCTTTTCCTGTGTGAGGCTAAAAACGAGCCACCTTCATACTCCTATTGGCCACTGTGATGGACTCCAATCCTCTGAAACCATAACCCAAACTCTTTCTTCCTTAGGTTGATATGGGACATGGTGTTTTATTACAGTAACAGAAAAGCACCTCTTTGAGACTGTGCTGTTAAAGGCAGTAGTGTGAGTGCTGTGTGAATGCTGGGCCATCTTCTTGCTTTTGGATTGTCTAGGCAACATACTGAATGGTTTGACTCTACCATATGCTTTCTACCATGATCTGCTATCTTACCACAGGCCTAAATGGCTTAAGGATGGTGGAAATTTCCAAACCTATGAATTACCTTTCCTCTTTATAGGTCTTAATCTTTATTTTCTAATATGGTCATATTCTGGGATATCAGAAATGGGTTACACACACACACACACACACACACACACACACACACACACAGACAGACACGTATTCAAGTATATATCATACTTGAAACAATTAACACCCAAATTTGGCTCCCATTCCTTTCTTGAACCTCTGGTTCCCCTTTACTTCCCTAGATAGTTTCATCTCTTTGTATCTATAAACTCTAGGATCCAAAACATTAGAGAAATTGTACAATATGAGTCTTTCTGAGACTAGTTCAGTTACTTTATATAGTTATCTGCAGTTCTATCCATTTTCCTGCAAATGACCTACTTCATTCTTTACACTTAAAATGTTTCATTGTGTATGTATGTAAGCCCAGGCTCCTCTGTTCCTTTGTTGATGGACACCTAGCTTAGTTGCATAAGTTAACTTTTGTAGATAGTGCTAAAATCAGCATTGATGTCCAAGTGTTTCTGTGATGTTCCTGGGTTTTTCAGGGACATCATTCAGCACCTATCAGAACATTACACAATTTTATATCTTTGATGAAGATTGGGACAATTTTCTTTTTACTTTTACCAGCCTACAAATGTCCCTTTACAGGAGCCCCCAGCAGAAGAAACATCACTCTGCCTAGACCTATGAGTACTCATGGTGAGAGTTTCCTTGGTGCTGCGGAACTTGAATGCTTTGTTTTGCTGGCAGCTTCTTACACTGAAGGAACTTGAGTGTGACATGCAGTGTGACATACAGTGTGGCATGTGACATGTAGGCATGCCTGGATGCATTTTTAGTTCTCAGCAGTAGTTAGAAGCAGAAGCACTGGAAAGTAGGTACTCCACAAAATGCAGCCATCAGAAACAGAGAGAAGCCATTCCAAATGCTATGCTTGGTTTTGCCCAGCCCTCTTTTGTGCTTGCTTTAAATGCTTTGCCATTTGGTTTGGAAAAGCTTTCAGGCATCTTTGGCACCTAATTATGGACCACTTCCAGAGCCCTTTGGGGAGCTGTCATAAACAGCAGATATGCACTTGAGGAGAAAGTCTTGTTTTATAGGGTTTGATTTTGCCTGTCTAAGAATGGGCACATAAAACAGGCCATTTACAATGGCAAGAACTTTGCCAGAATTCTTTTCAGGGTAGATGTGTTATGTGACTTTTGATTATGTTAAGTCTCACAGACATGAAGTCATTACGATGGAAAGCTCACATTTGCAAGATGACTGCAAATGGAATGACTGCTTTTCAAGAGCCTTTTTTTTTCATGCTATTGCCTGAATCTATGTGGAGTGAACCAAGATCAAAACCACCATGCAAACATGAAGATATATGAGATGTAGCTCTGAGAACCATGAAGAAAATACTGCTATGTGAACACTTGATGTGTGATAATTCATAGCAGAAATGTTCTTCCCATTATTCCATTGCTCTAGTTTTCAAAAGAAGTGCTAGAGAGAACCTGGATAGGGCAGTAGGGGAGGGAAAATCCAGACCCTAATCTCCATACACCTATCTTTTTGTGTCCTAGAAATAGCGTGAAGTAATTTAGGGCACCACAAATGCTTGTTTAAAGCTGGAGTGGAGAGTTTTGTAAAACAAAGTCAAATCCAGAAGTGTCAGTCAGGTGCTTGTGTGAAGCCAGTTTTCATCTCTGTGTTTCAGTTATCTGCTGCCATTGGAAGCCCTTTAGTGTGCAGGCATGGAAGGATAAATTTGACGTGGTTCCTTGAAGCTCCCCATAATTTAGGTACAATATAAAGCCAACCCTGCCTTGAGCAAAAGAAATTAATTGCTTTAAATAATTTTGTTCATTCAGCAGCAATGGGGTGTCTACAAAAGATAATTACGGGGCAAATTTAAAATATTTTCTTTGGATAGTTGAACTGGAATACTTTGTAAAGGAAACACTTATTAAAAACAAGATACCTATAAACTTTATCTGCCCCAGTACAGGGGAACACCAGGGCCAAGAAGTGGGAGTGGGTGGATAGGGGAGCAGGGTGTGGGGAGGGTATAGGGGACTTTCAGGATAGCATTTGAAATGTAAATGAAGAAAATATCTAATAAAAAATTGAAAAAAAACCCCAACAAAACAAAACAAAAAAACAAAAACAAAAACAAGATACTGCCTTAATCCTATCAGAATAGAGGGAATCTAAAGTACTAGCAATGCCAAGTTTTTGCTGGATGTGATATGGGGCAGGACATGTGCTCATTCTCAGATAGGGTGATGGAAGATGGTACAGCTGAGTCCAAAGGTAATTTCCCTTCCTCCGTGTGTTCTCTCTCTCTCTCTCTCCTTTCCTCCCTCCCTCCTTCCTCTCTCTTCCTCTCTCCCTCTCTCTTTCTCTCTCTCTCTCTCTGACTCTCTCTCTCTCTGTCTATCTCTCTGGAGATAGGGTCTCTTGAACTCGATATATAGCCAAGGAGATGATGTTTAACTTCTTGTCCCCTTGTCCCCACTGCCAAGTGCTAGGATTACAGACATATATTGCTATCCTTTTTTAATTTGCCAGGATTTTAATAAAAGCAAACACAGTCTGAATCAGTAACTGTGATCTTGATGTCCTTAGTATACAAACATGTTAATGATGTTCCTAGCCCCAAACTTGCTTTTGATTGTTCACAGCACATAATTCATAATTATCAAAATTGGAAGCATACAAATTGTTCTTCAGTATGAGAGTGGATAAACAAGTTGTGACATACTTCTTCAGTAGAATATTAGTTAGTGATAAAAAGAATTAAATCTGTAACCCTATTACTTGCCAAACGTCAATGAGCCCTGAAATAAACTATACACATTTAAAATAATAATACATCAATATTGAAATAGCTACTGTGAAAAAGTGTATCACACTAATGAAAAGTAACTAACAGAATAATATGTGTGAGAAGAAGGAGCTGGTGAATGTTCAATATTTCTGTTCAATATATCCAACAATTGAAAACTGTTTTTTGGGAGAGAAAGTCCATGCAAAAAAGAATTATGAAGCCATAAAAGGATATAGAAGAAACTTAAAAACCAATACATTTGCTTAATGAAAGAAGTCAGTCTGAAAAAGCTACTTACTGTGTGACTCTGACTGAATGAAGAACAAGACTATTTGGGCTAGCATATTTGGTGTTAAGAGGGATGGTCGTGGGAACACAAGACAGTTGTTGGGCAGTGACACTAAGAGGCATTGTGAGCACATGCCCTTGCAGAGTCCATGTGTCTGCTACATTAGAGTATAGGCTTTGTCAATATGAATGGATTGACGATGGCACATCAATTGTAATGAGTGTCCCAAGCTGACGAAAAATACTTATGTTAATGAAGCCTAAGGGAGATATGTGGGAATATATGAGAGCTTTGTTGTTCCTGCCCAGTTTTCCATAAAACTACAATGTATCTAAAAGAAAAATCTGTTTTTCATTTAAAACTCAACAAAATTATATGATCCAATATCAGTTTCCTCAAATACGATTTCATTAGAATACACACACATCCACTTGGAGAACTTTGGTGACACACCTTCTCTGGCATCTCAACCATCATTATCTATAACTGTCCAAGGTCAGTCTCAGGGCCAGTGTCCTGTTTTTGATCCTGTTGGCCTGGATGGGAAGAGCCTTTCCCAGTGGGACACTTGCTGTTCTGTGGCTTTCTCTGCATTGTGTGGTTTTGTTTTTAAAATCTCCAGAGGCTGGGCTCCCCAGTAGCCAGGGTCTCCCTTCATTTCCGCTTTATATCTAGGTTGCTCAATGTTTCTCTCTGTGAGAGGGAGGCATGAACTTCCTCTTCCGTTTTTCTGTCTTCTAATTCTATTCGTCATCCCCTTCGGGGGTGCTCTAGGGAGGATGGTACAGGAAAAGCAAAGGCTAACTTGATGGACTGAACTGACTCCCTCTAAGAAGGGCCTAACTTGCAATGAGGGCAGGGACTGATGTAAAATCTGTTAGTGGCATTGAAAGATACAGAAATGTCTGCAGCTTGAAGGGATGAGATTTTATTATTGGCTTGGGTCAGATGCTAATAGGCAGAGGCCTCTGAAACCCTCTCCAGATTATTAGTGTCTTAATGAGTGGAGAGTCCTGGGAGTAATAGCAGACAGCAGAGGTATGAACCCCCTCTGCATGGGAGTGACTAAGTTGCCTTAGGCAGGCCTCACCTCACATCCCTTAAATTGTAAGATGGGAATGACCACATGCGCTTTGCATTTGGCTGCAGGGAAGGAACGGCTAACACACATGAAGCACCTTATGTGGGGCCTACCTCTGCACGTGCCGTGCCTTCCCACCTGCTTTAATATCATTTTCCCTTTTTATTTTTCTTTCAGTGCTGTGACTTGAACCTAGGGCCTTGCTCAAGGCAGGCTTCATTCCCAGCCTCTACCCCACTCCATTTATCCTTCTCAAAAGGAACAGTGTAATGTGTCCCAGTTTTTCCTTGCTTAGAAGGATATAAAAACACTTTTTGATGTCAAACTAAACGCTATTTTTTCAATTCGTTTCTGACACTTGTCCTATATCCTCTGGACATGCTTTCAAAAGCCGTTACAAAAGGTAGCAATTAAACCCCTTCTTGACTTTTCCTAGATTAAATAGTCCCAAATTACTCTGACCTACTCAAAGAGAAGCTGTGAGCATCCCTCTGAAGTGGTCCCTTACTTCTGTCAGCTGCCCTCTGCCTGCTAGAACTGCAGGTTGCTGATCAGAATGCTCTCTCTGCCTTTTCTGTCGGATGCAGATTGTTCTAGATGATTGCCTCCCAGCCTCTTGCATGCCCTGGATAGTTCACACCTGCAGTTTTTAATGTCTTCCTTTCCGTCTATATGATTGCTTCTTAGTCCTGGCTTTTCTTTGTTTTTGTTTTGTTTTTTTTTCCAAACAAACAGGCAAATAAATATCATTGCTTTATTGCAGGCTTGATTCTTGCATTCTGGAGGTTGAGACAGGAGGATTAAGAGCTTTAATCCTGCCCTAGCGCATAGTGAGATTCTATCTATAATCAAACGAATCAATAAATACATCTTCATTAAGATCGAGGTCTCTGGAACTGGGCTTCTAGGCTGTGACTCCTATGTAATCCACTTAGCAACAGTGTCCTACCCTATATTTCCTCATTTTTCTGAAACTTAGTTTCTTCACCTGTTAAATGGGATGAGCACAGAATCTCCTGTAAAGATCTAGAGATTTAATGTGCTGCTAGATATAATGTTCTCTGCAGCATGGACACAGGACGCACACAACAAAGCTTAGCTCTTTAAAAATTTTTATTTTGAAATTATTTTAGACTTTCAAGAAGCTACGAAAAATACCCACACATACCCTAGGATAGCTAAGAGTGCAATCCACCACAAAATTTTAAACTTACTTAAAATAAGAGATTTTTTAAAATGATGTTTTTGTAACTTGATTGCATTGTTCTTGATTGTGAACTTTGAAGATGACACTGTTGTGTCACAATATCAAAACACTGGACCTGGATACTATGTTAGATCATCTCTAGATGATGTGTAATACCCGGCATGATAGAAGTGCTCTATTTGTTGTCACTGTAAAGTTTAGGGAGCAATTACAAGCAAAATATTTCTGTACATACTCAGTTTGGACATAGCCGCCATAGACCTAAGTATGTAATATACATAGGTTGGCAATAATGCAACTTTCCCCCCTTAAGTATTTGGCAGTCACTCTTTGGTGTATGTGAAGATGGAGAACCATTGAATCTGGAGGGCTAGCTGCACTTCCCAGATAGTATCATATGATTTGTTCTGGCCAATCAGAGTTGAGTGGTGTTGCCAAGTAATTTCCAGACTGAAACAATTGAATGATTATATTTCTTGCAGTACTCCTGGTCTCTGCTGCCTAGATTGGCATCACATCAGTGCTAAAGCAAGAGTAGTAATAGCACCAGATGAAAGCAGCCTAATAGCCTGCATCATCACTGGGAAGAAACTTCAAACTCAATGCAATAACTATTAGATTGTGATTCAGAGAATAAAACCTTTGTTGTTTTAAAGCACTTAGGTTTAGGGATGTGCATTATAGCTCAGTATTATTTCAATAAATAGACAGTTGAATTTCTAAAAAAAAACTACCTCTTTTATTTACAGTGTAAAGGAAGTATATGGAAGCACACAAGCAACTGAATAGAAGCAAGAGCTTGAGGAGAGCTTTGTTTTCGGTGGGCTACAATTTTTTTTTGTGGGTATTACATATGCAAACTCAAATAGCAGAGAGGGTCTCTTGACCAATCTCAAGTCCCAAGAAAGACTGTCAAAACCAAATGTGGCAAAAGATATAAATACAGAATCTCAGAGGAGGTGGTCCTCGCAGTCTGAGAGTGGTGAGCCGCCTACAGTTGGGAGGATAGAGCTAACATCAAAGGGAAAAGCAAAGTGTGCCATACAACTACTGACACCGCTTCTCACTGTGAAATGGAATAGTCTCTGTTCATTGAGGTCGTTTTCCTGGGCCCAGATTGGAAATATTTCACTATTTGCCTCAAATGACCTCTTAGACCAAGGATTGGATGTAAATCATTTCTTTGTTTTGGAAATTTTATTCATGATTTATGTGCGTGCACACACATGTCACAGTAGTATGAGATGGTCGGAGTACAACTTTGTAAAGTGTGGGTTCTAGGTATCAAATGTGCATGTTTATCTAGAAAGCCATTTTACCTTTCCTCAAGGTCCCTTGTTGTGCAAGCAAATTGTCCTTTAATGACAGAGAACATATTTTAGGTCACCACAGAGCAAATCATCCTGTTACAGTGTTCTTGACTGAAATATTCCCTTTTGAAAGGGCTTCTGTTTTTATTGTCCCCACGTTCTAAATAAATAGTTGTAGGCTCATGAATTATTTAACAGTTTATTGATTAGTACCAATACTTAGGGGCAACCATTTATCTTTCTATTAATTGATTTTTGTCTTAATTCTACTGAGTTCAGAATGAATCCCCACTGTATAAAGTTCAGTATTTAGAGACTCATGGAAATGAAGTCTGCATGTAGGCAGTTGCTGTAAGTAGTCTGTGTCCTGAAGAGTGGTACAGATAAAGTGTTCCTACACACGAAATTCTCAAAAGCCGGTTTGTAAGTTTTAAAAACGGTGGTTTCCTTTTACCTGTTCTTATGACCTTTCCTTCCTTTTTTAAACTTTCAATTAAAATCTGAAATTCTTTCTTCCCACCTACTGCTTTTTATCTCCAGATGTGATCTTATTGACCTCAGATTAGAAATACTAGATAACACAATTAAAGCTTCACAGCTTGAAGAAGAAATTGAGAAATAAAAAATGAAACATATGGAATATGTTCTGTACCTCTAAAGAGCTCACAATCTAATGTGGTAGGTGCAACTCTTTCAGTGAAGATTTGATACCTAATATAGTAGTTTCTTTTTTTCCTTCCCTCCTTCCTTTTTTTGTTTTTTGTTTTTTGTTTTTTGTTTTTTTGTTTTTTGTTTTTTGTTTTTTGTTTTTGAGACAGGGTTTCTCTGTGTAGCCCTGGCTGTCCTAGAGTTTACTTTGTAGACCAGGCTGGCCTCAAACTCAGAAATCTGCCTGTGTCTGCCTCCCGAGTGCAGCAGTTTCTCTTTCTGGATGAGTATTCTTGCATCACTCCAGTGACAGGGTGAGCAGGTGATATCTGTTCCATTTATTGACACCTTTATAAAACGTATTTCTAAGCAATGGTTAGCATTAAGAGCTAGTTCCGGAGCTGGGGAGATGGCTCAGCAGCTAAGAACGCTGGCTGCTTCTGCAGAGGACCAGGGTCTTGTTCCCAGCACCTTCATGGTGTTTCACAACTGCCTATAACTCCAGTTCCAGGGGATCTAATACCCTTTTCTGGCTCCCAAGAACACCAGGCACATACACATAGTGCAATGTACTCAGAAACGCTTCATACACATAAAATATAAATAAATCTTTAAAAGATTTCATATGTAGTATCAAGTGACAGAACTTCTCAGAAGTGTATTCAAGCTGAATAATAATGATGATGATAATAATAATAACAACAATAATAAAAATGCTGGGATTACTTCCCAGCATTTATACATAGATATTTAAGATCTCTAAATAACAAAAGGCCATGTTTCATCCAGTTCAGCACACAGGAGTACATCTGTCCTAGTGATGGCAACGAGGACTGAGAGCGGTGGTCGATAAACCTCCAGCAGTGAGATGCTTGGAGGAAATTCTCACAAAGGCACGCTACTGTGCATTTCCCACAAGCTCAGTGGTAAGCAGTGGTGTGTTAAAGCTCAGAATTGGCCACAATGGACTATTTACCTCACCGTACTATTGACTTTATCTCAAGACTTGATTTATTGTTTTGTCATCTAGACTTAAGAATATGATGAAGATTGAAGGTTAAAGTGCACAAGTCTCCTGATTATAACCTGCATGGTGCAAGGACGTCATTGAACAGTCTTTTTTTTTTCTTCTTTTAATTTTTTATTGGTTATTTTATGTATTTACATTTCAAATGTTTTCCCCCAGTATCCCCTATCTCATCCCCTCTTCCCTGCTTCTATGAGGGTGTTCACCTCACTGCCCTGGCATTCCCCTACACTAGGGCATCAAGCTTTCACAGGACCAAGGGCCTCCTTTCCCACTGATGCGAGATAAGGCTATTCTCTGCTACATATGCAGTCTTCCTGTGTATTCTTTGGTTGGTGAGCTCTGGCAGGGGTGTGTGGGAAGGCTCTTGTTGGCTGATATTGTTGTACTTTCTATAGTGTTGCAAACTCCTTCAGCTCCTCAGTCCTTCCCCTAACCCCTCCATTGGGGTTCCCATGGTCAGTCCAATGGCTGGCTGCAAGGATTCACATCTGTGTCAGTAAGGCTCTAGCAGAGCCTCTCAGGAGGCATCCATATCAGGCTCCTGTCAGCAAGCACTTCTTGGCATCAGCAATAGTGACTGGGTTTGGTGGCTGCATATAGGATGGATCCCCAGATGAGGCAGTCTCTGGAGAGCCTTTACTTCAGTCTCTGCTCCACTCTTTGTCCCTGTATTTCCTTTAGAAAGGAGCAATTCTGGGTTAAAATTTTGAGAAGGGCAGGTGGCCCCATCTCTCATCCAGGGGCCATACCTAATCTCTGGATATGGTCTCTACAGGTTCTCTCTCCCCTTTGTTGGGTATTTCAGCTGATGTTATCCACATTGGGTCTTGGGATCCTCTTGCTTTCCTGGTGTCTGGGATGTTCTGGTGGCTACCCCCAGTTCCCCATCCCCCATTGCTACACACCCCTGTTCAATTTCCTGACCCTCTGTACTTCTCTCTTGCCTCCTCCTATATCTGCTCCTCATCCTGTCCCCCTTTTCCCTCTCCCCTCCTTTTCTCCTCCCAAGTTCCTCCCAATCTCTTCCTCCAGTGATTAGCTTGTTCCCCCTTCTAAGTAGGTCTTCCAATGGTCTGTGAGTTGTATCATGGGGATTCTGAGCGTTTTTCCTAATAATGTCCATTATCAGTGAGCACACACCATGAGTGTTGAACAGTCTTTTGATACGAGGAAAAGATCAGGCTTAGGATGTTTGCTTTTGCAACCTTGAGTGAATGAATGTTTCATTGTCAACACAAAGGGAGATATGAACAAGTACCCACGTGGCAATTCTCATACAATAATTTCACCATTGGTTTTCTGCTGATAGAGTATGGCAAAAAGTTAAAAAATCAAAGGCTATTCTGATTTAGAATAAAGATGTTACATGTTTGTTACTCATAAACTACACGTTGGTTATATCAGTACAGTTTATGTCCATGTTGGTGGACATTCATGTTTCCTTCACTGAAGGGCTGGATGACCCACATCCATCAGCACTCTGCCACTACCACTCTCCTGAAGTGATAGGTGAACAGCTTCTGATTTTAGCCATCCAAGAGTCTTAGGTTGAAATTTAGAAATTGTTCCTTTCTTAAATATAGCAATAGCTTCTTTACCAATTTCTTTAGGAGTGTTTTCTTACTATTTGCACTTTTCCTCTTGTCACTCTTATAACAGCTACAAAACCTACATTTTTCACAGGACCTTGACCTCTTTAAGGGTCTCTCTGTCTGTCAGTGTCCTTGTAACATCACATACACTGTTCTCTGCCTTTTGCCAAAAAAAAAAAAAAAAAAAAAAGCTTTGAGTATACACATGTCTTGGACTCTCCATCTGAGATACCTTTGCTCCTGATAGGAATTGAAAGAGAACATCTGGAAACACTCATCACCGCTCCAGGTGTTGTAGCCCAGTACTCATAACAGGGTATTTTCAAAACAGAAATTAATATGTCAAATTTTAACCAAGGCTTTATTCCTTTTCAGCTATAGAAATGCTCTCTACTATATGGAAATAGAACTTATTTAGTGAGTGCCTAATGGCTGGGTCATATGCTTCCATTTGCATGTTTTCCTGATACCTCCCTCTGTGTTAGTCTCTTTCCATCTCTGTAATAGCCACCAGAGAGAGCAGACATTTTTTTAAATATTTTTTATTATTATGTATTTTCCTTAATTACATTTAGAATGCTATCCCAAAAGTCCCCCATAGCCCCCCTTCCCTACCCACCCATTCCCATTTTTTGGCCCTGGCATTCCCCTGTACTGGGGCATATAAAGTTTGCATGTCCAATGGGCCTCTCTTTCCAGTGATGGCCAACTAGGCCATCTTTTGATACATATGCAGCTAGAGTCAAGAGCTCCAGGGTACTGGTTAGTTCATAACGTTGTTGCACTTACATGGTTGCAGATCTCTTTAGCTCCTTGGATACTTTCTCTAGCTCCTCCATTGGGGGCCCTGTGCTCCATTCAATAGCTGACTGTGAGCATCCACTTATGTGTTTGCTAGGTCCCGGACTAGTCTCACAAGAGACAGCTATATCTAGGTCCTTTCAGCCAATGCTTGCTAGTGTATGCCATGGTGTCATCATTTGGAGGCTAATTATGGGATGGATCCCTGGATATGGCAGTCTCTAGATGGTCCATCCTTTTGTCTCAGCTCCAAACTTTGTCTCTGTAACTCCTTCCATGGGTGATTGTTTCCAATTCTAAGAAGGGGCAAAGTGTAAAGAGAAAAGATTTACTTTGGCTCATGCTTTGGGAGCCTTCAGTCCATGATTGGTTGACCCCTTTCTTGGGTTTGTGATGAAGCATCACATCCCAAGAGGAGCACCTTGCAGAGCAACATGACCAAGAGCAAAGGAGAACAAGGTGGGAAGGGTCACACAACTGTGACCTCATCAGTGCCACAATGTCAGTATCAAAGGCTCAATGGCCTCCTCACCCTGGAGGCATCCGCTACCGAAGCAGAAGCAGTACTGCTCTCCAAGGTTTACAAGTGACACTGCTGAGAAGGCAAAGGATTGCTTGCCCAAAGTATCAAAGGCCAAACTCATCTTTGAGAGAAAATTCATGTGGCACCAGGACTGCCACATTGTACTTACTGTCTCTGTCAAGGTCTTATTCTGTTTCTCTTGTGTCTTGTTTAAACTCATTTGCCTCTGCTTCAGTTTTTAGTATCAATATTTTAATGGTTTTATTTAAAACTCAGTCTGAAGTCAGGGCCATTTTTTTACTATGCTATGAATGTGGTATTTTTTTTAAATAAATAAATAAACAATGTTGAAGAGGATCCTTGGACTTCTCTCAGCCCATGTGACCATGTCCACCACACAAACTCTAGATTCTTCATCTTATCCCTTGCCTAAATCTTGGACTTCTCAGGTCAGCTTCGCCACGCTTAATTGGTTCCATATTAACTGGCTATGTTCCCTTTAAGATGTAGTTCCTTCTCTGTATGTTCATTTTCTAACCTCTATGTCTCCACAGTTGTCTACAACTCTAGTCCAGTCACACTGATCCACTTACAGGTCCTAGGCTTCACCCATCATGATTTCTTAGGTCTCTGTTTTTCCCATGAGCTCCCTACCTACAGCCCTCATTTCCCACCTCCCCTTTCTTCCCTCATCTGTACTTATACCTGTCTGCCCTGACTACTTTAGAGCTGAGTCAACCTAATCAAGTTCAATACCCTTCCCATAGCCATGCCTATTCAAGGATCATGGCCTTCTACATTGAACATTGTAGGGCAAGTGGTGTTCTCTTTTTCTTTATTTTCAGTAGTGGAGAGGGGAGTGACTCAACAAGCTGTGCTAGAAAGGTGATGTGTTGGAGACACCCAGTACATTTCTGTGGGATGAATAAGAGATGAGGATTGCCTGTTCAATCACTGCATCCACCTTGAAAAATTATTTGTTCTTCCTTAGGGGCCAGGAATTCTGTGGAAGAAAATAGATGGCAGTGATAATTACATTATGAAATGCAGTAGGAGGGAGAAATGTTGAGAGTAATTACAGGTACAGCTGTGCTAGGAGACAGGACCTGCTGAGAACTCCAGTATGCCAGACCTCTGGACCATGCCTTCCAAGAGAGTGGGAAATTAGATGTCAGCATCATCCAAGTTCTTTAAGGTCTGTGTACCTACCAGAGTTCACACTCATCTGTATCATCACTCTTAACGACGTATTTGATTTTATTTCTGAGACACAGAAGCTTCTGAAAAATACAATTATTTTCTGTTCATAATAATCTGTATTAATCTCATTTTAAGAATATAGGTTTAAAATGATTTTAAGATTCTCTTTGGAGTCATGTGCTTCCTCCCAGAAATTAAATAGACAACTTGTTAACTTAAGGCAATGCAACTTTATTTGAAGATACTTTAGCACATGAAAATATGTAAGTCAAAATAAATGCAAGATAACTCAGCAAAGGTACTTCAGGAAGACATTCCCAGGAGGCTGCATTTGTTTGAAATATCTCTGGGGTTTTTTATTCAGACTTCTCTTGAAGCATATAGCATAGACTTTTCACTACTGTTGGCAAATTGATGTCTCTGTAACAGAGATCTGTGAAAAAAAGTGAATATCAAAACTATATTATTATCCTGATAACTTATTTAATGTAGTTGTTCTATTTGTGAGAGAAATTTAAATTTCTTTGGAGAACAGAGAGACTATTTTTAAAAAATTCACATGTGTTCTATGTTTACATCTTTAACCCTCCTTCTCATCTCTCCAACCTCTTCTGAGCTTGGCATCAAATTCATGAATTTATTTATTGTTGTTTCATACACACACACACACACACACACACACACACACACACACACATGTATATGTATATATACATATATATACGTGTGTGTATATATATATGAATCAAACATATATGAATACAAATTCCATGTATATGTATATATGTGTATGTATATATATGTATGTGTATATATATGTGTATATGTATATATATATATATATATATATATATATAACAACCTACAGAGTTAATTAGTTAATTTAGTGTATATGATTTCAGAGCTGCAAGAAGCTGGACTCCAGAAATTCAAATAACCCCATTAAAAATGGGGTTCAGAGCAAAACAAAGAATTCTCAACTGAGGAATACCGAATGGCTGAGAAGCACCTGAAAAAATGTTCAGCATCCTTAATCATCAGGGAAATGCAAATCCAAACAACCCTGAGATTCCACCTCACATCAGTCAGAATGGCTAAGATAAAAAATTCAGGTGACAGCAGATGCTGGCGAGAATGTAGAGAAAGAGGAACACTCCGCCACTGCTGGTGGGATTGCAAGCTTGTACAACCACTCTTGAAGTCAGTCTGGTGGTTCCTCAGAAAATTGGACATAATACTACTGGACGATCCAGCAATACCTCTCCTGGGCATATACCCAGAAGTTCCAACTGGTAATAAGAGCACATGCTCCACTATGTTCATAGCAGCCTTATTTATAATAGCCAGAAGCTGGAAAGAACCCGGATGTCCCTCAACAGAAGAATGGATACAGAAAATGTGGTACATTTACACAATGGAGTACTACTCAGCTATTAAAAACAATGGATTTATGAAATTCTTGGACAATAAGTGGTTATTATCCAAGAAACATAGAACAACCAAGATACAATCTGCAAAACACAGAAAATCAAGAAGAGGGAAGACCAATGCATGGATACTTCATTCCTCCTTAGAATAGGGAACAAAATACCCATGAAAGGAGTTACAGAGACAAAGTTTGGAGCTAAGAGGAAAGGATGGACTCTCCAGAGACTACCCCATCTGGGGATCCATCCCATAATCAGCACCAAACCCAGACACTATTGCATATGCCAGAAAGATTTTGCTGAAGGGACCCTGTTATAGCTGTCTCGTATGAGGCCATGCCAGTGCCTGGCAAATACAGAAGTGGATGCTCACAGTCAGCTATAAGATGGATCACAGGGCCCCCAATGGAGAAGCTAGAGAAACCCAAGGAGCTGAATGGGTCTGCAACCCTATAGGTGGAACAACAATATGAACTAACCAGTACCCCCAGAGCTCGTGTCTCTAGCTGCATATGTATCAGAAGATGGCCTAGTCGGCCATCACTGGGAAGAGAGGCCCCTTGGTGTTGCAAACTTTATGCCACAGTACAGGGGAATGCCAGGGCCAAGAAGTAGGAGTGGGTGGGTAGGGGAGCAGGGTGGAGGGAGGGTAGAGGGAACTTTTGGGGTAGCATTGGAAATGTATATAAAGAAAATATCTAATAAAAAATAAATAAATGATTTCAGAGCTGACCACTTGGTATTGGATAATCACTTAGGAGCTTATCCCTAATGAACACAACATTTTCCCCGTCTCTGGAGTTGTTAATTGCCTGTAGTCTTCATCTGCAGGAAAGCCTAGTGACATTTCCCCCTTACATGTTGGCATATCGACTGCTGTTGTCATTGGTCAGATCTTGTTTAGGCTACCATGTTGTTGAAGTGAACAGCTTTCCTGTTGTTTCTAGAATATATATATATACAGATATAGATATAGATTATATATATATAAATAAAATAGCCATATGTGTGGCTATCTTCTATAGTGGTAAGAAGATTTCAGACTATATTCTCCAGGTTCTCTGGTTCTTACAATCTTTCTCCTCTCTCTTATAAAATGTCCCCAGAGCCTTAGGTGCAGGAGTTGTGTTGTAATGTATCAACTGGGTTACCATGATCTACTGCTTTCTGCATTTTTGATAAATTATAACTTTCTGTAATGGAGAAGCTTTAGTAGAAAATTATTATATTTATTATTATTATATAATATATTATAATACATTATATATTATTTTGAAGTGGAAACTTCTAGTTCCTTTGGAAAGTTAGTTATGTCAAATGATGTTTTCCTGAAGCAGACACAGGATGCTTTGATATAGCAGATACTTGAAGGACACTTGATGAATAAGTAGAAATATGACTCCATAGACAGTGGGAGATGAGCACTGTACATTGGTTTGGCTTGCTTCACCTTGCTATTGCTATTCTTTACTAAGGACATGCATGTATTGGTTCTCATTACAAAGTGTTAATCTCTACTAGTGGTGATGACAGAGAGAAACTCGCTCAAGAACTGCTTGTGAGGCTCTTGCAGTAGCTTGCCACTTCTGTGGCTTGCCTCAGGCCAGTTGGTGTTCATGCCTGGTGTCTACCTGCCTAGAGGACTGGTCTGCAGTTGCTGAGTTGTATTTAGTGTTTGCTATGGAACTGAACTGCTGCTAAATAAGACCAAGCTTCCCCCATATCCTAATACTTTTTCTCTTCCACTACCTCTGCTGGGTTGTGGGCTAGAAGAGAGGTGAACCCCTATTAAAACTGGGTTGTGACCAGGCAGTGGTGTTGCATGCCTTTAATTACAGCATATGGGAGGCAGAGGCAGGCAGATTTCTGAGTTTGAGGCTAGCCTGGTCTACAGGGTGAGCTCTAGGACAGCCAGAACTATACAGAGAAACCCTATCTCATAAAAACAAAAACAAACAAACAAAAAACTAGATTGTAAAAAATTTATACCTACATTATATATTATAATATATAAAGTTATATATATTACAAAAATAATAAATTATATACAATATATTTATTACATATATTATATGTACAATTTATATAGAAATAATATAATATAATATATAATACATAATTAATAGATAATAGATAATGCATAACATAATGTATAATATATAATATAATATTAAAGTATAATATAACATATTATAACATACAAATGATATAATATAATAATGCCATTATATAATTATGTTTTAATACATTAATATATGATATATTAAATATATAATGTAATAATATAATATATTAATGTTAATTAAATTATATTATATAATATAAACACACATATATAAACACACACACATATATATACATATATACACACACACACACACACACACACATACATATATAAACACAGTGTGTCTTTTAGGTTGACATTACATATTCTTGGAAGAAAGAAAATCAACTCCAGATCACACGCGCTAAGCGCCTGGAGATGCTGGAAGGCTGAGAACGATCACCTACTGGCTTTTCTGAGATTCTGTGTCAGTTCCTTGGGGTGGATGTGACCCATCTCCATTTCTGAATCCTGTAATCACTTTGGAGAAGTTGTAGTTTCTAAGATTATCTTTAATTTATTTTAGACTTCTGGTGATTCTCTTTTCTCAGTAGAGAAAAGTAGCATAATAAATAACCAGAAATTCTTTAATTTAAAAGAATATTATTTTGAAATGCCCTTTTTCCAGTTTGGGAAAACTTCTTGAATTAAAAGTAAATCAAAATAAATGAACCTCATTGACCTCATTGCATATTACAGTTATAGAACCTGATAATATATATGTGTGTATGTATATATATATGTATATATACATACATACATACATATATATGTATATATATATTTAGTATATTCTATATTAGTGAAAAGATTTCAGGCAAGACCCAGTATTGTGAATGCATAGTGTGAAATACTTTATGTAAAAATGGAACCACACAAAACATAAAACCTCCCTTTGCAGTTAAGGAAAGAGAATATCTCATATCATGTGCATATTGCACTAAGATGAAATTCTATTTTATGTGCCTATGCATTAACCTTTTTAGCTTAAAATCATGTCATGAATACATTACCATTTCATCACATATTTTATTATGTTTGAGTATTTGATTAGTTCTTTGAGAATTCCATACAATGTGTTTTAATTATGCTCACCCTCTCACCAGACAACTCTTCCAAGATCCAACCCCCTTTTCTCCTCTCCTAACTTTGTGTCCCCATTCCATCAAGATCAAGTTGTGCCACCGAAATATTTTTGGATGTGTGGCCTTCTTCTGGAGCATAACTTAGTAGGGCATAACTCTTAGGGAATACTGACTTTCCCTCTCCCGGAGGCTAACAATTTTCCACAACTCCTTGGTTAGAGATGAGACTTTGCTCTCAACTCCCCTTGCCTTGCTGGGCTTTGGTCTAGCTGAAGCTCCTACAGCTATCGTATGTGCTTTTGTAACCACAGAGTTCATATAAGCAGCTTCCGTGCTGTTCCTGTGTTGTCACGTACCTCTTCCATCCCTTTCCCCACAACGACCCCCCAGCCTTGGGATGAGGGTGTGGTCTCTGCACCTTGACTCGTTTTGGGTCTTTCTATTCTTCACTGTCTACTGCAAAGCTTCCCTGATGCTTTGATTAAGAGATGCTTTACTTTATGGGTACAACAATAACTCATTGCTTTAACCCTATGTCCATTTAGTTTTCAGTAGTTGTGTTTTATGCCATCATGTATATCCACAAGGTATGGACGGGTTCCCTGTTGTCTTTACAGCAAACAGTATGACTACACCCTTAGTGCTAAAGTTATCATTAAAATAAATTGTCCACTTGTGTTGGTAAGAATGAGGAGTGTATCTGGGTGGAGTTGGGGAAGGGTGGTGAATATCATTACAAAGCAATGTATAAAATTCATAAAGGATTAATGAAAATATTATAAAAAGGAAAAAAAAAACATATTATCTGGGCCTGGGTTGTGTAGCTCAGTGACAGGATAGTTGTGTAGCATTTGTAGGGCTCTGAGTTCAACCCCCAGCATCAACCTCCAAAATCAATCAATCAATCAATCAATAACAAATTACAAAATTTACTATTTATAATAAAGTTAAATAGTAAAATAATTTAAAATAAAAATAAATAAATAAACATTTTTAGGTTTCACATAAAAATGCACTGGCTAATTTAAGACAAACTATTTTATTAAAAATAAAAGTTTTACTTTTAGCAAAGTTGACATTTCTCATGCATTCTTCATCCTATTCTTCTCTCTCAAATTCTGCTCCATTCAAAATAAATATTACCAACCAAATATTCTTCTGGCCATTCCTCTTTTTCTAGATATAGTTTCTTCTCCCTTTTCCTTATGTTTTCTAGTCATGTGGCTGTAGGCTTCTCTTATAAACAATATAAAGCTACACACTGAGAAGTTCTGTCTTTGACAAGGGCGTTAACCTGTGCACACTTATCATTAAGACAGATAGCTTTGTTCCTTTTTTTTTACATATTTTCCTCAATTACATTTCCAATGCTATCCCGAAAGTCCCCCCCCTCCCCCCCCCACTCTCCTACCCACCCACTCCCATTTTTTGGCCCTGGCATTCCCCTGTACTGGGGCATATAAAGTTTGCTTGACCAATGGGCCTCTCTTTCCAGTGATGGCCTACTAGGCCATCTTTTGATACATATGCAGCTAGAGTCAAGAGCTCTGGGGTACTGGTTAGTTTATAATGTTGTTCCACCTATAGGGTTGCAGATCTCTTTAGCTCCTTGGATACTTTCTCTAGCTCCTCCATTGGGGGCCCTGTGATCCATCCAATAGTTGACTGTGAGCATCCACTTCTGTGTTTGCTAGGCCACGGACTAGTCTCACAAGGGACAGCTATATCACGGTCCTTGCAACAAAGGCTTGCTAGTGTATGCAATGGTGTCATTGTTTGGAGGCTAATTATGGGATGGATCCCTGGATATGGCAGTCTCTAGATGGTCCATCCTTTTGTCTCAGCTCCAAACTTTGTCTCTGTAACTCCTTCCATGGGTGATTGTTTCCAATTCTAAGAAGCAGCAAAGTGTCCACACTGGTCTTCGTTCTTCTTCAGTTTCATGTGTTTTGCATCTTGTACCTTATATCTCGCTATACTAAGTTTCTGGGCTAATATTCACTTATCAGTGAGTACATTTCATTTGAGTTCTTTTGTGATTGGATTACCTCACTCAGGATGATGCCCTCCAGGTCCAACCATTTGCCTAGGAATTTCATAAATTCATTCTTTTCAATAGCTGAGTAGTACTCCATTGTGTAAATGTACCACATTTTTTATATCCATTCCTCTGTTGAGGGGCATCTGGGTTCTTTCCAGCTTCTGGCTATTATAAATAAGGCTGCTATGAACATAGTGGAGCATGTGTCCTTCTTACCGGTTGGGATATCTTCTGGATATATGCCCAGGAGAGGTATTGCGGGATCCTCCGGTAGTACTATGTCCAATTTTCTGAGGAACCGCCAGACTGATTTCCAGAGTGGTTGTACAAGCTTGCAATCCCACCAACAATGGAGGAGTGTTCCTCTTTCTCCACATCCTAGCCAGCATCTGCTGTCACCTGAATTTTTGATCTTAGCCATTCTGATTGGTGTGAGATGGAATCTCAGGGTTGTTTTGATTTGCATTTCTCTGATGATTAAGGATGTTGAACATTTTTTAAGGTGTTTCTCAGCCTTTTGATATTCCTCGGTTGAGAATTCTTTGCTCAGCTCTGAGCCCCATCTTTTAAGGGGGTTATTTGATTTTCTAGAGTCCACCTTCTTGAGTTCTTTATATATATTGGATATTAGTCCCTATCTGATTTAAGATAGGTAAAGATCCTTTCCCAATCTGTTGGTGGTCTTTTTGTCTTATTGACGGTGTCTTTTGCCTTGCAGAAGCTTTGCAGATTCATGAGGTCCCATTTGTCAATCCTCGATCTTACAGCACAAGCCATTGCTGTTCTATTCAGGAATTTTTTCCCTGTGCCCATATCTTCGAGACTTTTCCCCACTTTCTCCTCTATAAGTTTCAGTGTCTCTGGTTTTATTTGAAGTTCCTTGATCCACTTAGATTTGACCTTAGTAAAAGGAGGGAGGAATGGGTCGATTCAAATTCTTCTATATGATAACAACCAGTTGTGCCAGCACCATTTGTTGAAAATGCTGTCTTTCTTCCACTGGATGGTTTTAGCTCCCTTGTGGAAGATCAAGTGGCCATAGGTGTGTGCGTTCATTTCTGGGTCTTCAATACTATTCCATTGGTCTACTTGTCTGTCACTATACCAGTACCATGCAGTTTTTATAACAATTGCTGTGTAGTACACCTTTAGGTCAGGCATGGTGGATTCCACCAGAGGTACTTTTATCCTTGAGAGGAGCTTTTGCTATTTTAGGTTTTTTGTTATTCCAGATGAATTTGCAGATTGCTCTTTCTAATTCGTTGAAGAATTGAGTTGGAATTTTGATGGGGATTGCATTGAATCTGTAGATTGCTTTTGGCAAGATAGCCATTTTTACAATGTTGATCCTGCCAATCCATGAGCATGGGAGATCTTTCCATCTTCTGAGATCTTCTTTAATTTCTTTCTTCAGGGACTTGAAGTTTGTATCATACAGATCTTTCACTTCCTTAGTTAGAGTCACGCCAAGATATTTTATACTATTTGTGACTATTGAGAAGGGTGTTGTTTCCCTAATTTCTCTCTCAGCCTGTTTATTCTTTGCATAGAGAAAGGCCATTGACTTGTTTGAGTTTATTTTATATCCAGCTAATTCACCGAAGCTGTTTATCAGGTTTAGGAGTTCTCTGGTAGAATTTTTAGGGTCACTTATATATACTATCATATCATCTGCAAAAAGTGATATTTTGACTTCCTTTTTTCCAATTTGTATCCCCTTGATCTCCTTTTGTCGTCGAATTGCTCTGGCTGATACTTCAAGTACTATGTTGAAAAGGTAGGGAGAAAGTGGGCAGCCTTGTCTAGTCCCTGATTTTAGTGGGATTGCTTCAAGCTTCTCACCATTTACTTTGATGTTGGCTACTGGTTTGCTGTAGATTGCTTTTATCATGTTTAGGTATGGGCCTTGAATTCCTGATCTTTCCAAAACTTTTATCATGAAAGGGTGTTGAATCTTGTCAAATGCTTTTTCTGCATCTAACGAGATGATCATGTGGTTTTTGTCTTTGAGTTTGTTTATATAATGGATTACATTGATGGATTTTCGTATATTAAACCATCCCTGCATTCCTGGAATAAAACCTACTTGGTCAGGATGGGTGATTGCTTTAATATGTTCTTGGATTCGGTTAGCAAGAATTTTATTGAGGATTTTTGCATCGATATTCATAAGAGAAATTGGTCTGAAGTTCTCTATCTTTGTTGAGTCTTTCTGTGGTTTAGGTATCAGAGTAATAGTGGCTTCATAAAATGAGTTGGGTAGAGTACCTTCTACTTCTATTTTGTGAAATAGTTTGTACAGAACTGGAATTAGATCTTTGAAGGTCTGATAGAACTCTGCACTAAACCCGTCTGGTCCTGGGCTTTTTTTGGCTGGGAGACTATTAATAACTGCTTCTATTTCTTTAGGTGATATGGGACTGTTTAGATGGTCCACTTGATCCTGACTCAACTTTGGTACCTGGTATCTGTCCAGAAATTTGTCCATTTTGTCCAGGTTTTCCAGTTTTGTTGAGTATAACCTTTTGTAGAAGGATCTGATGGTGTTTTGGATTTCTTCAGGATCTGTTGTTATGTCTCCCTTTTCATTTCTGATTTTGTTAATTAGGATTTTGTCCCTGTGCCCTTTAGTGAGTCTAGCTAAGGGTTTATCTATCTTGTTGATTTTCTCAAAGAACCAACTCCTCGTTTGGTTAATTCTTTGGATAGTTCTTCTTGTTTCCACTTGGTTGATTTCACCCCTGAGTTTGATTATTTCCTGCCGTCTACTCCTCTTGGGTGAATTTGCTTCCTTTTTTTCTAGAGCTTTTAGATGTGTTGTCAAGCTGCTAGTATGTGCTGTCTCCCGTTTCTTCTTGGAGGCACTCAGAGCTATGAGTTTCCCTCTTAGAAATGCTTTCATTGTGTCCCATAGCTTTGGGTACGTTGTGGCTTCATTTTCATTAAACTCTAAAAAGTCTTTAATTTCTTTCTTTATTCCTTCCTTGACCAAGGTATCATTGAGAAGAGTGTTGTTCAGTTTCCACGTGTATGTTGGCTTTTTATTATTTATGTTGTTATTGAAGATCAGCCTTAGGCCATGGTGGTCTGATAGGATACATGGGAAAATTTCAATATTTTTGTATCTGTTGAGGCCTGTTTTGTGACCAATTATATGGTCAATTTTGGAGAAGGTCCCGTGAGGTGCTGAGAAGAAGGTATATCCTTTTGTTTTAGGATAAAATGTTCTGTAGATATCTGTCAGGTCCATTTGTTTCATAACTTCTGTTAGTTTCACTGTGTCCCTGTTTAGTTTCTGTTTCCACGATCTGTCCATTGATGAAAGTGGTGTGTTGAAGTCTCCCACTATTATTGTGTGAGGTGCAACGTGTGCTTTGAGCTTTACTAAAGTGTCTTTAATGAATGTGGCTGCCCTTGCATTTGGAGCGTAGATATTCAGAATTGAGAGTTCCTCTTGGAGGATTTTACCTTTGATGAGTATGAAGTGTCCCTCCTTGTCTTTTTTGATAACTTTGGGTTGGAAGTCGATTTTATCCGATATTAGAATGGCTACTCCAGCTTGTTTCTTCAGACCATTTGCTTGGAAAATTGTTTTCCAGCCTTTCACTCTGAGGTAGTGTCTGTCTTTTTCCCTGAGATGGGTTTCCTGTAAGCAGCAGAATGTTGGGTCCTGTTTGTGTACCCAGTTTGTTAGTCTATGTCTTTTTATTGTGGAATTGAGTCCATTAATATTAAGAGATATTAAGGAAAAGTAATTGTGGCTTCCTTTTATTTTTGTTGTTACAGTTGGCATTCTGTTCTTGTGGCTGTCTTCTTTTTGGTTTGTTGAGGGATTACTTTCTTGCTTGTTCTAGGGCGTGATTTCCATCCTTGTATTGTTTCTTTTCTGTTACTATCCTTTGAAGGGCTGGATTCATGGAAAGATAATGTGTGAATTCGGTTTTGTCATGGAATACTTTGGTTTCTCCGTCTATGGTAATTGAGAGTTTGGCCGGGTATAGTAGCCTGAGCTGGCATTTGTGTTCTCTTAGTGTCTGTATAACATCTGTCCAGGCTCTTCTGGCTTTCATAGTCTCTGGTGAAAAGTCTGGTGTAATTCTGATAGGCCTTCCTTTATATGTTACTTGACCTTTCTCCCTTACTGCTTTTAATATTCTATCTTTATTTAGTGCATTTGTTGTTCTGATTATTATGTGTCGGGAGGAATTTCTTTTCTGGTCCAGTCTATTTGGAGTTCTGTAGGCTTCTTGTATGTTCATGGGCATGTCATTCTTTAGGTTTGGGAAGTTTCCTCTATAATTTTGTTGAAGATATTTGCCATCCCTTTAAGTTGAAAATCTTCATTCTCATCAACTCCTATTATCTGTAGGTTTGGTCTTCTCATTGTGTCCTGGATTTTCTGGATGTTTTGAGTTAGGATCTTTTTGCGTTTTGTATTTTCTTTGATTGCTGTGCCGATGTTCTCTATGGAATCTTCTGCACCTGAGATTCTCTCTTCCATCTCTTGTATTTTCTTGCTGATTCTCGCGTCTATGGTTCCAGATTTCTTTCCTAGGGTTTCTATCTCCAGCGTTGTCTTGCTTTGGATTTTCTTTATTGTGTCTACTTCCCTTTTTAGGTCTAGTATGGTTTTGTTCATTTCCATCACCTGTTTGGATGTGTTTTCCTGTTTTTCTATGAGGACTTCTACCTGTTTGGTTGTGTTTTCCTGTTTTTCTTTAAGGACTTGTAACTCTTTAGCAGTGTTCTCCTGTATTTCTTTAAGTGAGTTTATTAAAGTTCTTCTTGATGTCCTCTACCATCATCATGAGATATGCTTTTAAATCCGGGTCTAGCTTTTCGGTTGTGTTGGGGTGCCCAGGACTAGGTGGGGTGGGAGTGCTGCGTTCTGATGATGGTGAGCGGTCTTGATTTCTGTTAGTAGGATTCTTACATTTGCCTTTTGCCATCTTGTATTCTCTGGAGCTAGTTGTTATAGTTGTCTCTGGTTAGAGGTTGTTCCTCAGGTGATTCTGTTAGCCTCTATCAGCAGACCTGGGAGACTAGCTCTATCCTTAGTTTCAGTGGTCAGAGTACTCTCTGCATGCAAGCTCTTCTCTTGCAGGGATGGTGCCCAGATATCTGGTGTTTGAACCTGCCTCCTGGCAGAAGTTGTGTTCCACTCACCAGAGGACTTAGGATCCCGTGGCGGATCCTGTGTGGGTCCTTGTGGGTGTCCTGAGACTCCCCCAGGCCAGGGACCACGGTGCTGCAGTGAGCCGGCCGGAAAGGACTTGAGCCCCGTATCAGGCCGGGTTACCTGCTTCTTTAATTAATGCAGTCTCAGGTCCTGCGCGATTGGATTGGAGCAGGCTCTGTGTTCCACTCACCAGATGTCTTAGGATCCCGTGGCAGATCCTGTGTGGGTCCTTGCGGGAGTCCGCAGACTCCCTTGGGCCAGGGACCACGGTGCTGTAGTGGGCCGCCCGGAAGGGACTTGAGCCGATAGCTTTGTTCTTAAAAACCTTTTTACTTTATATGTTTATTGTTTGCCTCTATTACTTATTGTCTAGATTTTATATATATATATATATATATATATATATATATATATTTGTTAATGTGAAAGGTACACATCTGATGTCCTATGTAATGGTGGTAATTTTATTGTTTTAAAAATTACAAAGGAAGGTGGATATAGTAGTACCTGCCTATAATCCAAATATATGGGAATGGTGACAAAGAGATTAGCATTCCATGGCTAACCTTGGCTACAGTGAATTTGAATACAGCCTAGGCTATATGAGATCCTGTCTTATACACATAAAAATTGGATTGACTCATAGTAGCTCTGGAAGTGAGTTTTAAAAGAGGGGTCAAACAGAACGTCTGTGAGCAATGAAACCTTGTTAGAGTAACTGCTGGTTGTCGCAAGAAGTCTGCTCTAAAGGGCAAAATTTGTTTGATTTAAAAGTGTTGAGATTTTTTAAATGTAAAAAACAGTGCTATAAATTAGGCTTCTTAAACTTTTTCTACTTAGGTCTCCTTTTCACCTAATAAATTTGTACATGACTCTAGGTAAATAGACGTGTAGTATAGGCATGTAAGCCAAATGCAATCATAATGAAATGTGGTTTAAAGCAATTTTTGCTAGACTATATAATTTTTCAAAATGAGATGGAAGTGCTTGTTTGCATTTACATAATAAATTAAGTCTTAGATAGGTATTTGGTACTATGGGACATAGAAATCTTGAACATTTTTCAGCTGACTAATACTTTTAAAATTGGCAGTGCTAAACAATGCATAAACACAAGCAAAAATTGATGGTAGTATAAAATTCGTTTCCAGTCTCAAGCCAAAATTATTTTAGCATTCTTCCATGACCCTTAATTCAGCCACTCCAACAGCTCAGCTGTTTTTATAATCAGACACCTAATACACATGACCTGAAGATATATTAATTTAACTCTTCTATACTGAAAAATAAAAGTAGAAAAATATTAAAAGTCTTTGTTTTCCATAATTAAACCATTATTTTTTCACATTAAAAAAAAAGACTTGGTATCCATAGTAAAAATACTTCAACTCCTAGCATCCTATAGTCTGAAATCTAGCTGAGGGAATTCAGTCAGTATTTGCTGCATGTGTTTGTCTTGAAGAAATCCATTCTACAAAGTACACACTCATGACCTGAGCTCAGAACCGAGACTTCAGTGAGGTCAGGTGATGTCATACTGGCGAGCCATGCCACTAACACCTCAGATTCACCTTGGGGTTGATTTAGAGATAATCTTTGGTCTCTACTCAGAAACCTTTTTACAGTTGACAACTTTGTGACTCCTAAATCAGTGTCACTGCCTCATGTTGGTTTAGTGGTGTATAGTAAGGTCAGCTTAAAATCACACGGCTCCACCAATTAACTCTTTGCACCCACAATTAATGCTGAACACATAAAATTATCTTTACACCATGGTCACATTCTCAGTGAAGGTTAATCGCTGCTTTAATGTAGAAAAGGTAGGATCTACTTTCTGATGTTTTGTTCATAATAATATCATGTTTGCTAAATAAGTTCATAAAGGAATGTGAATGCATAAATCACATGTTTAGAGATAAAATGGTGTTTATGAAAATGATGTGTAGAGCACAGAATAAGGTTTCTGTATAGGTAGAGGACAGAGCAGAGATCATGTTCCTTGTGGTTGACTTGGAGCAAACCTTGAGACATTGGTGGAACATATTGGCCTCTGTTTACCTCAAGACTCTAAAGTAATAACAATGATTATGAAAGCCCTGGCTAGTCCTCTGTCTCTGTTTTGTACCTAGAAGTCTTTAGCACTGAGTATGCTATCACATGCAGAATGGATAATAGCCAGTGAAAGGCCGGCAAGGCCAGCCGATATGGTGGCTTTTCATTGACTCATTAAACCTTCAATGAATCTTTTTACTCCTTGGACTCAGTTTCTCAGCTCAGAGTTTAAGAGTTTGGGACATATGTATCACTTATTATGTCACTCCTAGTTTTAGTCTTCTGTGATCAAAAAATTTATTGGGTATGTACTAGAAGAGTTTTGGGGCTAATCCTCATATAAAACAAGAAACACAAATGCAATACAATGTACAATATATTATTTTATTTTAAATCGTGTGTGTGTTTGTGTGTATGAGTGTGTGTTTGTGTGTGTGTGTGTGTGCAGGTGAGGGCAGGTGTCCTTCAAGGCCAGACTCATCAGCTTACCCTTAAGCTATAGTTACAGGCAGTACGAGACCACTCTTTTGAATTCACCCCATAGCTAATAAGACCTAGAAATCTCAGTGTTAAAGAGGCTTTGTAGGTTTATATTTTATTGATGATATTGCAAATTGCTAGCATCATTGTTTTTGAGGAGGTACCTGGTGATTTGTAATAAGCCACAGAGATGATTATGTTTTTTAAACTGTTAATTCTATGTTTTAGTTTGTAGCCTAAGGAAATAGCTCTCAACAAAAAACACAAGATTTATTTACTTAAAAATGCTTGACTGGGTCATAATAAAGCCCAGAAACAACTATCTGGAAGATGGCTAATTAAACAGTCTTTTAGCAACACGTTGGGCTGTTGCTCCATTGGAAATGACAGATATATGGTCTAAGTAGATATGTAGAGAAGTCAAGCAAAAAATTAGAAAATAGTGTGCCCATGGTGAAGGCTGAACACATAAAACAGTAATGTTCACACTGTGATAAAGGTTGGCAGTCAATTGTAAATCGCTGCTCTAATATAGCAAAGGTGGAATCCACATTGTGATGTTTAGTTCATAATAGTATCATGATTGCTAAATTAGTCCATCAAGGACTGCAAACACATAAATTGTGTGTCCAGAAGAAACAGTGTTTGTGAAACTGGTGTGTGAAGCACAGAATAAGTTGTCTGTAGAGGTAGAGGATAAAAGAGAGGTTATGTTCCTTGTGATTTTTTGAGTTGACGCAAGCCATGTTTCATGAAAGTAGTTACCACACAGAAGTAATGCTTTTTCCAAGAATAATTTTCATTTGGCTAAAATCCCAAAATAGTGGAATGAAAATTCATGAGAGAAGTTGTTCTCAGAGACAGCAACTCTCAGTCAGCTGCTGTAATTCTGCACCTCACCCTTTCTTTCCTTCTTTCCCCCTTTTCATGATAAAAGGGAAGGCTTTCTACATGCTGAGATGGTTTAATAATCTTTTTATTTAGCTGCCACCTGTCTGTCTGTCTGTCTGTCTGTCTGTCTGTCTGTCTGTCTGTCCCTCCCTCTCACTAGCCTGCAGACACACACACACAGCTTTTCCAAAGGGAGTCAGAAAAATCCATCCACTTAAAAAGAGAAAATGATGCATTTTTCAATGCAAAGAGAGAACAGACATGTTAGAGGTCCAACAGTCCTGTAACTGCACAGTAACTGGTCCACCGCCCAAATACCAGCACTCCTTTCTGATGTAGGGAGCATGGATGCGCTGCTGGCAGCAAAGTTAGGGAATTTGGGGGTGGGAGATTGGGAGTGGGGATGGGTTGAGATCTCATTCCTCTTTTTCTCTACCAGGAGGTTCGAATCAACACTTGAGTGATTTTAAAATGAAAAGTACTGATAGAGTACCAGGATAACATAGCAGTCCCTGGGTGGGTAACCCTCTTCCTTTTGGGGTGTTCATTGTGAACAGACCACTGTTGACAATTCATAAGGAACCTTGTGATATATGGGAGGGTTCTTTTGTGGAAACGAGAAAGCTTTGTATTTGATATGTATCCTTATCCTAGACAAACTTACCCTAGACAATTCTGGCTAACTTATGTAACAAATGTAGGAAGGATTCTCTGGAGGAGGACTTGAAGGAGTCATGAACCAAGGTCCAAAACTTTAGTTTTGCTAAAGATAAAACAGATCCAAGGATGAAACTGGCTTGCCCACAATTACAACCACTGGGTAGGATGCAGCCAAAAGCATTTCTGAGTGTTTCTGCCCATTCTTTTGCTCCCATACCTTCCTGCAGTACCCCATTCTTTCAACAACGGCTCCACTCCTGGCCTCTTCGGTAACCACAAGAATGATGAACTTCCACCTTTAAAGTATAGCGCATGGCTATTTAATACACAAGAAGACTCTTAAAGCCATGAGAGGCTTGAGTCAGCGAGTCATAAAACACAGTGCCACTCCAGGATCCCATGTTTGCTTTCTGCGTTTGTCTACTGAAGGCAGAAGTTTAATTTTAGCATCCAACTGTGGTGTCATACTACCTGGAATGGCATCTGACCCTGAGCATGTTATTTGAACTCTCTGAACTCCAGAGTCCTTACCTGTACCTCAGAGCTTTGTATCTGCCTCTACTTTCTAGATTTGTTAGTTGAAATTATTTGAAATAATCTTATCAAAGGCACTCACTATAAATTCTATTGTTTTACTCTCCTGGGGGCAGTTAGAATGATTCAGGCCAAATATTAAGAAAATTAGTAGTGCGTTTTAAAAATTTTATTACCTTCATGTATTATTGGAGAGAACAGGAGACCACACATTATAGTGCATGAATGGAGGTCAGAGGACAAACTGCAGAGGGATAGTTCTTTCCTTTTAGCAAATGGGTCTGAAGATCAAACTCCAATCATTAAATTTTGTAGGAAAAACTTTTACCTATTGAGCCATTTTAACAACCTAATGCTCTGTACATTTTGTGGGGCCAAAGTATTATTTAAGCACAATCAGTAATGCTTTCAAAATACGTTTTTGGGGTTCCCCTGTTTTGCCTCTTTTTAATTGGACCTAGCAAAGACTGAAAGCATATTTTAATGGTTTAAAAAATTATTGATTAAACATCCATGGTCCCTATCCTTCTGTATATTATTATTGGTATCTTCTATACATAGCAAGAAGTATACAGAACTTATAGATTCCCTGGGGCAATACTCATTTGCATTTTCTGTGCAGTTTTGTTAAATGATGCATATGTACAAGCAATATTACTGTTTATTTATTTGAAACTTGAGATAATATTTTTCCTGCATCTCTGCTGTAAACACCATGATCTTTCTGTTAATCCTTCCACCAGCTCAATCCAGTAGATTAATTGAATAAGGTCTATTATATAAACATTTATACAGCATTTATATCTTCATGATGAAATATTTTGTAATGTCACAGTCCGTTTCTGAAAATTTAGATGGCATGTTCTCAGTTCTCTTGTAGTGGGAGCATGACAAGAAATAAACAGATCCAGCAGACCTGGTGCATTTTTAGATTAATCACAGTTCATCAGGATGCTGCAGTGACTTTTTTTTTTTCTTGACTATCATCATGGACATGCTCACATCTGGGAAGATGACAAAAATTGCCACTGAGAATAAAAACGTCTGTTCAGCTTTGATGAAAGGTTGAAATTCTTCATCTAGCTGTGTCATTGGTCCTGTGAATAGAGTAGAGCAAGCTTTGGTGCCCACAGTAGAGTCTTGGTAGTATGTAGCCAGAGGGAATTGTAAAGAAGGCAGAGAATCCAAACTTTGTCTGTTCTTCCTCACACTCATGCTCTGGGCACTTGTCCTGAGTAGTCACCCCTGAGAAAGTTGGGGCTGTGCAACTGCAGAGTAGAGGCATAGGAGATGCCTGTGACGACCTGAGAGATGCGATAAGGATTCTAGTAGCAGATAGATTCTATGTGCAGTCACAAGAAGCAAGTATGTTTTCTGTTCTGAAAGAGATTTGAAGATGGTTCATCTGATCTACGTCATAGTTTACAAGTGACTTAGTGTCGTATGAAGACACAATGGCAAAGCTGAAAGTGTGCTTCAACTTCTAATATTTGTTGTGTAGTTTTATAATTTGATTTGTATGTATGCATATTTGGATATCCATGGAAGGCAGAGGTCAATGTTGGGTGGGGTCTTTCTCAATACTTTATCTTACTTTATGACTGTCTCCTGAGAGGCTCTTATTGGACTGAGCATGGGGTCCCCGATGAAGGAGTTGGAGAAGGGACTGAAGGAGCTGAGGGAGTTTGCAGTTCCATGTGGGGGTGGGGGTGCAACAGTGTCAACTGGCCAGATCCCCCACCCCTTCAGCTCCCAGGGACTGGGCCACCAACCAAAGAATACACATGGAGGGACCCAGGACTCTGGTCGCATATGTGGTAGAGGATGGCTTTGTTGGACATCAGTGGGAGGAGCGGCCCTTGGGCCTGAGGGCTTTCAATGCCCCATTGTAGGGGAATGCCAGGGCTAGAAGGCAAGAGTAGATGGGTGGGTGGGGGAGCACCCTCACAGAGGCAAGGGGAGGGGGATGGGATGGGAGTTTCCGGAGGGGAGACCTGGAAAGGGGATAACATTTGAAATGTAGATAAAGAAAATAGCCAATAAAAGAAAAAAAGTTTTTTTTTTTTAAATAGTGTTTCTTATGAAACCTGGAGCCAGCAAGCTACAAGGCTTGTCCTGTCTTTGTCTCTCCAGTGCTGAGATTACCTAGTTTGTGTGTGTGTGCTGAGGGTCTGCGTTAGTCCTCATGCTCATGTGGTAAGTAATTTGTCAACTGAGCAATCTCTGAAGCCGAGGTCTGATAGACTTTGACCATAGTGCCATGCCCCATCTCCATTGTGCCCACTGCTATATTGGTGATCTACCTTTGTGCATTGTGTAGTGTGGTTTGGGGGCCATCTCTGTTGCCTGGGTTATTGAATGTTGGATGAGCTGTTGTTGATCTTTGAGTCTTCCTTGGGATGACTTGTCTTTGTGAAGTGGGGAAACCAGTCCTGAGAGGTGTTTTTGACTAATGTGGACACATGCATTAGGACTTTCTCCTCTGTATCAGTGAATATGAATCAATCTTTATACTAAGAAAGTCTAGAACCTCAAGTGTTGAAGAGCTTGGACTCTTTTCAAGCCCCCAACTTGTAATCATAACATTTTCACACATCCCTCTTTTTCTTTCAGCTTCTTCCACTGTGACTAATTTTAGACAAGAATTTTCAGCTGGGCTGGAGATCAACAGTCAAGGATCAGACTCTCTCACTGAGAACCAGTGATGTGGTCCCAACCCTTTATTTTACAGACCTTGAACTAGACACCCATAGGACTTGCCTAAAGTCTTAGTCACCTAGATGACAGGGCAGATTTCTTGTTCTGGATTAGATTAAATGTTGCAGATTCCCCCACTGCACTGTTCACACCTCCTTCACATCTTGGATGCTATTAAATTGAGCAGGGCCAGTCCAGAACCGGTAGTGTGTCTAGTTCAATGAGTGGTTAGTTAGTGTGGATATAGCTACAGTGTTACAGACTGCCTCCTTGGAAAGAGCTCTCTTTAGGAGGAACATTTGCTTGTGTTCATCTTTGAGAGACAGCAAACAGAAAGACTTATATTTCCTTAAAAAAAAAACAACTAGGTATAGCTCTGACTTTACTGTCAATTAGCATCTCTGTATTTATGCACCCACTCCCCAAAAACCCCATAATTTGTTTCTAATTGCCATGTAATCTGAAATATTTTGATTTTCCTACACCTTAGTGTTTTCTCATAAAGATAGTTCACATTTTATTATTTCTTTTTAAGATTTACTTATTTTATATGGTGTGAATGAGTGTTTTGCTTGCATGTGCACTTGTGTACCATGTGTATGCCTGGTGCCTGCAGAGGCCAAGAGAGGGTTTCAGATTCCCTGGACTGGATTCATGACTGGCTGTGACTTACCAGATAGGTCCTGGGAACTGAACACAGGTCTTCTTCAAGGGCAACAAGGCACTCTTAACTGCTGAGCCATTTATCTGGTCCTTCACCCTGTGTATTAAAGGAACAGCAGGTGATTAAACAGTTTAATTGGGTTACACAAGATTATCTCCGTTGATCAAAGTGAGAAACTGCAATGCAGGAATTGAGTGTGGCCTACTCTCATGGAAGAATTATGAAGAAGATATTTTCTCAATGTGTATCTGTGTCTTCTGAATGAGGGACACAACGTTCATCCTGTTTTTCATTTCACAGAATAGCAAAGAGAAACCTCTGGGTGTGGGGATCATGGCTTTGGAAATCAGTTGTGCCCAAATCACACTATTTACAGTCAAATTATCCAATGTGGAAGGAATGCAGTTACGAATATAGTCGTATGCTTCTTGCAGTGCTTAGCATCCAAGGGTGCTTTCTTTTCTGAAACATAGTTTTGAGGAATATGGTAATTTTAGAAGCTGAACATACAGTGCTGATCCTGTCCCAGCTCTGACTCCAAATACCATCAGTCAGAGAACTCCACTGACTCATATTTAAAAAGTTGTCACTCAGGGTTCTGCATGTGCACTATGGGAATCTCAGTGGATGCTTGGGAAGGTTACTGGTGCACTTTCTCTGCTGCATTTGCCATGTTTGAAGTCCTTCCTCCTTACTGTACCAATTAGTGGGTCTGAAACACATGATGGGTTAGATGAACGGAAGGAATTTGACGAAAGTGAGGAAGGCTTATAGCTTCAGGCATCTTCACAGTCTTGGTCAAGCTGTGTTTTTGAAACCATTGGAAACAGGTAGTTGGACAGACTTGTCTAAGGAATGATGTATTGACTAGCCTGGCTCTAGCATTACTCGTAATGTGGTCACAGTTCTTAGGTTGACTTGTCATAACAGGAGTAAAGGCTGGCTGTGGCAGTTGGAATATGCTTGGCCCACAGAGGTGGCATTATTAAGAGATGTGACCTTGCTGGAGGAAATACATCACTGTGGGAGTGGGCTTTGAGGTCCTATGCTTAAGTTCTGCCCAGGGTGGTAAAAGACCTTTCTCCTGGATGCCTGCAGAGAACAGTCTCCTGCTGCTGCCTTTGTATCAAGATGCAGAACTCTTGACTCTTCCAGCACCATGTCTGCCTGGATGCTGCCATGCTTCCCACTATGATGATAATGGACTGAACTTTTGAAACTGTAAGCCAGCCCAAATTAAATGTTTTCTTTTATGTGTTACCTTGGTCATGGTGTCTCTTCACAGTAACAAAACAAAACAAAACACCAAAAGCCAACCAAACAAACAAACAAAATCTGAGACACTAGTTTATTTGAAGAGAATGTGCTAATGAATGGTTGGCAAATTCTATTCCTTTGGATAAATGAGATAGTGGATATCCCAATCTGTAGAGTCCCAGATAGAAAATGTCTAAAACCCACACGTACAGTTTTTCTCTAGATTTCTCAGGGAGACTGTGCCCTCCCCTCAAACTTGAGTGGGCTGAATCAGACCTTGTTTGCCACAGTAGGCTAGCCCACTTAGGGTGGAGTCTTCTGACCTAGATGAAGTCTATTGTCCTGCCACATCAGCAGCTGCCTTCAAGAAGCCACCACCTGCTGAGCAGCTGAGCTTGCCTTCCTGATGAGATCCTGGCAAAGTGGGGAATGGGTTTTCCCCCTTTAAAAATCAGACTCAAGAATTAAAGTTGAGGGCTGGTGAGATGGCTCAGTGGGTAAGAGCACCTGACTGCTCTTCCGAAGGTCCGCAGTTCAAATCCCAGCAACCACATGGTGGCTCACAACCATCTGAGATCTGACTCCCTCTTCTGGAGTGTCTGAAGACAGCTACAGTGTACTTACATATAAATAAATAAAATCTTTAAAAAAAAAAAGAATTAAAGTTGAGCCTTGATCAGAGAACTTTGTCTTGGCTCATCGTATTTCCCTCACTGTCCTTCCCATCCATCCCCAGCTTTCCTTTTAGGAACCCAGTAACCGGTGGCCATTGGCGGCTACAGGATACACCACCTTTCTCTTCACCATCTTCTCACCACTTAAACAAGTGAAGCCACGTCAGGTCCTCCTTAATCCTCACTCTCTGAGCTCAACTGTCAAAAACAGTGTGGGCTACAAATGATATGGAAGAGAACTCACACAAAACAAACATATTAGGGCTAAGGGATAATTTCCTTGCTACCTTCAGAATCCCACAAGCAAAGCTCTGTGTTGATACTTCTCAAGTGTTCACTGGATTTTAATTTTACTTTTGGCACATTCCCATACTGTGATATTCTTTGTGTTATTTAGGAAGACTTATGAAAACATTTGTTTTTGTCATTGAGATCTCCATCCATTCATTTATTTATTTATTTATTTATTTATTTATTTATTTATTTATTTATTATTTAGTTGTTGGAGAGGTGGGGATGGGGAAAGATGGGGCAAATAAGGGAAGACTGTGTTCTCAAGGCCTCAGTGAGAGATTCGGGTGGAATATCTAAGTGGTTCATGCTTTTCTCCAGCTACTTTGGACCCCACCTGCATTACTAAAGACCCACATAAGAAACTAGTATCTTAGTTTCATTTCTTGTTACTGGGATAAAACACCCTAGCAAAAGCAATTTAAGGGACATGAGTTGATTTGGGTTTATAGTTCCCAAAGTTTATCATAGAAGGGGATCATGTAGATGGGCAGAGGGAAAGTGGTGGCAGGAGCTAGCAGCTTGTTGGTCACATTTTATCCACACTAAGAAAGCAGAATAAACAGGAATTGGGGTTGGGCCATAAATCTTCAAGTCTTACACAAAGGGATACATTTCCTCTACTTTAGGAAGTGAGGCCCTACTTCCTAAAATTCCACAACCTTCCCAAACAGAGTTGACAGCTGGGGTTAAGTATGTAGATATGTCAGCCTATGGTGGAGCATTTCACATTCAAATCACAACCAGTGCCTATGTGGACAGGGTCAAGTAGTACAAAGAGGCAAGCTTGCTTTTCTTTTCAGTGTTTTTTTTTTTTTTTTTTTTTTTTTGTGGAAGAAAAAAAAATCCTGGCTTTACTACATATTAGCCATGCAGATTTCTTAACCTCCTTCTGCCCCTCTGTAATAATGGAAAAATTAATGCGCGTGTTGTGGCTATTGAATGGCTTCCTAAGCGGTACCATGGTATGGTGAGGGCTCATTGCCTGTGTCCGGCTGAACACACCCCATTCTCTTTAGCATATTTAGTTAATCTTCTGAGAATTTTCACTATGCTGTTTTGTTTCTATCCTGGTCACTGCTCTTGGTTTTGCTGGCGACTCTGCATTCTTGTATTGCGCTTTTTTCTTTACTAGCTGGAGAGGATTCCTCTCTGGAGGAGCTAGAGGCTTGGGATTAGTAAGGAGACCATGCACTTCCCAGAGCCCAGGAGCAGAGTTTTAATGAGTTCTTTTACTAGGAAAGGAGGAAGAAGCTGAGCTGTTTGTCCTCTGATTCCAACCTGCCTAGTGTCAGGGTCTAGGCTGGCTGAATGTGGATGACTTGGTGCATATGAAATGACTGAAGGCTGCTGTTCCAGCCACTGGGGTGAGAGAATGACGGAGCTTATTAATGATCTTGCAGAGCTACCAGCCGACAGTCTATTTGTTTTCATTATGTAAACCAGCATGGTTTGGGATTATGCAGATTTCCACCTTTTTACTTAGAAGGCAAAGAATATTCATTAAGGATATCAATAAAGACCTTGCCCCTGATGGAGTCTCCGAGGCTGTTTCCTGCATGCTGAAAGACAGAAGAGAAAACTTAGGGGGTTGAGAGAGACTCAGAGATTGATTGGAAGGCAAATTATAAACCCATTTCAGCTCTTGGCCTGCAGGCTGGGAAGTAACATTATTTGTTGTCAGGGATGGAAAACAACTGAGATTCAGGTCCAAGTGATTATTCCACGTTGACACTGCTGCCTCTCTGCCAACTGCAGCTCCATTTAGACATAGATTAATTAGGCTGGTGGGGGGGCGGGGGGCGTTGGGCTAGGAGAGCTGTGTGGAAGCAGGCAGCTCGGCCAGGAGTAGTCAAAGTTGGAGGTCTGGAGACTTGCCCCTCCCAGGAAGATGACACCCCACTTCCACTGCTAAAACCAGAGCAAACCAGGGTGAGAGAGTGTGGATAGAAAACAGACCCTACTTCTATAGCAAAGCAGTGTACATTTCCACTGATTTGTTAATGCCAGTGAGGCAAAACAAAACAAAACAAAACCCAGAACCAAAAACAAAACAAAAACAAAACAAAAAAACAAAACAAAAAACAAACAAACAAAAAACCCAAAAACCCCCACAACAACAGAAAACAACCTTCAAACTCACTTGCTGGCAGGCTGTCCCTATGGAGACAGGGTGGGGGGTTGGGGTGGGGATGGGGGCAGCAAGTCATCTGTAGACTTTAGTGGCTTATCAATCTTTCCTTTGGCCTTGTAGAAATCATCTTGGACTTTTTAATCATTCCTGCATGTGAAATGGAAATGTAGTGTGTATACACACACACAAACGGATATATTATGTCCATTACTTGAATTATGAGACAGACAGAATAAAAATAAGGAAAATTCTTGGGGAAGTGAGCCCCATGTTAGTTCATTGAAAACAGTATATTACAGGCTCCACATGAGGACCTTAGTGTCTCTCCAGAATCTTTCTTACTTATGGGGAGTCTTTGGTCTGAACATCTTCATATTCTGCTTGTATCTCAGCTGACAGCATCTGTTTTGTCAAGGGCTGGGACAGTGTAGGGTCCATCCGTAACTCACCCCACCATCCTTTAGCGAGGGCAAGATGTACAGAGAGGGGGCTGGGCAGGGGTTCTGGATCTCGGGATTTGGGTGGGGAGCCGGATGACAATCAAAAGCACCCAGTCTGTCTTCTCCAGCGTCTTTGGCAGGCACTAGTCCTGCCAGCAAAGCTTTCCTCCAGGGCTGAAGCAGGCTGGCTTAGTGTTGCGAATGCCAGTGGTGGTCACTGGTAGTAAGATTCCCAGAGGGAACCCTTGCAGCGTGTGAACCTTTTCAGAAAAACTCAAATGAGGAATTTTCTCTTTTACTGTTAACACTTCATTGCATGGATTTTTTTTCCTCCAGTGGTGGCGCTGAGCTGAACACGGTGCTAGCAGAAGGGGGCGGTACTTTCCCTCTGGACCCTGACTTGGAAGCCAAGTGCAACTCCAGCGCAGTCACCACCAGAAGCAGATGTGCGAGCGGAACAGCTGTGCGCCTTTCTTTCTGCCGAGGTTAGCTTGTTTGGGTTTGTTCTTTTCCACATGGAAGTGCGGTGTTTTGCCTTCCTCTGTTCTCAGCCGGGCTTTCGTGCTTTTAGATATTGATGGTTTCATTTCAAAAAAATAATTTGCGTTTTACTTATTAAAGAGGAAGAGGGGCATATTCTACTACTTTGGGGGGCATAATATGTTCAGATGAGTTGTGTGTTACATACTAAATCACATGCATTTTACCGTTATTAAATCTCACTGTATTTAAAGGATGGAAATTTACAGGGGTTGCCTCCCATTTCTTTTCCTCTTAGCATTTTAGACTCCCTTTTCCATTATAAGAGAAGCCAAGATCATTTTTAGCCTTTAAGGATTTATGTAGCACTTACTCTTGCAGATAAGTGAATCTATTTGTCGCAGGTGACTTAGAAAGCAAACCTTACACTGGGATATAACTTCCGCATTACTGGGATATCCCAGCTATCTACAGAATATGTTCATTTTACTTTAATAGTTATATTAATAAAAAGTTATTTTTAAAGGCATCATTTTTTTTTAAAGAAGCTCAACTAGTTTGCTTTGAAACTCCTCATCCACTGGCAGTGATCTCTATTTCACTTTCAATACTCTTTTGGTATTTTTGTCTTTTTAGAGCATTAATCAATAGCACAACTAGAAGAGCTTTTTTTAAACAAACAAATAAACAAAAAACACACAAAAAACCTTAACTGACCACTAAATTGAGAACACAGCTGGGACAGAATATTAACCTTTCTGAAATAGTCATTCTTTAGCCAAATGGGTACAGTGATTTTTGATCAAGTTAAAGTAAAATGGTTCGGGAAGATGAATCACCTTTGTAATATCCCTAGGGGTGGTCATTAGAACTATTTGAGAATTGCTTCCTAATGAATATATACTATTGGCTTAGGCTTTGGGATAAATGTAGTATTTCTGACAGCTTGTTTTGCTCTTGTAAGCAATAATTTTGGGTTTCTTTACTATAAGATATTTAAATACAACTGGCAAGATTAATGTTAAAGAAGTTAAGTCGAGAACTTGAGAACTGGAGGCAGGAGAATTAGGAGTTCAGGGGCATCCACATGTACCCAGCAAGGTCCTGGCCATCGAGGGATAGGAGATTCTGCCTCAGTATAAGCAGGAGCCTTCGCAACATCAGTAACATTGGGAAGGGAATGGGAAATTGTACCCATACTTCGTGTTTTCAGCAATGAAATCTTTTTTTTTCTTCCAGTTTTCTCTAGAAATACAAATAAAAAGTAGACAGAGGGATGAAGACAGGAGAGCTGTGCCTGGCAGACACTTTTGTCTTTGAAAAGTGCTGCTTCCTCCTTAACACATTTTAACAGAGGTTTTATTTATGTTTTTGTATTATTGATAATGGGGGTGGGGCAGGGGTCTAGCATTGTTATTGTGGTTAAGATAAAAGGAGTAAGTTAAGATCCATGAGTCAGTTTTACATTATTGTACTAGGAAGATAGAAAATGTGGCGCTTTAAAAGGGACCACATTTGAGTTGTCGACAGCAGAAAACATGTAAGTACCTCAGCCAAAAGTGAGCAATAGGAACACAACTGGAGATTGCTTCTTGACAAGTTCTTCTCTAAGTAGTAAGTCAAAGGGCTGTGAAAACAGGTGGCCAACTTCAGAGCACAAGAATGGCTCTCACCTTGAGTCTTAGGATGCTTAATGTTTTCAAGAATAACTTGGATGGTGTAAAAGAGAACACCCCATTTAAAAATCACGTGTGCTGTAACTGTAAAAGTCTTGAGATGATAGCAGAAAGGGTCCAGGGTGAAAATTAGCCAGGAAGCAATCAGAAATTGATCAAAGTCTATGTGGGAGAAATCAAATGTCTAAGTTCTAAAGCTATTGGGTAGTAAGACAGGACAGAAGAGGGGAGGCTGTAGTTCATACATTGGCTATGAAGAACAGTTATAATCCTGTTGGAACCTAGTGCAACGACAGGAGATCTTGCCCAGGAAACAGGAGGCCTGCCAGGTAAGCACTAGCTGGAGAGAGTTGTTACCTGCTGCTCCTCACTCTTGCTGACTCAGACTTGAACCTCTGGCAGCAGTGATGGGCAGGTGCCCCACACAGCATGGGGCTGCTAATCATGCAATCCCATGTGGAAGGCATTAATTCTCGTTCCAGATATTTAATAGCACTAGGCCATGCCCATTTTATAGTAGAAATATCCTTGTGTCCTGTGTGATATTTTTCTTGTTGTGGTGATGGAATAACATCTTAAGAGAGGAAGGATTGTTGGGCGTGGTGGTGCACGCCTTTAATCCCAGCACTCAGGAGGCAGAGGCAGGTGGATTTCTGAGTTCGAGGCCAGCCTGGTCTACAGAGTGAGTTCCAGGACAGCCAGGGCTATACAGAGAAACCCTGTCTCGAAAAACAAAAGCAAAACAAAACAAAAGAACAAACAAACAAACAAACAAAAAAAACAAGCAAGAGAGGAAAGATCGATTTTGGCACATAGTTCAGGGCATACAATCTATCAGTGTGGTGAGGTTATGCTGGTGGGAACTGCTATGGCTGTTGCTGTAGGAGTGTGAAGTGGATGGTTATATCATAGAGGCAGTCAAGAAGCAGAGAACTGGGGCAGGAACTTGAGAGGTTTATACCCCATAGCCCTTACACCTAAGGAATCTAAATCATGATTCTAACACCAAAAGGTCCCACAACTTCCCCAAATCTCTCTAGTTGGTGACCAAATGTTCAAGCACGTGAGCTGATGGGGACATTGCATAGTCAAACCATACATAACTCCTACATACCTTCATCCTAGAGCCTGCCCCAATGTGGTCTCTTCTCAGTGAATTAATTCTTGCCACAGTCGTATCCTCACTTGGTACTTGCTGCAGCTCACTGATGCATTTCCTGCATCTGAAGTTCCATACCCATAGTTCCCTTCTTCCGGTCAAGAAAGAGAATTGCTCTTTTCGCTGAGTGCTGCCTATACCCCTATTCACACCTTCATGCTCTTGGTCTGTTTTCCTACCTTCTGATCCCTTCTTTTGTTCATTCCTCCTCTCCTCACTATGATTGTTTGAAGCTGGTAACCTCTACAGCAGCCCACATAACTAAGCATCCTGAATCAACATTGCTTAGCTCTGCCAACCAGGCTATGGCTCCTGATTGGTGCCAAGTGAAGGGTGAATGGAAAAGTTAGGGAAGGGTTAGCTAACTCATACCTGAACATGTTTCCTTGCGTTGTGTTTTCTTGACACCTTTGTTGTGTTTCGTTCTCGGAAGACATAAATAAACATCTATGTATCCTAGGTAAAACTGCAATGATAGAACACACAGCTGATTCCACCCAAGTCTTGCTTGGTGAACCAATGAGTTTACTGGAGTGACTTACAGGGATAAGGGTGAGAGGTCACATACAGGACTGTGATGATTCGTATGCAGCTACATCACCAAAAAGCCCACGCCAGGAAGAGTGATGACTCAGAGAAGCTACATCCTAGCGGTTTCCTGTACAAGTAGCAGTCATTTCCGTGGAAGAGGCCTCTCCCTTAGCAATTGCTTACTGTTTACATAACCTTATAGAGGGAGAATTGTGAATTTTATAAATTTCTGAGTTTCCCAAGTCTGGTAAATTTCCATAGTTTTTGTTTGTTTGTTTTGGTTTGGTTTTTTTGTTTGTTTGTTTGCTTGTTATGCTTAAGAGCCCCTGTCATGCCTCCAAGAGAGACTGTTTCAGTTCAGAGGAAATATTTATGTCACACCTGTTTATATACTGTTCATGGGCATGTCATTCCCACTGTTTACACAATGCTACTCTGAGCTCATCCTGTTCTTTCTTATGTCAGCGGTTCAGCCTTTCCAATAGTGTCTTGGGAACAGAGATTCTGTTTGTAGATATCTAATCTTGTAAGTCTTTGCTGGTCTTCTACAAGTGCATAAAACACAAGCATCAAGTAGCCTAGAGTGAAAGACAAAGTAGGTATTAGAAATAAGCATAACTACGTACTTTATAGTGACAAAGTCACAATGTATGCCATGACATACAGTCTATCTGTATGCTAGGATATAATCCTGGGAGATTATATCACTTGGAGGCTAGAAAGATGGCTCAGTGCTAAAGGGCTTGTGGCACAGGTCTCCCACATAAGACCAGGCATGAAACTTTATATACCTCCAACACTAAAATTTTCTGGCTAGCAAGTCTAGCTAATGGAGGAAGTTCTAGGCCCAAAGAAATGCAGTGTCTCAAAAAGCAAAAGAGGGAACAATAGAGGAAGATGCTCAAAGTTTACCAGAGTGAGTTCTGGAGATGATGTGTGCCTCCTACTAGACTCGTCACTTATTCCAGTTGGCACTGGATTGGGTCTTGCTTCTCATCTTTCCCTTTCTGTCTGGGGATTGCTTCTTAATGCTCCCTTCCCATCAGGTTAATTTCCTGCTTCACTGTGAGTGTCACAGTGCATGTGTGGAGGTCAGAGGATGACTTCTCAGAGCTTGTTATAATTCAGCACATGGGCTCCAGGAATCAAAGTCAGGTTGTTAGGGGAGGGTCACCATGTCATGCTCACCTCCAGGGCTTGTTCTGATGGCTCCTATCTGTGATACTTGTCTCTCTGTCTCTCTACACATGTGTGCGTGCATGCACATGCACGTGCATGCACGTGTGTGCATATGTGCACATGTGGGTATCACAATGTATTTGTGGAGGTCAGAGGACAACTTGTCAGAGCTAGTTATAATCCACCATGTGTACTTTAGGGATCAAAGTCGGGTTGTTAGTGTAGGGTTGATAGTGCTTGCATCATCTCAGGAGAGAAAGAATGTATTAGGGAAGCATCCCACAAATGTGGTAAGAAGTTTAAAAGAATCACAGTCTCAAAAGTTACAGCAGAAGCGACTTGTCCCAGCACATGTGTTTCTAACTTTCTAAAGCATGTGAATAGTCAACCTTATGCCAAGTGTGTAAGATGGTCTTGTCTCATGACAGGGGTGACTAACATAAATGCTATCACATGGTTATAATATTTAACTCTTATGATAATGTCCTTGTAGTGAATGGAATTAAAGCTCTTCCCTATAGCTTTGGAAATTTTGTTTTGGTCCTAATTTGAGTTAAGCCTAGTGATGGATTGAAGATTGTACCTAGGTGTGTATTAGCTGGGTATGTGTGTGCCACCTTCCCAGGGAGACAAGATTGCTTAAGCTTAATCTATGAGACTAAGTAAGAAAGGGTCAGTCAATAAGCTGAAACAAGGCATTGGCTGGGGGTGTAGGGCAGTGTTGGGGATCTGCATTAGATTTGATATGGTGAGTACATTGGAACACAGGGGTGTTTCCATCAAAAGGCCATGTAACCCTGCTGAGAGAGGGCACCATTAGATATCTGACCATGTGCTATGTGCACCAAGGCAACCATGACAGCAGAGCAGAGGAGGGGGGCTAGAGAATGGAGAAGCATGGCTGCCAGAGAGAGGAACTGAGGAGGGCCTTGCTGCAGCCCAGAGCAGTGAAAACAGGAGTGAGGACGGAGCAACAGACTTTGGGGCTGACTTGTTCTGCCATTTGCCAGGTGGTGCTGTTCACACTATTGCCTTTTGCTTTTGTTTTCTTTTTTATTAGCTGTGTGGTCTTGAGGTTAATATACCCTGTTGAGTACAATATTACATCATTAGTGTCATGATGCCTGGAAGATAATAGGTGTTTGGCAAATACTTAGCATATAACAATTACTAGGGATGAGTAATAAGTGGAGTCCCTGCTCTTCTACTTGGGACAGAGGTAAAATGTACAACAAAGGCCTGGGGTCTTCGACCAATGTCAAGTTGTGTCTGTTTTTTTTCTTGCTTCTTTTGGCAATCTTCTCTTTCTTCAGTTCTTTTGCTTTATTTTGGTTTTGTTTGTTTGTTTTTGTCATAATAAGATCATGGAGGAAACTGGAGATAAAAGAAGGTGACATGAATGCAAGAAAATATTAAATAAAGAAATATTTAAGCAAGTTTTTGTTCTTCTGCGCACTAGCACTATATTTCGAATCCTGCTATCCAACTATTTCATGTTAAATAACATATCCAGAAATGATGAGCTCTAAGGATGTATGTCTACTGATCCGTGCCCATTCTGGATGCGTTTGAGTCATTTCTTTCCCTTCAGATCCCTTGAAGGCATTATCTCATCATTTTCCTTTGACTACATTTCTGCTCTTTTAAAGTAGGGAGCCTGTCCCCAACCTTTTGCACTTCAATACTTTGGTAGTTTGGTGCTGTGACAGTTGCTGGGTTGTTCTAAATAAGAGACATCTCTGCTATCCCTTCTTAGCCTCCACACTGCAGCATCTCTATCTGCAAATGGCATCAAATGGTACCATTGGAGGTGTAAGGGTTGAGATTCTCAATTGGAAAATGCCTGCCTGGCACAAAGTAGGCAAGCTGTAGGCTGTTATCTGTATGAACTTATGTGATGTGAATTTTCTCACTCTTTAAAGTTGAAATAGTATTTTGATAATTGATTCTTTCCTTTCTCTTCTTAAGCTTAATACTTGAAATAATCTGCTATTCATAACTTTAGCAACAGTAACCTGGATCCCAACCAACGGCGAGGAGACATTGTCCTAGAGGCGGGAGGCCCAGGAGGAATGAGATGCACTTGTCTTCAAGGAGAGTTCTCAAGGGACAGACTGGGAAGGACCTGTTTTTGAATATAAGGTTGAGGAGCCTGGGGGTGGGGAAGAACCTATGGGTTCAGTTCACCAGGTTTCTTAAGCCAATTTCCCAGGGAGTGTGCAATGAGCTAAGTAGACCAGCAGTGCTGCAGGTCCCTTTTAACTCAATGTGCCCCTTTCTTTGTGTGAGAGTCTGTAGACTTTTCTTGTCTGTAGCCCATAAACACATGTGTTCCATAAATTTGTTATGGAACAAATCATAGTTCCTTAGGTATGACTTTGGGGCTGCAGCTTCCCAGGGTGGAAAGAGCCAATTAGAAGCTGGAAGCAGAAAGCCATAGTGCAGCCCTTTGGCTAATGTATAGTTGTCTTCATAGGTACTAGAGAACCTTGGGAGCCGTTAGCTACACTCAGCATCACAGTACAGATTCACTGGGAGGTCATGTGGTCCTGTCCACAGGGAGACCAGGATGATTCTGACTACACATCCATGTGGCAAGGCCCAGCCATCGTGTCTCCTTTCAGGATAGTTAGTAGGATGGCTCTTCTCAGACTTGATATCAGTAGTCCTTTTTTCTAGCTCTGTGGCTATACATTATAGCATGTGCCACAGGCTGAGGACTGACAGTTGGCTCAATATGATGTGGTATACCAAACTGAACTACAGTGGACTTTCTGTCAAGATCATGTAGTTCTGGTCTTGTTTTGTTAAGCTTTTGGCTTCTTACATTCAAATATAGCATGCGTTGCACTTTCATTTTGAACTTATTTTCTTTGGATATAATTTCCAATGATAGGAAAGTTGTAAGTTAAGAACAGTGCAAAGAATTTTCCCACACTCTTTATTCTAGTTAACCCATAGTTAGCAATTTGTACCATTTTGTCCTTCATTGTGCTTTTCCCTCTGTGCCCTGTGTATATAAAGCACACACAAAATATAGATATTTTTAAACCACATGAGAACAAGTGTATACATCATAGACCTTTACCCAAAATATCCAGTGTACTTCCTAATTGCAAAGCAATTCTCTCACATAACAGTGCAGTTTTAGTATCAACAAACCTAACACTTATTTAAAGTTGCCTGATTTCCTGTCTGTGTTCCAGTTTTGTAAATTAGTGCAATAATGACTGTGTGTGTGTGTGTGTGTGTGTGTGTGTGTGTGTGTGTGTGTGTGTGTGTGTGTGTTTTGTCTTCTAGTATCAGGATCTGGTGCTCTGTGCTCCTTTAATCTGAAACATTATCAGAGCCTTTCTTCATCTTTGTGAAATGTTTTTGAAGAACATAATCTTTTGTTCTTTTTATATCGTGATTGCATGTGGTAATGCAGCTATTTACACCAAACAAAACAAACTGTTAGTGTCAGATGGAAACTGGTTGAGAGGAATAAAGGAAGGAAGGAGAAAGGATAATTTGGGGGGTGAATATTGTAAAAAAGTATTACATACAGACATGTAAAAATTTACAAATAATAGAACAAAGTTGAAGAAAGAACGCGTTGCACTTTTGATTAGATGTGTAAGTCACATACTTTCCTTTAGGCTCTGCGTTTCTAGCAGGAAAATTCCTTGGCAATGGTGGCTGTTAGCCAAGTGCCACATCTGGATCACATGATGTCCATCTATCTTTTATTACAGTATTAATTATCTTAATACATGTCTGATTTCTTTTCTATGTAGTAACCATTTTTCTTCTTAAACTAATAAGAAATGGGTTGTTTTTTATTCCCTTGTCTCTATCTTTTGATACCTATCAGGCAGTTATTACCCCACAGTGAAGTTAGCATTCTTAAGCCCTCCTCTTTACAATTATGATGTCTGGCTTAGAGTGACGCTCCCACTTAATCTTATTATATGGTGAGACCTCAGGTAGCGAGACAAGCTGAATGATTGTAAAGGGCTGAAAACACTAATGAAGCTATCGCTGGGCTATACTGAAGGCTTGTTTGGTATCATAGTGATTTATTCTGAATTGCCCATACTTGGAGGTTCGTAATGAAAAATTGCAGTTTTACAACTATGAAAAACGTGTTTTAGTTTGCAGGTGGTAGTTAGTGTATATTTCAGTTTCTCTTCCTTCAACCCTTGGTACCTCCAACAGCAAACGTGGCTGTAGCCACACAAGGAGAGACAGTGCAAACCTGCAGTTATAGGGCCTTCTATGACTTCATAAAGAGAGTTCCAAGAGCAGATGTCTTTGGCAAACATCTACTGTTTGGAAATAAAAATCTCTTGGTTTTTGCCCTATTTTGAGGATGAAGCAATAGATTTCGTAGGTTGGAAATTCTTAAATTTGTTGATTTATCCTGCTACTATCATTTCACTAACTTTAACAATATTTCTCAACTAAAAGAAATGTCTGTTCTTCAAATATCTAACCAAGTCTGCGAGGCATAAGATTTTATGGGCCAATACCTTGGTGGCTGCTTGAAAACTAAGCAAACAAAAGATACCAGTTTGATGTCACTCTTCTGTAACAGTCCCTTAGGGATGGACAGCTCATCCTAAACCACCTCACTCCATGCAGATGTTTCTTTTTGTTACAGAAACTTCCCAGCATTGTGTGACAAAACATTTCCTGCATCTACTCACCCCAGACATACAAACCACAGCAGACTAAAGTATGAATACCACCAAAGTCCAATTGGTGAACCGATGAGTTTTATTAGTTACTTACAGGAATATGGGTGTTACTGACAGGCACAGAAGACCCAATATGGGTGAAAGCTCACAAAAGCTGGGAAACACAGCACATCCTGAGGGAGCTTGACAGGTTGGAGACTGTCCTTTCCAGGTGCCTCAGGAGGTTGGTCTAAATCTCTTCCAGGGAGCTCAGGCTGGTTTATGTTTTTTCCACATAGCTGATTTGGTCTCAGAGTTGATTTTCTCCTGAGACTTCTTTGTAGCTTGGCTTCAGTTTGTCTGAGGTGGTCTCTCTCTCTCTCCTTCATGCCCCCCCCCCCCCGTGTGTAATCTACCAGGGAGTTGCCTAGTGAATCTGGACAGTTTCAGGGACTTCCTGAAGCTATTTTGAATGGTTTACCATCCTGCTTAAGGAGTTTCCTGCAGATTGGAATCTCTGAAATCCAGGGAGAAGTTTTTCAAGGATGCCATCAAAGGGAATGTAGTTTGTTGTAATTTCATGAGCATAAACTTTTATAGCTGGTAGCGGTCATGGCATCCAGCAAATGGCCAACATCACTACACTTTAGTAAAAATTAAAAATATTCCAAAGTGCCATTGTGTCATACCATTGATGTCTTGGGTCCCGTAGAACTCAGTTTGGGAACCACTGGTTTAGGTAAAAGAGCTTTTGGGAGCATATTCTATCATCCTTCCATATCTTTCAGCGACTCAAATATGTGTAGTATAGGTTAGGGGCAATATCACTGTCAGAAGAGGTAAGGCCTCCACCCATTCGTAGAAGGCAGAGATGATAATGTATGCTAATGCCGATTGCTGAGATAACTGGCAGAAGGTAGAAATATCTTCTTCCATATATAGATATCAGCTAGAGGGGTCTAACTGTGGTCTGTCTCTTGGATGGTGCTCCACTGTATACTGCTGAGTAAGGAAGAGAATAACGGCTGTTTCTCTCTGTTGTTGATGGGTTGAGATATTCTTTTTTTTTTTTTTTTACTTTTTTTTATTAGGTATTTAGCTCATTTACATTTCCAATGCTATACCAAAAGTCCCCCATACCCACCCACCCCCACTCCCCTACCCACCCACTCCCCCTTTTTGGCCCTGGCGTTCCCCTGTACTGGGGCATATAAAGTTTGCAAGTCCAATGGGCCTCTCTTTCCAGTGATGGCCGACTAGGCCATCTTTTGATACATATGCAGCTAGAGTCAAGAGCTCCGGGGTACTGGTTGGTTCATAATGTTGTTCCACCTATAGGGTTGAGATATTCTTACTTAACATTTTTTGTTTGTTTGTTTGGTGCACTTTTTATTTGGTCCTTCCCAAAGGCACTCATTTTCTTTGGATTGATGATTTGTTTGTAAAACATTTCGGCATTATTCACTTTAGACTTTGAAAGAGTGCCGTGCATTTTCAAGAAAGTAGGGTTATAGTAAGATTTATGCCTATTCCTCAACAAGAGGCAATTGCTATAAATTATCGGGGTTCTGGTAGAAGCCCAATATGTTGATGTGATAATTTTGATTTTATGGATTTGAGCATCAGCTATGGAAAGACTCCTCAAAGGAGGTTTTTTTGAACATTTTTAGCAGTTTTCGCATGCTACCTAGGATCAGCTACCTTACCCAGCTTGATGCCTTCAGAGGCAATGGTCCTGGTGGGTTTTCTCTCCATCACAGCACCTCGGTGCACAGATAAAGGAATGGAAGCTCTCTAGTTGCATGGCAATTCTATAAAGGGTGAGGTGGCTCGGGATTCAGAAAAAGAACTGGATATCAACAGATCGTGGCTCTCACAATATTCTGGACTCCAGGTCAAGTTTGTCACTGTGTCGTGTAGGGTATTCAGCATTTCTGATCCACTCCAATATCAGGTCACAGAATGTCCTTTCTCTCCCATAAATCTCATGCTCCCCTAATGCCTGTGCTGGAGTCAGAGCCCAACTTAGTCCTTGTTTAATGATGAGAACACCGAGGTTCAGAGGCCTGAAGGGGTGGGCCATCTGAGGTTAAATATATATATATATATATATATATATATATATGTTACTGGGGCAGGAACCTGACTGGTGTCACAAATCAAGCCAGCCATTAAAGTACTTCTTTTCAGGCTCAACAGTTGAAGATGCTTTGTGATCAAAGAAACAGATGGATTCTGACAGGGAGTCTGCAGGAACGTTGAAGTAGCAGTTGTTAAACATTTGGATTCATCATGGATCTGGAATGAAAGCTTCATATGGCCAAAGCCTTTGTGTATACCATTTGCTGCAATATCTTCAATGCCCAGGCACAGCCCAGGGCTTAGGGACTCAGTGAATTTGTCAACAGAACACACAGTGGATGATAATTTATTTTATGAAAACTGTTTACACTTAGATAATCAATATGCCTGCAGGGAAGAAGTACTAAATTCTTTCTAACTTTTATAGATGAGCTTTAGTTCCTAATTTACTAAAATGAAATAATAAACCAAAATATTAATGCCTGTAAGAATCCTCATCAGCAATAAAGTTATACTGAGAGAATAATTAGGATAGTCATATTTTTTGAGAGATCTAGTTATTGTTTTTAGTTATGTGTATGTGTGAGGCTGTATGACTTCATGTGCACCACGTGTGTACAAGTTGCCAGAGAGCACTGGATCCGCTAGAACTAGAGTTACACAGTTGTAAGCTACCTGATGTGGGTTCTGGGAACTGAGCCCCTAGTTCTCTCCAAGAGTATGTGCTGTTAACTCCGATAATCTTGTTGTCACTAAGTGAATACCTTGCCTATGGTATTTATGTATGTATGTGTGTATATTATTTTAATATAATATTTTCATTTGTTCCTTGAAAATTTGATATATGCACACAGTACACTTTGATTATTTTCTTCTTTTAAGTCCTCCCAAACTTCATGTGCTCTTTAAAAATTAAATAACCCTTTGAGACCAATTAGTGCTGCCTATAAGGGAGTAGGTGTGGTGCTGGCCACTACTAGGTACCACCCCTAAGGAAGCCGATGGCCGGGTCTTCTCTCCTTCCTGCTATATATTTTAATACTGGTCACAAATGGAGTGCAGACATGAAGTGGATTGTAGATCCATCTTTCACTTGTGTTGAGCATTTGCAATTTTGACTCCCTCATAAGGAAAACATGAGAAGACAGCCTGTCCATGATAGTTAGGGTATTGTATGACCTTGACATTGGAAAATACCATTCCTTCTGGCACTCTGCCATGAAGGATGGACAAGAAATCCTTGCTAATTAGGATATATAGCACTCGGGGCTTCTACATCATCTCCGTGTCAGCAGAAATTTTCAAGACTGAGCCACTGCTGAGAATACGAATCATCTGACAACTTTTCCCCATCAGTTAATGTGTGTCCAGTTTCATTTTATTACTTGTGCTTGTTTCTATGAGGAGTAAACCATGCGAGTACTAATCTGTTTGGAGGACCTTCACAGGAGGAAATGGATCCTCTCGCCTCTTGGTTCTGAACCAGTCTGCAAATGGAGGCAGTTTCTTTTCTTTTCTTTTCTTTTCTTTTCTTTTCTTTTCTTTTTTAACAATTTGCTCTTGGAATCCTACAGTGCATAGTGAAACCCAAAGGGCAGGAATGTGACCATAATTTTAAATGAATATTTTCACCATGCTGTCCTTCCAGGAAACAGGTAGAGGCAACTAATGAGGGGTCATTACATTATATTGCCAAAGGTGTCCTCCAGGGGTTGCCAGGATTGTGGAAGCTTTCCAGAAGTTGTTTATGAGCAGATGAACTTGGCAATGACTTACAATGGGTTCTCTCTTGTAGGATGTGATATACCTTAGCCCATAAAGGTCTAAAGAAGTCTAAAGGGAAGGTAGATGCATTCTTTAACTGCAGGTTCTCCAGATTTCCTCTGCACCTTTCTAGAATGATGTATGCTTCTTTACTTTCTTAATAAAAACCCTTCCCAGCAGCCTTCAAACTCTGCTGCCTGGTGTGAAGCCAGGCTCTGAGGTTGGACTGCACCTCACTAGCTGTAAACTGACAGCGTTCCTCTCCGACTCAGACCTTTAAGAAGACACAGATGCAGAGGTGCACGCCCATAGACTCTATTCATATGTCTAGGGCTGGTGCTGCTTACATACAATTTTGCTGCACACAGCAGTATTGATTGATGTTTGGTGCTGCAGTAGAGAGAGAAGCTCAACGAGATGCTAAGCCTCAGTTTCTGAGCAGAGGGATTATAGTCTCTTGGGGAAGACCGACGCCCAGCAAGGTCACTCCAGTTACTTGATTCAAATATACAAGGTTAATTGGGACTTGGAAAGGTTCCAGCTACCAAAGTTATCTTGCCCTTTGCTGCTTATGAGAGCAGTCAACCCACACCAATCTCAGTCCCTTTTGAGATCAAAAGTAAGAACTCCAGGTTTGCCAGCAGTATCTTTGGACCAAAATTCCTGCAGCTGCAAGCTCTCACATAGCACCAATTGCAGACCTTCCAGAGAGACAACATTTCTTCACAATTCAAACAGTCTTATAATAATGTCTCAGCCTTTACTGATTGACTCACAGATAGCAAAAGCTTTGATGAAACATTTCACTCAATGATAGACACAAACACTTTATTATACACTTAATTTAAAGCCAGACACAAAGGCTTTACTATACATATCACTATACAGCAGGTGGTTTTTTGTTTTTTTTTTTAAATAAATGAGAAACACTGCATATGGAAGAGGTTTCTAGAGATGGCTTCACTCCTATAGAACTAAGTTAGGTGTCTTCATCTTGTCAGCACCACCTGCCCTGTGTGTCTAGTGTGAGAGAATATATGTGCCCTTGTGGAGGTCAGAGGTCATCTCAGGTATTGCTCTTCAGGTTCCATCTGGCTTGTTTTCTGAGATAAGGTCTCATTGGTCTTGCTAAGCTGGCTGTCAGATTAGGCTGACTGCCCAGTGTGTGCCCCAGTAACCCGCCTGTTTCTATATCCTCAACATTGAAATTATAAGCACATACTACCATATCTACTCCCTCTCTTTCTCCCTCTGTTTCTTCCATCCTTTCTTTCTCTCTCTCTGTCTCTTTCTCTCTCTCTCTCTGTCTCTCTCTCTCTCTCTCTCTCTCTCTCTCTCTCTCTCTGTCTCTCTCTCTCTGTATCTCTCTCTGTGTCTCTCTCTCTCTTCTCTCTCTAATGTGGGTTCTGGGGATTGAACTCAGAGCCTCATGAAGACCTATCAAAGTTATCTGGCTCTTTGCTGCTTATGAGAGCAGTCAACCCACACCAATCTCAGTCTCTTTTGACCATGGCTAGCCATAATCAAAAGTAAGAACTCCATGTTTGCCAGCAGTATCTTTGGACCAAAATTCGTGCAGCTGCAAGCTCTCACATAGCACCAAGTGCAGACCTTCCAGAGAGACATTTCTTCAAGATTCAAACAGTCCTATAATAATTTCTCAGCCTTTACTGATTGACTCACAGATAGCATATTTGGTAAAGGAATTGATCTTATGGTGCTGTGGAGGTCCTCTGCCTCCTTAAGCCTCTCCTTGTTCTTTAGCTGGGACTCTGCCATAGCTCTGTGGCAAGTCTGGACTTGAAGGCCACCTGAAAGGTGTAAAAAAGTGGTTATGAGTGAGAACAATGCTAAGGGGGCTTTCCAAAGCCAGTGCTGCTGAGGCCCGAGGCTCTGCTGTGTCAATACAACTGGGTGATTGGGTAAGGAATGGGCAGATTGGATGTTCATCAAGAGAAGTAGGCTTTATTGTGGTTCTTTTCATCTTGGACGTTGTGCTTTACTATTCTCTAGAGTCTCTCCATTGGCACAGTGCCATGAGAAACCAGGTAGGAAAGAGTGTAGCTAATTGGCAGGTTTTCATAGTCACCTATCAGGGAACTGATACAAAGAATGTACAATGTTGATCTTCTTTTCCAAGGAGGTCACAGGTGGAAACACATACTCATAGGGGTTACAGGGATGGAGCTGAGTTGCAAGACTATTGTTATCGCTTTTGGAAAAGGCACAAAGAGGGACATATTTTATCAGTGGCAGGAGGATGAAGTTGGCATTCATGTGGCATCAATATGCTTTGCTGAGGGCAATCTGTGTTTCCTTTGCATCCATATGTGGTCACTAGCTGCTATTGTTTCCGTGTGTCTACAAAAGTTCACATGTTTGAAATACAGTCTCCCCCAAAGCATATGTTAAGGGTATTTTTGCAATTTACAAGTTATTGCATCTCAGGAATTTTGTTATAGCAATAAAAAATAGACTGAGCCACTGACCTGGGAAGTCGCCCCTCCTCTTAAACACGAGGCTAGACGCAAGACCCTTGCTGATCTGTGTTCTCTTAGTGGAGTTATGAAGTGAGTTGCCTTTGGGTAGGCCAGAAGAAAGGAAGGCAGTCTGTTTCTGTAGAGTGTTCCAAGTGCTGTGTGACCTATTTTACATATAATCCCCTCTTTATTCTCTTCAACAGCCTTGGGAGGTGCAGTTCTTATTAGCTCTTTAGAAGATGAGATACAGAGACTCACAGAGATAAAAATAACTTTTTCAAGGGTACATAGCTAGAGAGTGATGGAATATAATTCAAATTTAAATCTACTCAGTTCTAAAGTTCACTTTGACATCTGCTGCCCTGTCCTGCATGTCACCCACCTGCATGGCCACTAGCCTTGATTCAGAAGGTCTTGGAAATAGAGCTGAGTGGCAGTCTCATAATTCTCGTATGAAAAAAGAGCTGCCTTACTCCAATGCCTAACTGATGATTATATATTGTAACTAGCCATAGCTCGCTCAAGATGGTTCTCTTTGCAGTCAGGATGCATCCCTCTGACAGACAAAAATATAGTACCACGTGGAGGACCTGGCTAGTTTATCTCATTTAGGTTATGATTCCTCTGATTTTTGAACAGGCAGATAATGCTATCCACTAGCTGTGTCTGAAGCCTAGAATTTAGTAGCATTAACTATAATTTTTTAATGGAGTAAACAATTCCATGGAGGAACTAAACAATGAACGTGTGACATAATGCTGTTATCAATATAATAAATATTAACTTAAGGTTAACTGTTGATGTTAGCTTAAGCTTTCTCTTGACTCATATTTCAAGGTAATTCTTAATCAGTTACAAGCAGTTCTTTATTTTAACCTGGTTTGTGCTCTAATGTGAAAATCAACATAGACTTGCCAAAATACTATATGAATAACATTAAGTATCTCTGCAGTCTAAGTACAAAATGCCAAATTACATTATTTAGGAGGCACATGAGTCTAAACATATGACTTTAGAGATCACAGGACTTCTCAACTGTTAGCTCTGAAAGGTAACCATTTGATTTGATTCTGCTGGGTAGATATCTTTCAAATCTTTCACAGCTGCTGGATAGGAGACGTGAACTCCTTATTGTAGCTGGTGCTGTGTTACATCAGAGCAATGTGTGTGTTGGTCTGTCTGTACATGCTTGTGAGTATATGTAGATGGTGTGTTCCATTGGAACATTGTCTATGTGACAGTGTGCTTATGCATACAGGTGAGTGTGTGTACATAGTGTTGGTTACTTTTGAGCATTGTGTGTGTCAGTGTGCTTATGCATATATGTGAGTGTATACAGATAGTGTTGGTTACATTTGAGCATTGTGTGTGTCAGTGCGCTTTTACATTTGCACACTGCATGTAAACTTCAGAGGACAAACTCAAGTAGTAGTCTTCAGCTACTGCCTACTTTTCCTTCCTTAGCCCAGCGTCTTTTACTGGCCTAGAACTGCCCAAGTAGGCTAGGCTGGCTGGCCAGCAAGCCCCAGCTCTCAAACCATCTATGCTTTTCAGTACTGTCATTGTAAGAGTATGGCAGCACATCTAGGTTGTTGTTTTTGTTTGTTTGTTTTTTGTTTTTAAATAGGTTCTAGGGATCAAAACCAGAACCATCTGCAAGTGAGGCAAGCATTTCACTAAGCTCCTTTTCCTTCACTGGAACATTTTGAAGAAACAGTTTAGCTAAGCCTAGTCATGTGCAGGCCATTAGGCTTGGCCTAGCTCATGCTTCTCTGTCGGCTATTCACAACCAAGAAACACAGACATACCTTCAGTTTGTAGAGTGCTGTAGTGGCTCATGCTCAGAGCTCATTGGCCTGAGTCTTTCCAAACTCATCTATTTAAAATGTGAGCCAAGCTGTCAACAGCAGAGCCATCCAGTCCATGTTCTCACAAGCTCAATGCAAGAGCAGGTGGTCACCTGATTCTGGAAGCATTTGAAATATTCTTCCAGTGATTTAGTTACTGCAGAGTACTGATCAGTTCTCTGTTGACAGTTTAAATTCAAATGTGGATGCTCTGAGGCTTGTACAAGGTAGAAGAGGACAGCTGATGAATGAAACAAGAATCAACTGAATGACTGCCCAAGAACGTGAAGCTAGCTAGGTCTGTTACCAATGTTATAACAGAGAGTTATAACAGTTGACAGTCTTAATGAAAAACAGTTGAGGCATCTCTGTTGAAATACCTGTTTATCTCTACTAGAAAGGTTTGAGAAAATTTGGTAGCTTGGTAAGTTTGTGGAAAGGATTACTTTAAATTTGTATGTGGTAGCTTTTTTTTCCCCTTTATTAGCATGTTATGCTGCTCAGGCATTAGACACAAGCATCACTGTCACTAGATATAGTGTAACTTAGACCTGACCTACCTCCAAAACACACGTGGCGCTGTCAGGGGTTGCCCTCCAGATAGAAACTGACTCCGAATCTCAGACTTCTAGATGGGAAATCTTTTGAGGCAATCCAAAATGCTACCATAAAGATGGCCAAATGATACCAAGACACGGTAGTCTTATTTCAGTGTAAGTGTTAGAAAAATCTGCCACTTGCTAACTCAAGAAAATAAGGAACAGTACTGGCTTATTAGACATACGAGTATGTGCACCTTCTGGAATGACTTGACCTCGGCACTCAGATCTCTTGGCTCTACCCTTGTTATGCACTTGACTTTAAGGAATAAGAAGGCTACAGCATCCTAAGACTTAGCTGAAAAAGAGTGAGCATACTTCTCTCTTATTCGTTGCATTAAAGTTAAAGACTGACTCTTCTTGGTGGTGACTGGGTCATGTGTCCATTTGTAGCCCAATCCCTGTGTTCAGAGGGATCATCTAACTCAGCTCACCATGTATGGAGATGTGCATCACTCCTGAAGCAGATGATTTTTCTTCAAACAGATGTCACAGAAAGTGTTGGAAGTAAGAGCTACCTCTAGGCTTGTCAAAATGCCCAGACCTTGAAGGAAAACAAGTGTCAGAAACTCTTTTCCATCTGCACACTACAGAGTTGCTAATGTACATTGCAGGTCTGAATAGCCTAACTGGTCACCCTTTCAGGAAAACTGATAACTCTCCTCTCATAAGTTAAACCTCTAGCTTTTGATGAAACTTTCATTTTCTTCCAGTGTGTCTTATTCACTAGGACAGTATCAAAAATGCCCTCAGCCCCAAATGAAAGCATGTGGTCACTTGTAGTGCCTAGTAACAGCCATGGTCTTGAAATAGAATGAAGTTATGGCACAGTTGTAATTTTCAGTCTTGTTTTTAGTCCTATTATCCAAGACTATTTGGTTAAGAGAGGACAGAAACAGAGCTTAGACCAGTAAACAGTTATCTTTAAACAAAGTTACCTGAACACTTTTCCACTTAGATTCTTTTCCTGTCAATAAAGGTGATTAATGTTCTAAGTTGAGAGAACCATAAAAGATTTCCAAGTCCTTTGCAGATGTAAGGTAAATGCCTCCTGTCTACATGACAAGAGATCAGTATCACCGTACAGGATGACAACTCACTTTCTTTCCTATCTTAAGGACCTTGAGTTCTAGTGAAATGATAAGTGAGGATTGCTATGCTATTGGTCCTCAGTGAAGGGTACATTTCCTGTGTTTATTTTCAAAGGTGGGTGTTTATCAGATCTCAGTAAAACCTTTTCTCCTTATACAGTGATTTGCAGATTCTAAAACAGTAAGACCAAAGATTTTGTAGTTAAAATGAATGTCTAGTAGAATTTTGTCTTAGATTGACCTATCATTTTGATTTGTGGTCTTTAGGAGAGCATCATCTGCACATTTGTTCTTATTGAATCAATGGCAATATGGATAAGAGAGTCTACGTGATTCTATAATGAAGCATAGGGCTCAGCATCAAGCCTACACATGTGACTCTCCTGCTCTTTATCTCTGTCTCGTCCTAGCTGGGTTTTTTGATTGATTGTTTGGTTTTGAGGCATATAACTTCATTTTGATGTTAAACTCGTATTTCTATTAAAATATTTTTTATCTGAATACAGGTTCCCCTTTCTCCCTTCAATTTGCTCCCCACAGCCCCTTATTAGAAAGGAACAGGCTTCTAGGAAAAAAAACAACAAAAGAAAACAAAAATAATAGCTAAACAAAATATAAAATGAAACAAAACTGTCATATCAAAGTTGGATAAGACAAGCCAAAGGAAAAACAAAAGAGCCTCAAGAGAAGGCAAAAGAATGAAGGACCTGGTGCAAATGTGGGTAGGCACTGTGCATTCTGCTCCAGGCTCTGTGAATTACATCCTTTCTGGTTCTCTCAGTCTTCTCTCCTCTTCCCTGAGGTCTGAGGGGAAGGATTTGGTGGAGACATCCCATTTACAGCTGTGCATTCCACAGTGCTCTGCTCCTCTCTGTCTCTCTGTCTCTGTCTCTGTCTCTCTCTCTGTCTCTCTGTCTCTCTCTCTCTGTCTCTCTCTGTCTCTCTGTCTCTCTCTCTCTCTCTCTCTCTCTCTCTCTCTCTGTGTGTGTGTGTGTGTGTTATCTTTCTATGGATCTCTATACTTGTTCCCATCTTGTCCCAGCTGCTCTGAAGATTGTTTTTTTGTAGGTAAAATATTAACTTGTTGCTTGAATTCCTTGTAAATGGAGTTTGAAGTGCTTGATCTAGGGCTTAGTGTCTTTTTTCAGTTTTAGAGAATTCTTAGTGGCTATGTCTAAAACTCCTGTTTTTTCTTCACTTCCTCGGACCCTAGTCATGTGTCTTCTAATCACTTATACTCATTTATACAGCTTTTCTTTCTTTCCTCTTAGTGCTTCTGACTAAACCTTTTATTTGCCATCTGTTTTCCTAGAGTAGCCCCCCTCTTGCTAAACCATCTATTTTTCTTGTATTTGTTATAGTTCCCTTTGATTTTTTTAAAACATAGATGATTAGTATGTGGTAAAAAATTCCATCTTTATTTTGTTCAAGAATAGTAATTACAGCACGTGATTTTGATCATTGCAACATTCAAGCCACCTGTGATACTCTGTGTTACTTCCCTTCTCTCTTGGTTTTGGCCATTTGCTTCCGTTTCTAGCTATGATTTATAGTAATTTTTAATCGGATATTCTATATTTTATCTAAGACACTGTAGAGGACTAGAGAGGCACAGCTGAAAAGCTCACTGGTGATCTGAATCTCATTCCCAGCACCCACATGGTAGCTCACAACCATCTGTGACTCCAGTCAAGGGGGACATGATGTCTTCTTTTGGCCACTGTACTGGCATCACATTCACATGGTACACACACACACACACACACACACACACACACACACACACACGTCTAGGCAAAGAACTCATCCATATACATTAAAAAGCAAGAAAAGGGGGCTGGAGAGATGGCTCAGCCATTAAAGGCTCACAACCAAAAAAAAAAAAACAAGGAAAGAAAAAAGTCAGAAATAAGGATAGCGTGCCTGCATACTGGTGTCGCCCTCAGGAAAGGATTTCAGTGTTCCCCGTGGAAGACAGAAAATACAGCTCTTCATTAAGATCCATACATTCCGTTATTTCAAAGATCAGTGCAGGAACTTGAGTTTGGTCTGGGTTTGTTTACTTGACCCCTAAGGCACAGCGCATGGAAACCGTACTTAAAATCACGTGTTTACCGGGTCCTTTGTCTGTCGTAGACCGTAAAATTCAACTCCACAGTGAGTAAGATAGGCATAAATTCTGCTTAGGTTTTTGGATGTTGACAATGACTTTCTGCTCGCAGCCCCCGCTCCCTCCCCCCTCCCCCACCACACACACACTTTGACAACTACCAGCCTTAGCTTTATCAGCCACTGTAACCGATAGCTGAGAAGATTTGGGTTGTTTTCTAAGGCTCCCTTCCTCCAGGTCTTTGGCACTTCCAGTCCTTTTTGTACTGGCTGTCCTGAATTTCACTTTTAATCTCCTCAGCTTGGTGAGTCCCTGGAAGCTATGGGCCATCTAGGAATTGATTGATGTGCTGAAAGAAGCAAGAAACAAAGAGAGCTCTGGCTTGTGTGTGTTCTTGGTTCCCTCAAGTCCGTTTGTTTTGATGGAAGATGAGTGCTTGAACAGGCACTTACTTCTTTTGCTTATTTTCTTTTTCATCCAACTTTTGCAATTGTTCTCAAGGGATAGCTTAGTGGTATTTTCCCAATGTAGTTTGAAATTATGTAATCTAAGGGTTTCCATGACTGCACTATATGTGGTAATGTTATGTGTTTGTAATGAAGGTCTATCTTAGGAATGGAGGTATATAAAATATTCTCATTGTATTCAAGTTAAAATCATGATATTTTTGTTTAGTTACTGGCTTTTTTTTGGGTAGAGACTGAAGATAATGGCAGAATCCCTGCCTCTGAAGATGTCACTGTCTTGTAGTAGAGATATATATTTGTCACTTATCTCTATTGAACTGATTATCTCTGTATAATTTCAGGTTATTATAAATTCTGCAATGGAAAAGTAAAGAAAGTTATTAAAGGGAGCAAGCAAGTAATGTGACCATAAGAAAAGGTTTTAAAGAATGTGTCCACTTAGTAGTGTTAGCTGAGAACAGAATTGGAAAGGAATCAGCCAGACGGAGAGAACTTTCTAGAAGCACAGTCAATGTAGAGACTCAGAACTAATAACTTGGTTTCTTTGATAACTGATAGCATGCCAGGGTATACTTGGCATTTCAGTAGTGCAGAAGGGGACATGTGGGCAATGGGATAGAGGAAAGGAATGGAGGTGAGTTTGGACCTTTATAATTTCTCCTAAATGCAGTTGAAGCCATTTCATGGTTAGGGATTCAGGTACTTTTACTGTAGCTTAATCACCCCAGAAGCTATGTGAGCATTGCAAGACTAGAAGAGATGGGTCATTTAGAATTTTTTTAATAGAAAGACTATATTACCCAGGCAGTGGTGGTGCATGCCTTTAATCCCAGCACTTGAGAGGCAGAGGCAGGCAGATTTCTGAATTCGGGGCCAGCCTGGTCTACAGAGTGAGTTCCAAGACAGCCAGGGCTACATAGAGAAACCCTGTCTCGAAAACAAACAAGCAAACAAACAAAGACCATGTTAATCTGGTCAAAATAGACTTGATCTTAACCAAAAGGCAGAGACATAACAGATAACCAAAAGAACATAGAGGGTAGGTAGTTCACTCTAATGTGAAAGGCACTGGGATGATAAACATCTTTCTCCTGGGTGAAACGGCTGATTATAAATATAGGAAGGGTCTCAGGAAGTTCCTGCATGTGACATGTACTTTTTTCATTGGATTATCACAGCCCTTGCTGCTGACCACAGCTGACCCAGATCACATAACAGGGCTGGGACCTTGAGAGACATAAAAGTAATTATGATAAATTTTTACTCTAAATACCAGGGGCCAAGTGTCTGCCTAGGAGAGCAGAATTTGACAGTGGTGTCTGTAGCCTATGTGTTGTGTTGTGCCTCTGTCAGGAGTGGCCTCTGCATGCTGCCCAGCTGCCCTTGAAGGTGATATTTGACCCAGAAGCAGGTCCCAGCCTTCTGCCGAGTGGGGGAAGCAAGCTAGCATACTGGCATCAGTTTCTCCACTCTCCCATTCAGTGCAGCCACACCTACAGGGTCCATTTAGCTTGTACTCCACAGAGCTCTGTATTTCACATTTGAACTGTGGCAAGGGGTTGGGTAACTGTTTGCTAGGAGGTGGTACTAACAGCCTCGCTTAGTCCTGAGCTATGAGTGCTCCAGAGGACCTGGGAGTCTCCTCAGTCACCGCTCTCATTTTCTAGTTAAAGCAATAGCTAAACTACACACTGTTTCTCACTTAGTCAGATGTCTGGGAAGTGGCAGATCCTGGCCCCACACCCATTCCATGTCTTTTAAATTCAGTGGCGGTGTGTTCCACTTGATTTAGTACGGCCACTGCCTACCGCAGAAGCCTCACAGACGCAACAGGATATCCAGTGTTGCTAACTGCATCCTAAGGTTACTTCCCACTGCTGTGACAGATGCCTGACAAGAAGCAAGTTAAGGCAAGAGCATTTATGTTGTCCTACAGTTGGAGGGTCCAGTCTATCAGCATCTCAGCAGGCATATGAGGCAGCCAGTCATACCATATCTGCAGTCAGCAAACAGAGAGAGGAATGCTCAGGTTGCTTTGTGGGTGTGGGTGTGGCTTGGAGCAGGGGTAGGGTAGGGTAGAGGGTGGTTATTTGTGCAGATGTATTCTCCTATCTCATGTGAGCCTCTCTTGGCCTGGAGCTCACTGATTCCTTAGCCAGTGAACCCTAGGGATTCTCCTACTCTAAGCTAGGATTACAAGCATCTTATACTAAGCATCAGGCTAAGGTCCCTAGCCTGTGAGGCAAATACTTAACTGAGCTGTCTCTGTCACTCAACTTCCTTCTTATTCAGTCCTGGACCCCAGTCCACAGGGTCCTGTCTACACTCAGGGTGACTTGTTACTCATTAGTTAATCCTCTCTGGAAACACCTTCACAGATACGCCCAGAGATGTGTCTCGATGGTGATTCTTTATCTAGTCATGTTTCCAGTGAAAATTAGGCATCATGCTACTGCCATTTCATCCCACCCCCAGCCCTAAGAGTAGAACTGGTGTGCAGTTCCATCAGGCTGGTGACAACTCCTAAACGTTGTCAGGTGAAAAGGATATACAACTCGGCCAAATGTTTTTCTAGTTAATAATAAAAGGAAATCTGAGTCAGAGGAGGTGATGGACTTTTTCTTAACAGACCAATCTTTGTGAGTAAATGTTGACCCTCTCTCTTTTCCACCAGGAGTTATAGAAGTTAACAGAGTTTGGATGGCTGCAAGCTTTTGACCTAAGTAAGCGTGGATGTTCATATAGTTCATGGGACCTGTAGGGAGGGAGTCTATTCTATGTTCTCTTATTGGATGTCAACTTAGAGGCTGTGTTTTCTGGCTTGCTCCAGTGTGAATATATCATAGAGAGGAGGGCTGATGAGAGCAGTTATGGTTATTATGAATTGTAGAGGAAAAAGCCCAAATGCATGGCTTCTGAGAGATCCACAGATGACATCCCACTCATGGACAAGTGCTGGCCGTTTTTGGTCAGACTAGCTTGCACGCTTATCAGGTTAGATAGAAGGATTCTTTTATCAAAGTGGAGGTGCTTCTTGCTACCAATCAGGAGTGTGCTGCAAGGTGGTGATGAGAGATCGTCAGAACTCAAAGTAGCTGCTTAGGACTGGGAGTCTTTTTTTTTTTCTTCCATTTTTTATTAGGTATTTAGCTCATTTACATTTCCAATGCTATACCAAAAGTCCCCCATACCCACCCACCCCCACTCCCCTACCCACCCACTCCCCCTTTTTGGCCCTGGCGTTCCCCTGTACTGGGGCATATAAAGTTTGCGTGTCCAATGGGCCTCTCTTTCCAGTGATGGCTGACTAGGCCATCTTTTACGTTAGGACTTGTTGGGTCCCTTTCTGTATCAGCTTTGATGACCAATGACAGACAGGGACAGTCTTACCAGGCGAAGTCATGGTCAGTCAGATCGAAGAATGGGACACAAGAAAGTGACTACCAATACCTGAGATTGGAATCCTTCTAGGCTTGGCTCTTCTCCACCATTAGCAAAGAAAGGGAAGTGTTCTTCCTTTTTCTCTGCTCAACTCCCTTTTTCTATCTGAGCCATTAGCTCACTAGCTTGAGATCCTCATAAAACAGAAGTGAATGGTCATGGGCATGACATTGATATATAGTCCCTTTTAAAAGAAAAAATATAATTGTATTTATGTGTATGTGTCTCAGTGACTAATATACTATAGGTTTGCTGGTGTCTATGGATCCGGAAAAGGCATCATTGGATCCCTTGGAGCTGGGATTCATAGGTGGTTGTGAGTGACTTGACATGGGTAATTGGTACTAAAATGGGTCCTATGAAAAGACAGGAAGGACACTTTATCCCTTAGCCATCTCCCCAGAACCCAGGGTTCTTTTATTCTTCTTATTTACTTAAAAATACCTTTATTTTTTTAATTAAAACATAATTAGCTCATTTCTTCATTTCCAGTTCTTCATCTACCTCTTCCCATATACCTTCCCTTGTTTCCTCTTGAATTAATGGCCAGTTTTCATTCATTCATTCATTCATTCATTCATTCGTGTGTGTGTCTGTGTGTATTCCTGTTATTGGATAACCAATTAGGAACTGATCCCTGGGGAAGATTATTTTTCCCATTCCTAGCATTCCTAATTTACCTGTAGGTTTGTTTTTTGTTTTTTTCTTATTTTTTTTTTAATCTAGTGTTGGGGCCCCATAAGATTTCTACTTCCATGTTAGCATGTCTGTTGGTGTTGTATCTATTTGGGTCTTTTTTAAAGGAGCCATGTTGTTAAGGCATGAGTGAAGCCCCCCCCCCCCCGGCATTTTTTGAGCACAGAGTCCCTGGTTCTTATAAAATCTTTTTGTTCTTAAATTTTTCCCATCACACAAATAAAATATAATGAACTTCCATGAACCTGTCACCTAGCCTCAGTGAATAAAAACACTTTGCCCGTCATATTTTGTCTGCCCCTTTCAAATTCTGGTTTATTACAAATAATTAAAATTTAATAAAATATTTTATTATTTAAATAACTGATTTAAATATCTGGGCTTGCTCACTCCGTAGCCCAGATGGCTTCAAAATCAAAGTGAGCTTCACCTACCTCCTCTCCGTTGCTGTCTTCCAGATGCTGAGACGCAGGCCTGTGCCAGTATCGCTGGCTATTTAAAAACTTTTGTAGAAATACTTTAAGGCACCTATCAGGCATTATGCCATTTCACATATAAACTGCCTTAGGCATTTCTAATTGAAAAAGACTTTTATTTGCGAATCCATTATGGCATTATTGTTCCCAAGTATATTGGTTCATCATATCATGCAGTACCTAATCCATATTCAAATTTCCCCAGTGGCTTCTAAGGTATCTTTTATTGTTTCTTTTCAAATTTGTATGTGAATACAGCCCTCATTTTACATTTATTATTGTATCTTGTAACTTTATTTTATTATGCATTCAGTCCTTTATTCCTCTTTCTTTCTGATGGCATTACTTTCACGGAGATGTAGTTCAAGCTTCCGATGGACTGTGTTTCAGAAGAGTCATTTCCCTTTCTTGGGTATAATCTATGAGCTGGCACATTGTCTTAGCAACTTGAGTAAATTTAGTGCAATTATTTTTAGATAAGGGTGCTTCCTATGTAGGTCTGTGTGTGTGTGTGTGTGTGTGTGTGTGTGTGTGTGTGTGTGTGCGTCTATTTTAATAATTAATATGGACTAATAGTTTTTGGATGAACTGGCAACTAAGAGCCTTCACTCTCCAAGGTGAAAGGATATCCAGAATATAGCCAGCAGTAATAGTTACTGGAAAAAGTAGAACTTCTGGGTTTAACAGTCAGCCAAGTCTCTTCGGCTGCTCTGGCTGAGGTGTAATGGAATTTCAGAATTGCGTTTCTCACCAGGGATCCAAATTCAATACATGTGTGAGTTGGCAGACAAGATGGTTTTTAAAATAAGCCCAGAGCTCTGAAATGGTCAGATGAGGGACAGGAGGCAGGCTGTAAAGAGAGGATTCTGGCCACAGCCTAGCCTCTTACGGCAGTGGGGCTTGTTGGGAGTGTAACTGCTGGGCTGCCTGAGTTGTAGGGTACCAAGCAGAGGCAGGGATCTTAGAGTTCAGGTGGAGAGATGTGGATGGCTGCTGTGTGGATTCTGGTACCACTAAAGAGGCTTTCCTGTCAGCGTCTGTCTGTCCTGCCAGTGCTTGTGAGCAAAGTGAAAGTCATTTCTGTTCCTGTGCCAGAGAGGAGCTAGCTGTGAGAGAACCCAGCAAGTCGGCTTGCCTCTGTGTAGTAAGGTGAGCGCCATAGAAGGGGCCCCAGGAACTCGAAATGGATGCCAGATGCCAAGGACCATAGAAGGTTTTGCATGAAAACATGGCATTGAACTGCATTCACCAAAGGCCTGGGGACTGGCAAGAGAGTTGGGGGTGGGGTGGGGTGGGGGAGGGAATTGTGGGGAGGGTTGCTTTGATTTGTAGTGTTAAGAATGGTATCTATGGCATTGGACAAACTAGGCAAGAGCTGCCATTGGGTAGCTCAGCCAGGGTAGAATGAGATTTAAACACTCTGGGCCCATAGAAGTGGTTACGAGCTTTGGATAGCATCCTCTCTAGTATGAGTCTCATTCTACCTTCTTCCTCCTTCCTGGTATTCAAAAGCCCGGGGAGATTAGCAGCTGTTGAAGGCAACCCTGATATGCTCCCTACTTTAAGGCTTGGTCTGTAACCCATGTAGACTTGGAAGGAAGAGATAGAATTCTAAATGTTGCTATTAAAACAGTTGGAGTATTTAATGAGTTTAAGTGACTCTTGATGACCTTAGTGTGAGCAGGAAAGTCCCAGCACCTGCTGAAGTTTTCATACAGAGCAAAAGAAAGTTCCCTTCCAGGCCCCTCCAATGGACTTTTTGAAGAGCACAGGGAATGTAAGGTGTTTCCATCATATCCTTGTAGCTTTGTTTGCCCAGCTTTCTGGTAACTTAGCTGCTTAGAGCTTGAATGGCAAATTGGGTAAGAGCTAACTTGCTGAGTTAGGAGAGGGTGAGCAAAACTGACTTCACCTCTTTCATGCCTTCAGAATCAAAGTACAACCTCAGAGCTCTGCAGCCAGAGGGACAAATCCTTCAGGAGGCCTGTCAGTGCCAAGTGGAAAACTGGCTTTCAGTCCAATTCGAACTGGCAGTCATCTTGTGTTGTTCCAGCAGGCCTAACAAGTGCACTTTTGACTCAAAGTGCCTCATGCTGTCTTCTGTGTCTTTCAATGTGATTTTTCAGGGCCACCGACATTTTTGTAGAGAAACACACTCAAGTATGTCTTTATAGGGTATTTATCTTAACTGAGGTAGAGTGATGGCTTCTATGAGAATTATTATTACGATGGAAAATGGCCAAGAATATCAAGCCAGCAAGTATTTGTTTAGCTACTTTTCCCTTGTTGTGCCCCAAATATCTGATGAGAACAACAACAACAACACAGAGAGAACATTTTATTTTGCTTTAGTCCATTATAGAGGGGAAAGCACACAATAGAGTGGCTTGGTCTGTGGGATTAGGAGCATGAAGTAGACACTAACCACTCTACAGTATACCAGGAAGCAGGGGCCAGTCTACAGTTTTCAAAGGCCCATTCCAACCTTCTATGACCTAGACCCCAGCCACTCCAGTTCGACAGCCCCTAAAATAAGTACCACCCACTGGGGAACAAGTATTCAGAATACCAACTTGGGTGGGGGAACATCTCAGATTCAAGCCACACAGTCTATGAGTATTTAATAATCTTACTTCTGGAATGTTTTGTTTTTGTTGTTGTTATAGATGGTTTTTCAAAAACCAATTTCCTTCTTTTTTTGTTCAGGAAGCAAACCTTTCAATGTCATCCATCCAAAAGACGCAATGATTTTATTTATAGCTGTGTGAGTAGTGTTATCAATCTAGAAATGCTGTACTGTGTGTGCTGAGTGAAAGCTTGCTCGCTATGGGTGGGACATACACATTGGATACTCTTCTGCTGGTCAAAGCAGTTTCAACCAGTTTATTGGCATTAGAGTCTTAATTATTTTGCTGACCAGCTTTTCCAGGGAAATCTCCTGAATCTTGATGCTTTTTTTTTTTTCTTTTTTTTTTTTTTTGATATACTGGGCCAACCAGTTCTGAAAAATACTGTGGGTTTTCTATTAGTCTCAATATTCACCCTACAACTCTACTGTTTCATTGACATATATACAGAGAGGGACAGGAGGAGGAGTGTGGATTTTCATGTTCTCATACATTTGACTTGGGACGTTGACATTCTGTAAACTTTTAAGTCTTCTGGGAGAGATGCTGAGTTGTAGGGAAATCATTTTCCGAAAATGAAAAATGTTTATGAAAATATTATTATTTTTGGGAAAAAGTAATTAACTTCTTTCTGCTGATGGCTTTTTTTCCTGGTTGCTGGAACAATTTTGCTATTTCTAATATGATGAAAGGACTTGATGGTGGATAATTTGGTCTAGTCAGATAAAGAAAAAATTATAATGTAACATTTGATATATGTTTGGTATGTTCCTATCCATATGGAAAGTCATCCCTAAGACCACCCAAAGTACAGCAGTAGTGAGCTGTTGGCAAAATTGGGACAGATAGTTTTAGCCCTGGAAGCCCTGCTTGGGTAGAGGTGATGGCAAGGAGAGCATGTGGCATCTTCCTCTAAAAGATTGATGGTGGTCTTCTGTGATGCTGGTCCTCATGGAACCAAGCAACTAGGGCAGAGGTTTCTGCTCCATTTTTCTGGGGGACTATGGGTTTTCTTTAAAGCTCTCCAAAAGGTTCTTGGCAAATGTAGGCACTTTTCAAGCAGTTTTGGCTGTGAAAACTGAAGCAATGCTATGTAACATGACTTCTCAGAATTTCTCAAATGCTGGAGATTTCATCTAGAGATATTTAAAGATAAATAAATTCATTTCTGTTTTAGCCATTAATCTAATGTACTCAGTATCTCCTTTAATGCAAATGACATATTGGCCATATCATGCTCCAGAGGAAGAGGTGACAGCTGGAAGTGTTTGCTTCTATGGTTCTTATTTTTAGCTGCTCTCATTATTTTCAGGCTTTTACCATACTAATCATCACATGTCTCTCACTGTTGGCTTCTGTAATGTTTAAGAGGTGGCTTGATAGCTCTTTGGTTAGGGACTGACCAAGCTCAGATAGAAGGTTTAACAGATGGATGTATAATGCATATATCTCTCTACTTGTCTTATTAGGTGTTACTCCTTTTAAAATCAGGGCTGAAGATCGAACCCAGTGTCTTGTACATACTTTCTGCTACCACTGTACTGCATGCCTGGCAGATGCTACCCATCTCTCTGTGTGTCCTATTACCTTTTGCTGTCCTCCTGTGTCTATGTTTTGGAGGGGCTCCTTGTGGGTGTTATTGGGGAACAACCAGTCAATACAGAAAGGTGGTCTGTAGAGTAAGATCCTTATATGATTGGCTGAAAGATTCTTTCAGAAGATTAATGTTCAAAAATAAGTAACAATAAAAATATGTTTAACAATGATTGGCTCCCCACAATTAATTTGATTGAAACAAATATTAAGCCATTGAGAAATAGCCAGTGGTTTTTCTTCAGAAAATCTCTAACCCAAATATGCCCAGGCAATGAAAGCACCACTCAGTTAATATGAATACATGCTGTACGCCTAGATCTTCCACATCTATGAGACCCCGTAGAACTGGCAGTTTCTCCAGACCATGTGCTTCTGCTCTGCTTTCCTTCTTCTTCCTCCTCCTCTGCATTCTCTCTCTCCCTCTTCCATTTTCCCCTTCTTCTCTCCCCCACCACCACCTTCTGCTCCACCTTCACTTTTATCTGCCTAATCAACAGCTCTCCTTTATTTTACAAATTAAGGTGGGAAACAGGTTTACAGGAAATCACCTGAGTGCTGACCTCGTTCACAACCACTCCCGGGAGAATAGGATTAACATCAAATATAATTAGCTGTAGGGCTGTCCACAACACACAGCTCAGCGAAATTTTATATATGATGAATGTGTTTGCTCTCCATACATTAAAGATACAGGTGCCAAATAGGGTCGGACACATCCTAAATCACCGCATTTAGGAGGCTAAGGAGGACTGAGCATGAAGTTAGTGTGGATTACATAACAAAGCCTCAACTAAATAAATATAGAAATGATTTGTAATATACACACATGATGTCCGTGCATGCAGACCACACACACACACACATACACAGAGAGAGAGGAAGAGAGAAAGATGCACAGAATGACTTAAGATTGTTTCTTATTTTATATGTTTGTGTGCACTTCTTAGTATGTTTATATATCACTAGAGTTCAAGGGTTGACTTCTGCCCATGGAAGCCAGACAAGAGCATCTAGATTTAGAGTGATAGGCTGTTGTGAGCCACCTGATGTAGGTGCTGGGAACTGATACTTGGTCTTTTGCAAGTGTAGTGGCAAGTGCTTTTAACCATGAAGCCGTCTGTCTCTTCTGCTCCACAAAATAACTTCTTACCTCCCCCTCTTATTTTATAGCCCCTTGCCCAAAGAAAATCACTCTTCTCACTTCTAGTCTTAACCAACATCTTAAGTATATCTTGTCTATTCAGGAACTTTATACAAATGATACCACAAAACCTATTCTACTTCTTCTGGAATATTGGAATAAAAATATCTTTTCTGTTGCCCTGTCATTCCACTGAGTGAATATAGCAGCATTTAATTCTCCATAACTTTATTGATGGATGGTCTTCTAGTTTTAATAGTTTTTTTATTAGTATGTGTACATTATGGGGTGAGAGGAATCTTTTCTGTAGTCATTTTCCGCTTCTTACATAGATTCTGGTGATGGAACTCATGGCTTACATGGAGAGGGCAAGGAACGAGTGCCTTAACTGCTAAGCCTTGCGGTTTGTTTTTGTTTTTTCTTTGAAAGAAAGCATCTCTGAACATTCTGTACATGTTTTCTGGTGGCATGTCTGTTATTTGTTTATAGAATAGACAAATGCTTACTTTTTAGGACACAATGATAGACAATTTCTCAAACTGACTGTGTCACATTAGACTCCATCAGCAGATATGTGAATCCTAGTTGATTGACACACTTGCCAACACTTGGTATTATTAAGGATCAAGTTTTAAAAAAAGTACCAGCTCTAAATCTGAAATTCAAAATTCACATTTACAGGGTTCAGTGACATTTCATTTAGCATTTATTTAAATAAAAATTTGAATCACAAATTCCATTAGTATTGCATCTTTCTGGGTTTACCATGCTTTGATAGGGCATGGGGTCTCTAGACATAAAATATAACCTCTTCTTTCTAGATGTCTGTATGACAGGCATAGGTTACCATAGAGACCAGCAGAGCAAATCCTGTCATCCTCTACACCCTGTCAAGGATGTCCTGCGCGTCTCCAGAGCCTTTTCATTTTTCCTGCAACCCTAGGAGGCCATTAGCATTGTACTTTCCATACATCCCTGTGCCAACGTCCATCTCTTCTACCCATCAGGATTGATTCCCCCACATCTTGTTTATGAATGAAGTAAATTAAGTTGTAGTATTGAAGTGTGATAAATGGCTCATTTGTTTATCTTTTCTCAAAAGTATTTTCAGTTTAATAGTGGATTCTAGGAGACTGTATCTCACTCAGCTCCAGAGAATCAACAGATACACTTTATGTTTCAGGCTAATGGAATACTTTGAGTTTTTTTTTATCTCATTATCATACTTACTTATATATTTTTATTTAAAAACTTCATGGATGTCTACAATATATCTTTATCATATATCCCCTACTACCTCCCTTCAACTCCCCATCACCTCAATATACCTACCTCTCAATTTCATGTCCTCTTTGTTTTCTATAAGCCATTGAGTCTAATTAGTGCTGTTCATATGTTCACAGCTGTGAGAGCCTTCCATCAGAGCATGAAAAATCTATAAATGTCCACTTCCTACACACACTTGTGGCTTTCCTTCCCTCAGCATCTGACTGCCAGTAGCTGCTCAACTAGGGTGGGGTCTTTGGGAGACCGTCCCTGCTCCAAGATGGATTTTTTTACTTGACTCATCTTGTGTAGGTGACATGCAGGTAATGACAGCTACTTTGAATTTGTGTTAGCAACAACCATGTCAAGGTCAGAGGCCAGCACTTCATAATTTCCTTCCCCATCTTGCATCTCTTACATAATTTCTGCCCCTTCTTCCACATTGTTCCCTGAGATTTCACTGTAAATGTCACCATAAATGATGCTGTGTATTTTGCCTACATATGAGGGAAGAGCTAATAGGAGAACAAAATAAGGCAGAAAATTCAAATCATTCCAGTATAAGGATGAACTGGAAAGGACACATGTGTTGGCTTTGGCCATCAATTTTGAGTGGATTAACTGAAGGAAGTCTCAGATGCGTTCATTTTATAGCTATTATGAACTTAGATAATTTTTCCCAATGAATTTTTCTTTATGTTCATAATAAAATCAAAAATTTAAAGTATTTCTGTATCTCACTGATATATAGTCCTTACTGTAGAAATTCAAATCAATAGAATGGCTGGGGAGTCCTTCTATATGATCTGATTTGAAGGTCCCACGGCCTGGGGTGTGGAGAGGGCCATGGGATGCAGAATGGAAGCTTGAAGGAGGGAGGGGGTCTACAGACATGGTCCCAGAAGCAGCTGCAGTAGAGGGACTGGAGAGATGTCGTCAGGTTCACTGGCATTTACAAACAGTGCAGACAGGATTCTAGTGAATGGAAGATGGAAAGACAAACGAGAAAAGAATTAGGGAAGATTCGTAGCTCCTGGTCTGAGTAGAGTGTGCATAGTATCTTCCTTTTCTGAGATGGCACAGAATGAGGGAGAAGTCTTGCAAAAGAAAACTGGGAGGTTATTTACAGATATACAGCGTGTGAAAGGGGCGCTCTATTTGAAGTTTAACCAAAGTCTTGTAGGAGCTCTGGAAACAGGAGGACTGTTTTTTGACAGTGCAAATATAAGGTGCCAGGAGAGTAGAGAACTTCCAGGCTCAGAAAGAGCTCCTGGGTGAAGCTGTGAGTGTTGGTGAACTTGGCTGTGGGAAAGGAGAGCAGCATAGCAGCAGGCAAGGGTTTGGGGAATACGATTGGAGAATTCTGGGTGTAGGCTGAGGCTTTTGACTGTTATGCAAGAAGGCTTAGCCCTCTGTGTAAACTCCTGAGACTTCCTGTAGACTTCTGAAGAGCAGGAGATCTGAGCAGTTTTGTGGGCAGAAGGCAAAACCCATGGCTTTGATGGGTAGATTAAAGACACAATTGGGGATAAGAATACCTTGGGAATCTACTGTACTGAGTCACGGAGTGGTTCACGAAGCAGGATCCTAAGTACGACAATTGCAGAAGAGAGAGAAATGTGCAGATCTGAAAGACATGGTATTGACACACTAGGCCAGCTTCTGACTCTTCTGAGACAGATGTGGAAGGGAGTTTTGACAGGACAGGAACAGCTGTAAGTGATTCCAGGTTATGAGGGGCTTCTGCATATTCAATATCTTTTTTTTCTTTACTATTTTTTATAGGCAGCTTCAACATCATTTGTCTGTGTCTAAAGAATTTTTATAATATAAATTAACTTAATAATGCTTTCAGAGACCACAGCGGTCCTCTTGATGGACGTGTGAAAGCCCTGGCTCTCTAGGATAGAGCCCAGCAGGATCTCAGCCACTGATACCACTGTGGGAAGACTAAGGTTCATGGCAGTGGAGGGCTCAGAGTAGCCCACAGCTGTTCTCCTTCCATGTGACCCATGTTTGCTGCCAGATGCCTCTATGTAGGAGTTCCAACCAAAAGGGCTCAGAGCATAGAGGGATCGAGTAGACAATGTGGGAAGGACCGGACCTTCCAGAGGATCAGAGTCAAGAGATGTGGGAACTGGGAAGACTCATGAGGAGAGGTGACCCTTCTCCAACCCATCTGGGCCTGGTTCCAGCTCAGATGCTCCTCATCTGTCTACCTGCCTTTGAATCCCTGGACACTACTGCCTTCTCTTCTTCCTGCAGCCATCTGTTGCTGCCAGTGCCTTCCTCACTCTTTGCTCATCACATGTAGGAATAGATTTACATCACATGTAGAAATAGATTCTCAGCTTATTCCTTCTGCCCTTGGCTTGTGATCACTTTTGATGACACAGCAAATGGGTTAAGAGAGTCCCAATTTTCGTGCCCGTTCCTTATTTATCTATTTGTCCTAGAAAGAAAGGCAAGATTCTGAATTCTGTTCCATCATAGACCTTTGGTGAAAAAGTGCAGTGACTTCAGTAACAAATGACAGTAACCTCAGAACTGGGCCCACTCACAGGCTCTGGGACAGAGCAGAGTGGAAGGATCCCAAGCAAAAAGCCCAGTGGGGGTCACAAGAGGAACTATATATAGAAAAGTCATTATGTTATTTTGGGTGTTTCTTTGTATTCTTCTACCCTATTGAGCTTGTTTATAATAATGAACTATTTATTCAATATCTTTCCAAATCTAGTTCTAAAATTTGCATATTGGATTTACTTATTTTTATTATGAAATAAAAATCTTTACCCCCAACGTCAGAGACCATGAATTATAAGCATTTTGGACAATGAGACCTCATTAACTTAGGCTGTTGCCAGCCTGATGAAACCCCCTATAGGTTTCTTCCTGACTATCTATCTACCTGCCTCCTTCACAGACATACACTCCATTAATTTCTAAGGTAAATTTATTGCTGCCTAGAGTAACTCCACCACTGTAGAAACAGCTCATTTTACTTGGCTTTGAACTTTGAATCACTGGAACATTCTTACACTTGCTCTCTTATGTGCTATTTTTCTGTTGTTGACTATTCTTCCCTCTTTGAATTTTCATACAGACTTTCAGGATCAACTTAGTTAAGGTCTATAGCCCTAAGATAAATTCTGTGAGATTATGTTGGAAGTGGAAATTAATTTGGAGAGAACTAACATTGTTTATAAGATGGGTCCTGATTTAAGTACCTTTGGATGTCTACAAAGCTATACTTTTCTTTGTCGCAGGCTTTGCGTGCCTTTGGTGGGCTCATTACTAGGTATTCTATGTTTTTAGATGCTATTGCAAATGTTCTTTTATAGGGCTTGGTTTTATGTCAGAGGCTGTTTGGGAACTTCATTGGCCTTTCTGCTTTCCCTTTTTGTGACAATCTCTAAGTGCTCCATGAGCACAATCTTACATTTGTGAACAATGCTGGCTTGTTTCTCACTTTCCGATCTTTGTACCCTTTATCTACTTGTGGCTTCATATCCTGTCTTGCCTGAATCCCCAGGGGATGCTGAGGGCCGATGGCTGCCTTTTTCCCCTTGCTTTTGATAATGAAGGGAAGTTCTCAGCATTTAACCATTAAGTATGATGTGTGCATAGTAATTTTTTAAGGTAATTTAATAATAGGCGGTGGGAGCAGCCTTCTATTCTGACTTTTCTAGGGTTTTGAAGCATGAACGTTGTATTTTATTACGTAATTTTTAAAATTTATTAAAATGGCTATATGATATTTTTCTGTTTTTTAGTTCATAGTAATGAGGTTAAATTTGTGCTTTTAGTGCATTACGAGCTTAGTGTTTGAAAAAAAATCAACTTGCACACAATGATATTTTATGTATGACCTGATTCAGTTGTAAAACATTGAATGGCATCTTTGTATCTATATTCATGAGAGAAATTAACTTGTGATTCCCCTTTTCAAACCATTTCTGTTGTTAAAATGAGACCCTGGAACATTTTAATTTCATTCTGAAGTTTCCCAGAGAATAAAAACTAAATTAAAAAAAAATACTTGAGTAATTTCTTTTAAAACAGTTGTCTTGACATAGAGGTATTTGCCCATGTGCATGATTCAAGGATTATCAGACACTTAGAAGTTATTGTCCTTTGGGAAAATTCAAATCATATTCAAATGTTTTCAGTTTGACTAATATCAGTTGTTTCACAAGGAAAAAAAAAACCAATGTGTTCTTTCCAAACATCTTCAAAGAAATGTTGGTGACTGGCTTAGATGGCCTCATCTTTGGACCAAACATTAGTTTTTAAAAAGATAACTGGATTAACAAGCTGCTCAATAGTTTATTTCAGTTTCTAAATTAAATTTTAGCATGGAAAGACTGTTGCTCATCATCAAGAACCCATGACACAAATAGTTTGAGTGCTGAGTCATTCCTTGAATAGTGTCTTGTCTAGAACAAGTTTTCAACTTTTGGAAGTAAAAGACAACTATTTTAAGTGAAAAATAAAAAATTTGGTTAAAGCCACAGTGTAAAATTTATACTTTTTACTGATGTCAAGTAGATTTTTGGAGATATATATATATATATACATATATACGTGTGTGTGGTGTGTATCTATGCATATATGATGCAAGTGTATTTATGTATATTTATGTATTATGTATATGTATAAAAATATATGATATATTTTTCTGTACTAACATACTTTGAAGAGTGCAATTTCCTCATCTGCAGGTAACACTGAGTCTCTAATTATAGAAACTTATTTATTTATTTATTTATTATGAGGGTTAAACCCTTGGATATCACATAGACGAGGCAAATGATCTTAGAATACTATTTCTTTTGGACATGTGTAGAACATGCTTTCCCTACCTGCTCTTGGGAGGCAGAGGCAAATGGATCTCTATAAGTTCAAGGCTAGCAGTGTTTACATAAAGAATTGCAGGTCAGCCACAGTGATGCCATAAGACCCTGCACAAACAAAACAAAACAAAACAAAACAAAACAAGTATTATTTCTATCTGTATTTAAAACAAGCTATTCAAGTCTCAGTGTTTAACATAGACAATGTTTATTTGTCTCACAGTTTTAGAGATTACAAAGCATTATACTGCCATCTACTCATGTCTGGTGAAGTCCTTCTGGATGGTGACACGTTGGTAAGGTGTGCGAGGGGGGCAGAGAACAGGGAAGGGAAAAAGAACAGAAGGAATGGAGGGAGGAAGGGAGGGAAGGAAGAAGCTGAATGGAGAAAGCCAAACCATACACTTGACTGCCCATTCTCATGGGAACTAATCCGTTATAAGATCTCTGTGTTAACTCCTTATAAGAAGAAGACATTGTGGCCTTGTCTCTTAGAGGTTGCACCACTTCAATACCAGCCCATAGGACAGGAAGCCTCAAAGCATGTGAAGCTTTAGGGAAAACACTGTAACAAGTTGTAGCTAGACAAACCCGAGGAAGAGAACAGGGATGACAGAGAGAGTTGTTGTGATGGTTTGTATGGGCCTTGAATTCCTGATCTTTCCAAGACTTTTATCATGAATGGGTGTTGGATCTTGTTGAATGCTTTTTCCGCATCTAACGAGATGATCATGTGGTTTTTGTCTTTGAGTTTGTTTATATAATGGATTACATTGATGGATTTTCGTATATTAAACCATCCCTGCATCCCTGGAATAAAACCTACTTGGTCAGGATGGATGATTGCTTTAATGTGTTCTTGGATTCAGTTAGCGAGAATTTTATTGAGTATTTTTGCATCAATATTCATAAGGGAAATTGGTCTGAAGTTCTCTATCTTTGTTGGATCTTTCTGTGGTTTAGGTATCAGAGTAATTGTGGCTTCATAGAATGAGTTGGGTAGAGTTCCCTCTACTTCTATTTTGTGGAATAGTTTGTGCAGAACTGGAATTAGATCTTCTTTGAAGGTCTGGTAGAACTCTGCACTAAACCCATCTGGTCCTGGGCTTTTTTTGGCTGGGAGACTATTAATGACTGCTTCTATTTCTTTAGGTGATATGGGACTGTTTAGATCGTTAACTTGATCCTGATTTAACTTTGGTACCTGGTATCTGTCTAGAAATTTGTCCATTTCGTCCAGGTTTTCCAGTTTTGTTGAGTATAGCCTTTTGTAGAAGGATCTGATGGTGTTTTGGATTTCTTCAGGATCTGTTGTTATGTTTCCCTTTTCATTTCTGATTTTGTTAATTAGGATGTTGTCCCTGTGCTCTCTAGTGAGTCTAGCTAAGGGTTTATTTATCTTGTTGATATATATTCTTGGGCCAGGGAGTGGCACCATTTGGAGGTGTGGCCTTGTTGGGAAAGGTGTGACCTGGTTGGAGTAGGTGTGTCACTGTGGGTGTGGACTTAAGATCCTCACCCTAGTTGCCTGGAAGTCAGTCTTCAACTAGCAGCCTTTGGATGAAGACCTAGAACTCCCAGCTCTGCCTGTGCCATGCCTGCCTGGATACTGCCATGCTCCCACCTTGATGATAATGGACTGAACCTCTGGACCTGTAAGCCAGCCCCAACTAAATATTGTTTTTTATAAGACTTGTCTTGGTCATGGTGTCTTTCACAGCAGTAAAACTCTAACTAAGACAGAAGTTGGTACCAGCATAGTGGGGTATTCCTGTGACAACCTGAGCATGTTTTCGGGAGGAATGTGGAAGGACTTTGGAACTTTGGGCCAGAAGATCTATTAGGTGTTAAGAGCTCTGTGGGATGTTGTATAGGAGCTTGGAAGATAATGTTGAGAACAGTGCAGAAGAAGGAGGCCTGGCTTGTGAAATTCCAGAGAGAAGATTAAAGACTGTTATCAGGGCCAATGCTATTTTGATTGTTAAGATTCTGTGGTTCTGGTTAGCTGGGGCTGAAGAATCAGCTGTGATTAACAAGATACCAGGACTACTAAAGTGAAAACTTTGCATTATTGGGACTATTGATGCTGGTTAATTGGAGCTAAGAAATTAGCAGTGATTATGAAGAGACCAGCATTGCTGAGGTGATATCTTCTGGGAAGTTTTTTCTGAGAGCACAGAGGCTGTGTTCCAGAGATAACCAAGGTTTTACTTCATGCTGCAGCAGGACTTGGTAATGTGTAAGAGTCACCCAGGTGGTACTGGTTTTGAAGGCATGAAGGGGTCCTTCTTAGCAGCTGAGGCCCAACACTGTGAGAGACCATGGAAGGCCATTGGTGAAGGTGCAGCCTCAGTTGCAATTGGTAGCCCAGGATGAAGGGGTCATGAAGTGTTTTGGAGATGCCAGGACCATGAGATGACCACCAAGAACAGCAAAATCAGTGGAGTACAGGCATCTGGAGCCTAGAAGACAACATGTGTGCTACAAAGGGCATGGCTAGAGAAGTGACCCAAGCACTTGGAGGAGCCCAGAAGACCATGAGTTGGATCCCAGACATTGGATGGTTGGAGTTTAATTTTTGCTTTTGATTGTGACTGTGCCCTGATATATTTTCCCTCTTGAAGAAAGAAGATATTTTATTGGAGTCCACAGTTAAGAGACTTTTGAGTTTTTAAAAGACTTTGAATTTTAAAAGATTTTGGATCTTTTAAAGGGATTGGACTTTTAATATGTAAAGACTATTGGGACTTTTAAAGTTATTTAGATCTTGGGGATGAATAAGAATATAAGGGTTGAAGCTTACTAGTAATGTGTTTGTGTGTCAAATTGACAAGGGGTCAATTGTGCTGGCTGGTTTTGTGTGTCAACTTGACACAGGCTGGAGTTATCACAGAGAAAGGAGCTTCAGTTGGGGAAAAGTCTCCATGAGATCCAGCTCAATTTTCTCAAGGCATTTTCTCAATTGGTGATCAAGGGGGGAGGTCCCCTTTTGGATGGTGCCATCTCTGGGCTGGTAGACTTGGGTTCTATAAGAGAGCAGGCTGAGCAAGCCAGGGGAAGAAAGCCAGTAAAGAACATCCCTCCATGGCCTCTGCATCAGCTCCTGCTTCCCGAAACTGCTTGAGTTCCAGTCCTGACTTCCTTTGGTGATGAACAGCAATGTAGAACTATAAGCTGAATAAACCCTTTCCTCCCCAACTGCTTCTTGGTCATGATGTTTGTGCAGGAATAGAAACCCTGACTTAGACAGTTGTATTAGGCAAGATAGTTACAAAAGAGATCAGCAAATGGGTGACTTTTGAGCAAAGCCCAAATGAAATGAGGAGAGAAGCCCTGTGGATATTTATAAGCTGAATAAACCCTTTCCTCCCCAACTGCTTCTTGGTCATGATGTTTGTGCAGGAATAGAAACCCTGACTTAGACAGTTGTATTAGGCAAGATAGTTACAAAAGAGATCAGCAAATGGGTGACTTTTGAGCAAAGCCCAAATGAAATGAGGAGAGAAGCCCTGTGGATATTTGGAAGAAGAATTGTTTAGAAAAAGAATAAGTGCATATAGCATTCTTCAGGAATTTTCACCTTTCCAGGAACAGCAGAGGGTCTGTTCGCTAAAGCAAAATTAGTAAGGGAAGATCCCAAATATATATATAAAGAGAGAGAGAGAGAGAATATGAATGTGGGAATGCAGGGTAAGGAATAAAATGGTTATTTTTCCCTCTGTACTTTTAAAATTCATTTAACTTAACATCCAAGGATCTCATGAACTTCTTGACATATCTTAACAGTGAAGGCAAAAAAGTATTTACAGAAGACTCAGATATAAGATAGCAGGCAGACTCCAGACATCTCTGCATTTATGTAAATCCCTCAGATGAGCAGTGCTGGATTCCAAGCTAAGCCCTTTTTATAGTTAGACTTGTTTAAGTTTGATGATATATTACTATGACTATAGGATTAACTCTGAGTGTTGATACTAAGGAAATTATGCTGAAGGAAAAAACAAAGCAAGAAAGAGGCAGAGAGAATCTATTAGCAAGCGGCTGAGTGCATCAGATAGGAGCTTGCATACAGAACAGAGCAAATAATACTAAGTTCTCATTGTGCCAACTCATTAGGTTGCCAAGAGAACAGCAGCGTTGGTCAGCAGTCCCCGTTGCCGTGGTGCGGTGACACCGAATACTGATTCTGTGTTAATGCCAAAGGCAAATCTATTGGATTTCAATAGTGCTGATTATCATTTATTTTTTTCCTTTCTGAAACAAAAAGCGCATGTTTAAATAGGATCTTATTCAGTGATGAAATATGTGTTCTCATGTAAGCATAAAGCAGCATGCTCTCTGGGCTTCTTACTGTCGCCCTTCTCTCCAGGGGAAGTGGAGGAATAAGTAACAGGACATTCCAGAAGACGTGTTTTTAAAAGGGGGGGCAAGTGATATTGAGGATTTTTTCTTATATAGTTTCTGTAACTTCTCCTGTGACCAGGTCACCAAGGGGATGCATGTTTGGGCAAATGTGTTTCTAGACCATTGCATTTCTAGTAGTTCCTGGCTTGAATAAGTTCTTCAAAGAGACATACCCTAGTTTAGGCAAAGGTGATGCAGGTGTCTGCATACTTAATTATGTAAACAAATGGGAAAGTTAGATCTCAGTTTCCCTGGATTTGGCTGCCTGGCAAATGTTCAGTAAGGTCTAAAAGAGAGCAGTTTGAGACCCTACCTAGTATCACCCTGCAGAGCTGTTTGAATGCCACAGATATTTCCTGCTAAGGTCATCCTTGATTTCTGTATTGGATTCTTTAGGAATTTTGCTGCATTTATTTGAATGGACTTCAGATAAATGGTCTGATTGTGAAACCCGAGTCCTTCCTGAGTTCTGGCTCTTTAGAGTGGAACTCGGGTGCAGCGGAGTTTCTCACTTCCTTTCTTCAACCTCTACCCTCTGGGCTCCCATAAGACTAACTGTCATGGTTCTTTTCTTAGTGTGTTTGTGTTCACACGTGTGTGCTATCCATGTGCACAAATGTGCATGTGGAAGCCAGAAGACAACCTGCAATGATATTTATCAGTAGCATCCACCTGTTTGAGACAAGGTATCTCAATGGCATGGAACTTGCCACTTGGTCTTGGCTGGCTTGCCAGTGAGGTCTAGTGTTCTCCAATCCCCCACAGAGATGCCCAGGGATCAACCTGATCTAGACAATCCCTCATTGAGATTCTTTCCATAAGTGATTCTATGTTATGTCAAGGTGACAAAATTGTCAAAATGACCAAATACCATTATGTATTTTACTTATTCATTGAGTTGTATGTGGAAAGGGAAATTCAACTAACTTTCTTGTGATATAATTATTTTTCCACAACATCTTCTTTCAACATAAAATTTTCATTAATTATTTGGGAATTTCACACCAAGCACCTTGATCACTCTTACTTCCCAGTCCTCCCATGTCTGCCCATTGTTATTTACCCTGCACGCGATGAAAGAAGTGAAGTTCAATTTGTATTGCCCATCTATTCTCCATAGCATCTTATAATTTCTTTAAGTATGCAGTATTTTCTTAATCCACTAAGAATATTAAATGTATTTTTAAAAATCAATATCTAATTTTTTAAAAGAATTTATATTTGGAGACCTCTTTTCTTACTTTGTACCTTCTCTACTTTATTGACATTTGAGATTCCTGTCTGTTTCCTCTCTTGTCATGCTTTAGTGTCTTGTCATTCATAAGAAAGCACTAGGAAAGCTGATTATCTGCTGTATGGTAGGCCTTTCTGACTGGTAGCCTTTGCTCTAGAGTTATGGGGTGAGGTGGGAAACCCTTCCACATCAGGACCACTCATTGGAAGAATATAGTGGCCTTTCACTGAGTTGTTTATTCTCACTTACTGGGCACACAGTAGAGTTGTGATTCACTTGTTGCTAGGTATAATTATTTCCTCTCTTCTAATTCCTATGCTTGAACTAAATTTCCTCAGTATTAAAAACTGGCATCTGGGGAGAGAGGACACAATGGAAGTTTTGTGTTCATGAGATGGAGTCCTTAAGTGTAAATGGTTATCTTTTTTTTTTTTTTTTGTGTAGAAATAGCTATCCAGGAAATTTGGTCCTCTTTTCATTTTTTTTTTTTTTTACTTGCCCACCTCCTCTTCTGTTTTCAGTCTTTTTTGAATAATAACATACAGATCAGGCAAGTGACAGATGCCAGTTGGGTGTGTGTTCTGTCTTCTCCATCTGCCATAATTTCTCCCTGCCATATCCAGCCCCATGATCTCCAGTCAGCCACCCCTCTCATGCCATTGGTCAGTGAGTTCCTCAAAAGAGCCTCTGTGTGCCTTTGGTCAGGACAGCAACTAGTAAAGATGAAAAACATTCATAAATAAACATATACTACACTCGAACACACAGAGAGATGATGGAAGAGTGAAAAGGCCAGGCATAATATCACATGCCTGTAATTCCAGCACTCAAGTGTCTAAGGAAGGAGAATCTAGAACTCAAGGGCAGCCTGGGCCATAGAGTGAGATCCATGTCAAAACGAGGGAGACAACACATTTAAAGAGCATAGTCTGCTACAAAGGAAAATCTGCAGCCTAGGCAGAAGTGATTTTTGGCCTTTATTTTGAACTGTCACCCACAATTTGAATGCATTCATTTCAGTGTGTAGAAAGTCAACCTTTAATTTCTTCAAAACTTTATCGAAATGCACAAATGTGGATCTTGAAATGGAAATGAGCCTGTTTAGAAATATTCTGTACTAGCCACAAACATGTATTTCTTTGTATTAGAAACAGGCAATTTTTAAAAGTAAGAAGCTTTGAGTAACTGAGGTTATCTCCCTAAAAGTCTATTGGAAGGAAAAGAAAGCTGATGTTATTGTGCAGTGTTTGCCTTGAAGGAGTCAAGTTTTCTTGCTTTGAATATAATTCCAGAAAATCCCATGTGCTCTCCTGGTAATACTTGACAAATTTCATTGTTGGTCTATATCCACTCCCTCAGTCAAATTGAAACAGAAAAATCAAGTGATAGAGACCTTTTTGTATAGAATATTTCCTCGACTTTGGGACATTCATTATTAAATCTCCCTTTAGCCTATTCTTCATTGTATAGTCTGTTCTTTTATCTCTTTCCTCCAAGCCAGCTTCTGAATAGTCTGAATACTGGTTTCATCCCATCCATATCCCCCAACTTTGGATTCATTTGTTAATTATGATTTGTAGACTCCAAAATTGAATGTAACATTTTGACCCAGGTACACTCAGATGCTAGACAAACGTTTTGGATGCTACTCTACAACGCTCTAATCATCTAACATGAAGCTTATTTTCATGATAGATGATTTCCAGGTTTATGACTAGAAATGGCACTTTACCCCTTACCAGTTTAGCTCTGCTTCCTCCTAACACTGATCACAATGGTGGGTACAAATTAAGAAGCTGCAAATTCTTAAAGGAAATGGCTGTAGATGAAGGATGTCAAGACATTTTTGAAAGATGGAAAGCATATCATTGAGTAGAAAATATATTAGCAGAGGAGAAAAGGCTGAAGCAAAGTAGTCACAGGGAGGAAAGACAGACAGCTCAAGATAGACACTGAGCACCAGGAAGCCTGTATCCCTGAACTGAGCAACTATGGCAAAGGGCAGATATGAAGAGGAAGGTCACAAACAAGTGACTACTCTGAAGTCTCCATACCTCATTCGATCCTAAGTGGCTAGACAAATACCCCTGCTATGTACACTTTCCAGAAAAACTAGACTACAGAAGCTTTGACTTTCAAAACAAATACATTTGATAATCTGATTAAGGTACTTTAACCAAACTTTAAAAAAAATGAATATTTTTTTGTGTAAATCTGTGTATAGAATGATGGCATTGTATAGAATTGTCAGAACTCTGACTACTGTTCTACCCCCGGATCGGGGAATAGGGAATCATCTGGGGGAAAACTAATTGGATAAAGAAGGAAATCAGATGGAAGATCGTCATTAAACAGCTGGACCCATCAAGTAACGACACATAAGCTCTGTTGTTTTAGGTCTCAGGCTGGATGGTCAAGTACAGTCAATACATGGAAGGATGGCCTCCCATAGCAATGAATGAGAATCTATCAAGTAAGCACAGGTCAGGAGATTCGGAGGAAATTGGAATGATCAAATAGGAAAGAAGCCTTAGAAACAACAATTGCTATTTGCAAGATTCTAGAAATACACATATATCCATGAAAGAAGACTTGGAAATTGGAAGTATGAAAGACATAAATTAAAACTTCAGTGAAGAGTTGGGCTGCTGGTGAAATTTCCCAGACAGCAAATCAAAAAGGAGACAGAAATAGAAGAGACAATGGGAGGCCATATAGGCTCCATTTGTGAACTCTTAACTAATAAGAATTTCAGAAAGAAAACAAATAAAATGCTAAGAGAGAACACACTGAATGGAGCCAAGGTGAACCACAATATACATTTGATAAAGTCTGTGAATAAAGAAAATATATTTTCCAAAAGTTTTGGCAGAGAAGAAAGTAAGTCGCATGCAGAGTCTCAGAGAAACAAGTCTCTAACTTCTGAACTATAGCAGTTGATGCCAGAGGAAACCAAAATGTACCTTGGGCTATGGCTTATGGAAACCTAACACAGTAGAAGCTTCCTAAAATAAATACACATATGAAGGTAATCAGTAAAATTGCCAAATAATTGTGTGTGTGGCGGGGGTGGGGGTGGGGGAGCCCTAATTGGACATCTCTTGTCACCAAAAGATTCCAGAACTGGTATTGAATTATATCTAATTGAGTTGTTAGTCAAAGGGGTCCCATGGGAACCCCTAAACAATCCAGGCTTCTGCCAAGGCTATGTGTTGCTCTTTACAAATGGATGGCAAGGCCCTATTGTTGAAAATAATGCTTACACAACTCATTGAACATGGAGAAGTTGAGTTGGTACCTACCTAGAGCCTTCATCCCAATAGGCTAGTGTACTTTGGAAGTTACTCTGCATAATACCAAAACAGAGATGCAAGCACCAACCCAGCCATAAATCCTCCCACCTACAATGGTGTCCTGCTTGAAAGATATGCTAAAGCAATGATGGCAAAAAAAAATTGTGGAGTAGCCAGCCAATATCTGGTTTAACTCTGTGAGATGGAATCTACAACCAGAACTGCTTGGGTGACCAAGAATGAGACTAGATAGCTCAGGGACCCAGGAAAAAAACAAATGTTACTGTTTATCAAAGGCATGTAGCAATAAAATGACACCTAACAGCATTCTGCTATACTCATAGATCAGTGGCTTGCTCAGCTATCATCAGATAAGTGTCCCTCTGCAGCAAATACAAAGACACATAGACAACTAGAGAGCAAAATACCTCGAAACACTCAGCCCTTGATGAGATGTCTCCATCCAGTCTATCATCCTCCCCAGGACTCAGAGAACCCTGCAGAAGAAGAGGAGAAAAAACCCTCAGAGTCAGACAGGATGTAGGAATGAAGGAATAAGGTCTTCTAAACTCAACAAGACCAATAATAAAACTCATGAAGACTGTGACAGCATGCACAAGTCTGCGCCAGACGGGGTCCTGAAGCTGAAAGGAAAGGTGGACACAGTTCTCCCATCCCTAACCCCAAAGCCATCTTCTTCTTTTTTTTTTTCTTTATTTTTTCTTGGATTTTTTTCTTTATTTACATTTCAAATGTTATCCCCTTTCGCTGTTCCTCCCCTCCTGGGAAAACCCTATCCTTTCCCCCTTCCCTCTGCTTCTATGAGGGTGTTCCCCCACCCACCCACCCACCCACTCCTGCCTCCCTGACCTTGAATTCCCCTACACTGGGTCATCAAGCCTTCCCAGGACCAAAAGTCTCTCCCATTAATGTCCAGCAAGGCCATTCCTCTGCTATATATGCAGCTGGAGCCATGGGTCCCTCCATGTATACTCCTTGGTTGGTGGTTTAGTCCCTAGGAGCTTTGGGGGGAGGGTGTCTGGTTGGTTGATATTATTGTTCTTCCTATGGGGTTATGAACCCCTTCAGCTCCTTCAGTCCTTTCTTTAACTCCTCCCTTGGGGACTCCATTGTCGACCCTGTGCTCAGTCCAATGGTTGGCTGCAAGCATCTGCCTCTGTATTTGTCAGGGACTAGCAGAGCCTCTCAGGAGACAGCTACATCAGGTTCCTGTCAGCAAGCACTTCTTGGCACCCACAATAGTGTCTGGGTTTGGTGACTGTATATGGGATGGATCCCCAGGTGGGGCAGTCTCTGAATGGCCTCTCCTTCAGTCTCTGCTCCACACTTCGTCTCCATATTTGCTCCCATGAGTATTTTGTTCTGCTTTCTAAGAAGGACCGATACACCCACACTTTGGTCTTCCTTCTTCTTGAGCTACTGACCGAAAAGCTATTTTCAATTAATAGCCACTTGCAAGTGAAACGTTAATTTTCTTCAAGGTAGTCTCATTGGAGAAACAAACTACTTTTGTAGGTTTGGTTTGGTTTTAGTTGTTTTGATTTCCCAAGATAGGATTTCTCGCATAGCCCGGGCTGTCCTGCAACTTACTCTAGACCAAACTACTCTTAAATGTAGGCTGCATGCCCAACAGTAGATGACCAACAGATAACAAGCTTGATGGAATCTCTAGTGTCCTTTCTCTCACAATGTCATGTCAGGACTATATATTATTTATTTTTTAAAATGTTTTTCCTCTCCTCTCTTCTCCACCCTTGTCCCCTCTTGTTTCCTCCCCTCCCTCCCCTTCTTGGGCTCTTTTCCTTCTGTTTGTTTTGCCCTATTCTGATGTGGTTTTTGTTTTATCTTATTATAGTTTATTATGATCTCGTAGATGCTTATTTGTTTTCTAATGAAAGACAGAAAGAAGATGGATATACATAGGAGAGGAGGTAGGGAGGAATAGAGGAAAAAATCATAATTAGGATATATTTTGTCCAAAAAATTTATTGTCAATAAAAGAAAAATGTCAATTAATAAAAACTAAAAGCACTCTTAAGGGAGCTTGTTGTACACCTGGAGTCCTGCGCCTGATCACAGTCAGTGAAATGCAACGGTAAAGAATTAGAGTCACAGAGTGATTGAAATCTCTCAGAGGCATTCCTCCCTGTCCTGGGGACCTCTGGGAAAAGCTGCTCTCACCAAAGGAGAGACGACAAAAAGGATTTGGGATACAGGTAAAAAATATCTCTGGTGCAAGGTATGTAGAGGCTTGAGAGTCTGGAAAGCTGATGGGGAGCAACTCCCATCCTAGTCTGGAAAATCTAAAATTCTGGAGTTCTGAAGTCTAAGCATGGATACAGAAGGGTCCCTGCTCCAGAGAAGAGAGACATCAATGTTGCCTGCTTTGTTCTGTCCAGTCTGGACACTGCTCTCTCACACCATGTGAGGGTGGGCCTTCCTTCTTGTGCGCACGGACTTAGATGTCAATCTGCTCTGGAAATAGGATCACAGACAAACCCCAAATAGTACTTTGTCAGTCATCTGAGTGTTCTCCCATCCAGTCAACTTGACAGTTGTGTCCAACTTTCATGGGACATAAAGGACATTTCAGGTTGACCATTGGGCATCACCTGTGTCAGATCTCGAAGTTAGAGGATAGCCCAAGGAAATCAAAAGGAAAAAAAAGGAAGAAAAAGGGAGTGCATTGGAACGATCACTTAAGGCATCTGTCAGGCGGATTGATCTTCTAGGTCTATTAAAGTATGGGGGAAAATGAGGTAGATACATTAACAAAATACCAACCAAATCAAAATGTGAGACAATTATTAGCATGAGAAATAAATACAAAAAGATATACAAGACAGTACATGGGTTCAGTTATAAACAACATTAAACAGTTATAATGTAAATATTTAAGTTTATTATAAACAAAAATTGTGACATGGTTAACTTGAAAAGACTTTGGCTGGGTGCATGACTATTATTTGAAGTGTGAAAGTTAATAAAAACATCTGAAAGAGTTGGAAATTACTACCTTTAGACTCTAAACTTAATGCTGGGTTGGAAGGATGAATACTACTGTTTTTTTTTTTTTAAGTACAATTTAATTTCTGCTTTTAAAATTACGTGCATATACTGTTTTTAAAAAGTAACACAAATACATTTGTAAAAATACTTTTTCCTTATACAGTTTTAATGTATTTCCAGAAATATTGTCTAAAGTCATATTCACTTGCAAAAAATTGACAGAAATACATTTTGTTCAAGGTTACTGAAAAGGTGACATATATTTTAGTTTGGTATGGATTGTGAGTTTAGATGCATGCTTAGCTGGATGCTTGACAATGGAATTTGAGAGAATGTTATTTTATTCCCACATGTAATATGGAGATTTTCTTTACTATTTATCAGGTATTTGGAAAAGGTGCTAACATGGCTGGAAACCAATTTGTTATCCCTGAGGGAATTTCCAGCTGTGCTAAAATGGTCATGCAATGTCTTCTTACTGTAGAATATGTGTTGATTAGTGTTTCACTGAAACCTAAAACAATGTTTATTTGAGACATTTAATTCTTTTTTTTTTTTAAGATTTATTTATTGTTATATCTAAATACACGGTAGTTGTCTTCAGACACACCAGAAGAGGGCATCAGATCCAGTTACAGATGGTTGTGAGCCACCATGTGGTTGCTGGGAATTGAACTCAGGACCTCTGGAAGAGCAGTCAGTGCCCTTAACCTCTGCGCCATCTCTCCAGCTCCAAGACATTTAATTCTTGATCTTATGATAATCTGCTTCTGGCTTTGTGTGCCTGAAGACTCTCAACATCACAGGATCATCATGAAGACACAGGTTACATTATACACCTGCGTTTATGTATAAAAGTACTTGGAATTCCTAACCTCCCTCACCAGTTACCCATGCCTCTCGCAGCCTCACCATATATTGTCCCTTATGCCCTTTGTGTAAGCTTCAGTCTTTCCTTCTCCTCTCAGTATTTCTTACTGTGCAGAAAACTTTCTATAAACTAGTGATCCCATCTTCTCCTTTCCAGTAAGTGTTTAAGTACTAGTTTTAATGCAAGAGAAATTCATAGAACACATTTTCTACTAAGCATTTAATATATTCCTGTTTTTGAAGGATAGAGGGCATGGCCCATTAGGAGTTAGGGATTTTACATCTGTCCCATAGTAGAGTATGTGTTAGGTTATATCTCAAAAATGACCTGGAATAGCAAGCAGACTTCCAACTAATCAAAGCGTTCATTGTTGTGTCATCATTTGCTGTGTTCTATATAATACTTCCTTTCCTGGTTCTTTTTTTTTTTTTTTTTTTCCATTTTTTATTAGGTATTTAACTCATTTACATTTCCAATGCTATACCAAAAGTCCCCCATATCCACCCACCCCCACTCCCCTGCCCACCCACTCCCCCTTTTTGGCCCTGGTATTCCCCTGTACTGGGGCATATAAAGTTTGCAAGTCCAATGGGCCTCTCTTTCCAGTGATGGCCGACTAGGCCATCTTTTGATATATATGCAGCTAGAGTCAAGAGCTCCGGGGTACTGGTTAGCTCATAATGTTGTTCCACCTATAGGGTTGCAGATCCCTTTAGCTCCTTGGCTACTTTCTCTAGCTCCTCCATTGGGAGCCCTATGATCCATCCATTAGCTGACTGTGAGCATCCACTTCTGTGTTTGCTGGGCCCCGGCATAGTCTCACAAGAGACAGCTACATCTGCGTCCTTTCAATAAAATCTTGCTAGTGTATGCAATGGTGTCAGCGTTTGGATGCTGATTATGGGGTGGATCCCTGGATATGGCAGTCTCTACATGGTCCATCCTTTCATCTCAGCTCCAAACTCCGTCTCTGTAACTCCTTCCATGGGTGTTTTGTTCCCAAATCTAAGGAGGGGCATAGTGTCCACACTTCAGTCTTCATTCTCCTTGAGTTTCATGTGTTTAGCAAATTATATCTTATATCTTGGGTATCCTAGGTTTGGGGCTAATATCCACTTATCAGTGAATACATATTGTGTGAGTTTCTTTGTGAATGTGTTACCTCACTCAGGATGATGCCCTCCAGGTCCATCCATTTGGCTAGGAATTTCATAAATTCATTCTTTTTAATAGCTGAGTAGTACTCCATTGTGTAGATGTACCACATTTTCTGTATCCATTCCTCTGTTGAGGGGCATCTAGGTTCTTTCCAGCTTCTGGCTATTATAAATAAGGCTGCTATGAACATAGTGGAGCATGTGTCCTTCTTACCTGTTGGGGCATCTTCTGGATATATGCCCAGGAGAGGTATTGCTGGATCCTCCAGTAGTACTATGTCCAGTTTTCTGAGGAACCGCCAGACTGATTTCCAGAGTGGTTGTACAAGCCTGCACTCCCACCAACAATGGAGGAGTGTTCCTCTTTCTCCACATCCTCGCCAGCATCTGCTGTCACCTGAATTTTTGATCTTAGCCATTCTGACTGGTGTGAGGTGGAATCTCAGGGTTGTTTTGATTTGCATTTCCCTGATGATTAAGGATGTTGAACATTTTTTCAAGTGCTTCTCTGCCATTCGGTATTCCTCAGGTGAGAATTCTTTGTTCAGTTCTGAGCCCCATTTTTTAATGGGGTTATTTGATTTTCTGAAGTCCACCTTCTTGAGTTCTTTATATATGTTGGATATTAGTCCCCTATCTGATTTAGGATAGGTAAAGATCCTTTCCCAATCTGTTGGTGGTCTTTTTGTCTTATTGACGGTGTCTTTTGCCTTGCAGAAACTTTGGAGTTTCATTAGGTCCCATTTGTCGATTCTCGATCTTACAGCACAAGCCATTGCTGTTCTGTTCAGGAATTTTTCCCCTGTGCCCATATCTTCAAGGCTTTTCCCCACTTTCTCCTCTATAAGTTTCAGTGTCTCTGGTTTTATGTGAAGTTCCTTGATCCACTTAGATTTGACCTTAGTACAAGGAGATAAGTATGGATCGATTCGCATTCTTCTACACGATAACAACCAGTTGTGCCAGCACCAATTGTTGAAAATGCTGTCTTTCTTCCACTGGATGGTTTTAGCTCCCTTGTCGAAGATCAAGTGACCATAGGTGTGTGGGTTCATTTCTGGGTCTTCAATTCTATTCCATTGGTCTACTTGTCTGTCTCTATACCAGTACCATGCAGTTTTTATCACAATTGCTCTGTAGTAAAGCTTTAGGTCTGGCATGGTGATTCCGCCAGAAGTTCTTTTATCCTTGAGAAGACTTTTTGCTATCCTAGGTTTTTTGTTATTCCAGACAAATTTGCAAATTGCTCCTTCCAATTCGTTGAAGAATTGAGTTGGAATTTTGATGGGGATTGCATTGAATCTGTAGATTCCTTTTGGCAAGATAGCCATTTTTACAATGTTGATCCTGCCAATCCATGAGCATGGGAGATCTTTCCATCTTCTGAGATCTTCTTTAATTTCTTTCTTCAGAGATTTGAAGTTTTTATCATACAGATCTTTCACCTCCTTAGTTAGAGTCACGCCAAGATATTTTATATTATTTGTGACTATTGAGAAGGGTGTTGTTTCCCTAATTTCTTTCTCAGCCTGTTTATTCTTTGTATAGAGAAAGGCCATTGACTTGTTTGAGTTTATTTTATATCCACCTACTTCACCGAAGCTGTTTATCAGGTTTAGGAGTTCTCTGGTAGAATTTTTAGGGTCACTTATATATACTATCATATCATCTGCAAAAAGTGATATTTTGACTTCCTCTTTTCCAATTTGTATCCCCTTGATCTCCTTTTGTTGTCGAATTGCTCTGGCTAATACTTCAAGTACTATGTTGAAAAGGTAGGGAGAAAGTGGGCAGCCTTATCTAGTCCCTGATTTTAGTGGGATTGCTTCCAGCTTCTCTCCATTTACTTTGATGTTGGCTACTGGTTTGCTGTAGATTGCTTTTATCATGTTTAGGTATGGGCCTTGAATTCCTGATCTTTCCAAAACTTTTATCATGAATGGGTGTTGGATCTTGTCAAATGCTTTTTCTGCATCTAACGAGATGATCATGTGGTTTTTGTCTTTGAGTTTGTTTATATAATGGATTACATTGATGGATTTTCGTATATTAAACCATCCCTGCATCCCTGGAATAAAACCTACTTGGTCAGGATGGATGATTGCTTTAATGTGTTCTTGGATTCGGTTAGCGAGAATTTTATTGAGGATTTTTGCATCGATATTCATAAGAGAAATTGGTCTGAAGTTCTCTATCTTTGTTGGATCTTTCTGTGGTTTAGGTATCAGAGTAATAGTGGCTTCATAAAATGAGTTGGGTAGAGTACCTTCTACTTCTATTTTGTGAAATAGTTTGTGCAGAATTGGAATTAGATCTTCTTTGAAGGTCTGATAGAACTCTGCACTAAACCCATCTGGTCCTGGGCTTTTTTTGGTTGGGAGACTATTAATAACTGCTTCTATTTCTTTAGGTGATATGGGACTGTTTAGATGGTCAACTTGATCCTGATTCAACTTTGGTACCTGGTATCTGTCCAGAAATTTGTCCATTTCGTCCAGGTTTTCCAGTTTTGTTGAGTATAGCCTTTTGTAGAAGGATCTGATGGTGTTTTGGATTTCTTCAGGATCTGTTGTTATGTCTCCCTTTTCATTTCTGATTTTGTTAATTAGGATTTTGTCCCTGTGCCCTTTAGTGAGTCTAGCTAAGGGTTTATCTATCTTGTTGATTTTCTCAAAGAACCAACTCCTCGTTTGGTTAATTCTTTGAATAGTTCTTCTTGTTTCCACTTGGTTGATTTCACCCCTGAGTTTGATTATTTCCTGCCGTCTACTCCTCTTGTGTGAATTTGCTTCCTTTTTTTCTAGAGCTTTTAGATGTGTTGTCAAGCTGCTAGTATGTGCTGTCTCCCGTTTCTTCTTGGAGGCACTCAGAGCTATGAGTTTCCCTCTTAGAAATGCTTTCATTGTGTCCCATAGGTTTGGGTACGTTGTGGCTTCATTTTCATTAAACTCTAAAAAGTCTTTAATTTCTTTCTTTATTCCTTCCTTGACCAAGGTATCATTGAGAAGAGTGTTATTCAGTTTCCACGTGAATGTTGGCTTTCCATTATTTATGTTGTTATTGAAGATCAGTCTTAGGCCATGGTGGTCTGATAGGATACATGGGACAATTTCAATATTTTTGTATCTATTGAGGCCTGTTTTGTGACCAATTATATGGTCAATTTTGGAGAAGGTCCCGTGAGGTGCTGAGAAGAAGGTATATCCTTTTGTTTTAGGATAAAATGTTCTGTAGATATCTGTCAGGTCCATTTGTTTCATAACTTCTGTTAGTTTCACTGTGTCCCTGTTTAGTTTCTGTTTCCACGATCTGTCCTTTGAAGAAAGTGGTGTGTTGAAGTCTCCCACTATTATTGTGTGAGGTGCAATGTATGCTTTGAGCTTTACTAAAGTGTCTCTAATGAATGTGGCTGCCCTTGCATTTGGTGCGTAGATATTCAGAATTGAGAGTTCCTCTTGGAGGATTTTACCTTTGATGAGTATGAAGTGTCCCTCCTTGTCTTTTTTGATAACTTTGGGTTGGAAGTCGATTTTATCCGATATTAAAATGGCTACTCCAGCTTGTTTCTTCAGTCCATTTGCTTGGAAAATTGTTTTCCAGCCTTTCACTCTGAGGTAGTGTCTGTCTTTTTCCCTGAGATGGGTTTCCTGTAAGCAGCAGAATGTTGGGTCCTGTTTGTGTAGCCAGTCTGTTAGTCTATGTCTTTTTATTGGGGAATTGAGTCCATTGATATTAAGAGATATTAAGGAAAAGTAATTGTTGCTCCCTTTTATTTTTGTTGTTAGAGTTGGCATTCTGTTCTTGTGGCTGTCTTCTTTTTGGTTTGTTGAATGATTACTTTCTTGGTTGTTCTAGGGCGTGATTTCCGTCCTTGTATTGCTTCTTTTCTGTTATTATCCTTTGAAGGGCTGGATTCGTGGAAAGATATTGTGTGAACTTGGTTTTGTCGTGGAATACTTTGGTTTCTCCATCTATGGTAATTGAGAGTTTGGCCGGGTATAGTAGCCTGGGCTGGCATTTGTGTTCTCTTAGTGTCTGTATAACATCTGTCCAGGCTCTTCTGGCTTTCATAGTCTCTGGTGAAAAGTCTGGTGTAATTCTGATAGGCCTTCCTTTATATGTTACTTGACCTTTCTCCCTTACTGCTTTTAATATTCTATCTTTATTTAGTGCATTTGTTGTTCTGATTATTATGTGTCGGGAGGAATTTCTTTTCTGGTCCAGTCTATTTGGAGTTCTGTATGCTTCTTGTATGATCATGGGCATCTCTTTTTTTATGTTTGGGAAGTTTTCTTCTATTATTTTGTTGAAGATATTAGCTGGCCCTTTAAGTTGAAAATCTTCATTCTCATCAATTCCTATTATCCGTAGGTTTGGTCTTCTCATTGTGTCCTGGATTACCTGGATGTTTTGAGTTAGGATCCTTTTGCATTTTGTATTTTCTTTGACTGTTGTGTCGATGTTCTCTATGGAATCTTCTGCACCTGAGATTCTCTCTTCCATTTCTTGTATTCTGTTGCTGATGCTCGCATCTATGGTTCCAGATCTCTTTCCTAGGGTTTCTATCTCCAGCGTTGCCTCGCTTTGGGTTTTCTTTATTGTGTCTACTTCCCCTTTTAGTTCTAGTATGGTTTTGTTCATTTCCGTCACCTGTTTGGCTGTGTTTTCCTGCTTTTCTTTAAGAGCCTGTAACTCTTTAGCAGTGCTCTCCTGTAAATCTTTAAGTGACTTATGAAAGTCCTTCTTGATGTCCTCTATCATCATCGTGAGAAATGTTTTTAAATCTGGGTCTAGATTTTCGGTTGTGTTGGGGTGCCCAGGACTAGGTGGGGTGGGAGTGCTGCGTTCTGATGATGGTGAGTGGTCTTGATTTCTGTTAGTAGGATTCTTACGTTTGCCTTTCGCCATCTGGTAATCTCTGAAGCTAGCTGTTTTAGTTGTCACTGTTAAGAGCTTGTTCTTCAGGTGACTCTGTTAGCCTCTATGAGCAGACCTGGAGGGTAGCACTCTCCTTAGTTTCAGTGGGCAGAGTATTCTCTGCAGGCAAGCTCTCTTCTTGCAAGGCAGGTACCCAGATATCTGGTGTTCGAACCAGACTCCTGGCAGAAGTTGTGTTCCACTCACTAGAGGTCTTAGGATCACGTGTGGAATCCTGTGTGGGCCCTTGCGGGTGTCAGGCGACTCAGCTGGCAAGGTAGCCGGGGCTCGAGTGGAGTGGAAGGGGTTTGTGCCCCAGATCAAGCCCGGGTAGCCTGCTTCCCTATGTACCGCAGTCTCAAGTTCCACGCGATTGGATTGGGGTAGGCGCTGTGTTCCACTCACCAGAGGTCTTAGGGTCCCGTGGGGAGTCCCGTGTGGGCCCTTGCGGGTGTTGGGCAAGACTGCTGTCAAGGTAGCCCGGGGCTCGAGTCTCGAGTCGAGCGGAAGGGACTTGTGCCCCAGATCAGGCCCGGGTAGCCTGCTTCCCTATGTACCGCAGTCTCAAGTTCCGCGCGATTGGATTGGGGCAGGCACTGTGATCCACTCACCAGAGGTCTTAGGGTCCCGTGGGGAGTCCCGTGTGGACCCTTGCGGGTGTTGGGCAAGACTCTGCTGGCAAGGTAGCCCGGGGCTTGAGTCTCGAGTCGAGCGGAAGGGACTTGTGCCCCAGATCAGGCCCGGGTAGCCTGCTTCCCTATGTACCGCAGTCTTGAGTTCCGCGCGATTGGATTGGGGCAGGCACTGTGGTCCACTCACCAGAGGTCTTAGGGTCCCGTGGGGAGTCCCGTGTGGACCCTTGCGGGTGTTGGGCAAGACTCTGCTGGCAAGGTAGCCCGGGGCTCCCCTTTCCTGGTTCCTTTTTCCAGCTGGAATAAATGGGGATGTTGTCTTTCTACTTCTGTTATATTCATAAGTGTAGAAATACTTTGAGAAAGTACTCTGAGGCACTGGCAAATTCTCTGCTGTTTCTAGAAAATCTACTGGTCAATGTTTCTAGAGAAAAGACTTCTGCTGATTGAAATGCTGTCATCTCTCTCTAGGAAGAGTATTATCTTGATTGGTAACAAAACTAAAGAAGCTCCTAGTATCTTATAGGTAACACTGACCCAGGACATCAGTTAAAATAGCAACGCTCAGCTTGCTCTAGAATCCAAGGTCTTCGCAGACAGCAACGTTCCTAGGTACTTGTGTATGCTTTTTAGTTTCCATCCAAGTTTGGAGAGAGATTCAAGGAAACTTAAGACACTATTTTATTAGCAATTTGGTGAGGCTGTATAAACAATGCCACAATGAACAAGGGCAGTTGGAGGATCAAGTAGGGAGAAACAATGCTTTAAAAAGCCTGATTTGGTAATGGTCTGCCCCCCTCCTGTGCATATGAGTTCATTAACATTATCTCTGTGGGGGACTTGGATCGCCAGTTGATTGAATTAAGTTGGTAATTGAGCACATTGGAAGGCCCACACATATTATTAAAATGAAAACAGTTTTATTAAAATGCAAATTCATACACCACACAGATCACCTATTTAAAGTGTCTAATTCAATGGTTTTAATGGTATTGTTTATTTAAAAATATTGGTGTAAAATGAATATACCAAATCTTTTCAATGCTATAACATAAAATTTGCCATTTCTGTCAGTCTCAGTTCTCTAAAGGAACAGAACCGAAGGGCTATGTATGAATACACACACATGTAATTTAAAGGAGATTTTTAGAAGAATTACATAATTGGAGACTAGACTGTACAACAATGACTGTCTACATACTGCAGGTATAGGACTCAATAGATGCTAGGATCTAGGGATCTAGAAGTGTCTCAACATGAAGGACCAGTGTTGTAGCCTGAGACTGAAGCTATAGGTTTAGAAGGTCACTGGAAGGCCATCAGTATGAAATGATGTTGACAGACAAGAGCAAATAGAGTCTGCTGTCCATCAGTGATGGCGGCAGCAATAAACAATTTTCTCAAAAAGACGTGTGCTTATGCACAGTTGCTGGCTCCTTCCTTCTACTTTTGTTCCATCTGTGCTTGCAGTGTATTGGACAATATGATCAATATCTAGGTCACATCTTATCCCTTTAGCTGCTGTTCTATATGACAATCACCTCTGAATATGACCTCATAGACAAATTTAGAGGTGTGCTTTATTGATATGTAGGTATCTCTCAATCCAATAAGGGTTAAAAGCACAAGTATACACATGTATAGTGTTCAGTAGCAATAGCACAGTCTCATTATTGTATAACCATTCCTACCATCTAGCTTTGACACGCATTTTGTCTTACAAAACTGAACCTCTTTGTAACTATAAACAGTAAATCCCCACTCCATCTACCCCAGCATCAGTACTAAGGATTTTACCTGCTGTGTATATATGAATTTAACCACTTAAGGTACCTATAACATTTATTTGTCTTTTACATTTGACTTGGTCATTAGCATAAAAGTTTCAAAGTTTACCCGAGTTGTAGCATGGATGAGAATTTCATTCCTTTTCAATGATGAATGGTGTTCCATTTTTTTTTCAATTAATCTTCTAATGTACATTTAATTTACTCTCCTTTTTGGCTACTGGTGAACAAGTAAGTATATGTTCAACTACAGAAGGGCTAATTTCTAACTCATTCTTTCAAGCTCATATAACCTAACATAAAGGGAAAAAGATTTTTCTTGCTTTCTGTAGCTATCATTCAGGAATCCATATGATTCTAAAGGGTTCCATGAGGTGAGTTCGCCAAGAAATACTTGATGAACTTACCAAGATGTGGTGATCTACAAAAGAAACCAAGGTGGAAGTATAGAAGCTAAGAAGACAGTGACACACAGAAAAGGTTGTGTTGTGGTTTTTACCCGTTGCTAACCCTGTGAGATTTGAATAAACAGCTAAGCTTAGACATTGTGGACATGACTTGTGGGTTTAGAATAGTCCACAATTGGGGCCCATAATCATCCCTCATAAAGGAAGACCTTCACTAGCTCAAACCCTAGTGACTCAAGGACCAACAGAAGGCTTTGCCCATGAAGGATAAGAATATAAAACTCCTCTGTGTTAATGAATTTTATTAAATACTGCAGGCTACTCTTTGTTTCTAAAATACGGTAATGATGTGGTTCAAATGCTATGACACCTACACATTCTCCATGACTCTCTCACATCATATAACTGAGCTTGCCCTTTGTAGACTATGTACCTTGTATATATTCCTCTTGTGTGATGTTCCTTACTGCTTAAGGATGATGCGGGTAGCATATCTTTTCTTCCAGCTCTGCCCAGAAGAGTTGTTTTCTTCTATTCTTAGCCTCCTGGAGACCTTGGGAGGAAAGCAAGTTATAATTCATGTTGCTAACTTAACTACTTTTCTTCTTCAGAGCTTATCTGTTCTTTTCCTTAGGTCTTAATTAAAATTTTAATTTTGGTAGATAAATAATCGTATATATTTATGAAGCACAGTGATATTTTGATATGCTTAGAATGTGGGATATATAAATCAGAGTAATTAACAAATCTATCACCATATAGAGTTTTTTTTGGTTAAAAACATTAAACAATCTCTTTTGGCAATTTTTGAAAAACACAATTTTAATTTATTATATCTACCATGTAATAATGTGGATAAACTCATGGACATTATGCTAAGTAAAATATCTATTTATATGTTCATTTCACTATATAAGAATCCTTATTAGGTGCTTGCTATGTTTGCAGTGTTGTACTAGACACTGAAGATGAATGGAAAACTGCAGTGAAGTCCTGGCCTGCAGGATATTGGCCATTCAAGTCCATGATTCAGGTCCATGATTCTTTGGCATCAGTTATTATCAGAGAAATATTCGTATACCAGGGGCTGCTATCCCAGAATAAGTCCTTGTAAAAATCTTCACACTCTTGTTTTCCATTTGTCTAAGCACTGGACATGGAGCTGAGAGAAGAGTTGAGGCAAGAGGATTACTGTGCATCCTGAGTCTTGTCTGTACTACATAGGGAGTTTGAGACTAGTATGGTTTTCAGAGAGAATTCCAAGTCAGCCTAGGCTTATAGTGTGAGATCTGTCCCCAGCCCCAAACTCTCCTTTTAATCTTAAAGCTTCACTATTAATATCCTTCAATATTAATAATCCTGCAGAAAAGTGGGTTTCCAGGGTGACTATTAATCTAAGAAGAATTTCTAAATCCAACCACAGCAGAGGAGACATCAACATGTAATTGCTAACCTGTTGTGAGAAAGCCCATGCCCAGATACTGGTGAAATTTGGTCCAGTCCAGAAACGTGACTTATTCAGGTTCCTTGGATTTGCCCACTTAGAGCTACTCTTGGGAGCTCTCTTGAGTTCCTGCATAGTCATAGCTTACCTTTATCTTTGGAGCTGAGTTACTAAGAGTAACAGTGTATAGGAGTAGACTGATTCTCCCAGGTCTGTATTCTTTTACTTTGTTTTTAGCAGGGTCTTGAATTCTCTTTCTTCTTGTGAATTTGCAGTACAGGTCCCATACCCGTACTCTCTGTCTGTCTATTTGCTTTCTTTTCTCCACACTTTCTCTTCCTAGCACACATGACTTCCATTTGCATGGTGAGGTGATCTGTGTACAGCTTCTCTAGAACAATGGATGAAGATGGGACCCACTGTAGCGTTAAAACTCCATGCAAGATTTAGTTGAACTTTTTTGTGCTAAAGATTTATTAATTTACTCCTGACATTTTCCCAGCATAGCTGTGGGGCCATATCCCATACTTACTTAAGAAATATAACAAAATATTTGGGTAAGGCTGGTTCAGATCCTTTCTGATATTTTTTGATGTCAGAGAGGTTTCCAAAGCAACAGAATTGTTCATCTAGGTGTATATCTATTTGAAATTGCTTTGGTCTAGGTTTATGTATTTATAAAGTAGTTAAAAATGAAACAGGACTCTCCATATCTAAAGTAATGAACAAACTGAACAAGTTTTTCTTCTCCACTATGGGAGAGGGGGGATCATTTTTTTTTAAACATCTGTGTTTTCGTGTCTAATGTGCTCAGCACTTGAGTAATAAATGTTATTTGGTGATAATTTAGTTCCATTTTTTAAAAGCTGTATAAAATTTAAAAGTGGAGGTGAGATGTGTTCAATTATATTTTGTGAAAATTGAATCTGAGAAATGAAAACCCCAGACTCCATGGTGGTGGCACACACTGCAGCTGTTTTCTCTGTTTGATTTGGTCGCCTCTGGCAGAAAGCAGATTTATTGTTTGGGTCTCTCTCTAAATTCATAGTCTGATGGCTGTGTCCTTGTACTCACCAAACTGTTCTCTTCCCATTAATTAAATGGCAGCAGGCAGCCCGTAAAAGTTACAGTTGTGCCTCTGTAATGGAAACCCCGTCTCATCAGCTCGACTTGATTGTCCTGTGTTTCCTGGAGGGAGAATGAACACTTTTCTACCTTTCTCCTAAAAATCCAAACTGATTGCGCAGATTTGATAGTTGCTAACTCTATTTTTCCCCTTCGGAAAAATAACCACTCCTACAGAAGAGCTGATTTTGTGGTTTGGGTCTTATTGGGAGATGAAGTGATTCACTGGAATGGCTCAGGATCAACCTATAGGTGCACTGATTGGATTAATTGTGGTGTGAGAGAACGGACTCACCAGTAGATGACAGGAAGAAGAGACACCAGCAGCGTGTGGAGCATCTGTATGCCACTGCTATGTGATGCACATAAGGCACATAGCCACTTCTACCATGAAAAAATATAACAGTATGTGTGTGTCCTGGTTTCCTTCCCAACCACCCCCATTTAAGTCTTGGGGTGTAGGAGTGTCTTAATGGGGAGAATATATAGGCACTCTCTGCTTAGCAAGCACTGTTAACTACCAGGCTCTTAGATGGAAAGCAGATGTCCACCATGAGTCACATTGTTGGGACAAACAACCACAGCACAGCAAACCAATCTTGCCACTTGGACAGTCCTTCTTATCTGCTTAGGAAACTTCACAGACTGCATTCGCAGAACCAGTCTGGCCAGTCTTGTCAGCAAGCCCTTCAGAAGACAGCCCCAGGCAGCTGAGCTAACACTTCCCTCTGCAGGTTGCATTTTGCTTTTGTAAACAGTCTAAAAATGCACTGAACCCTGACTGCTGGTATGGAGGGATGGTTTTGTAAGCTGGATGATTAAAGGTCAGGCTCCACACTTGATAAAGACATTCAGATAAGAAATGTGGAGATTTCTCTGTTTTTTTGTTTTTTGTTTTTTTTAAACCCGTGTTTAAAAAAATTATAGGACTATGATTTTTTTAAATTATAGTTTATCATAATCTGTTATGCATAATTTGTGCATGCAAGATGACTGCTTCCAGAATTTTCTGACTTGATTACTGTACAGTTGAAATTGGGTCTTGTTGCCAACAACTTAAATTAGACCATGCTATTTGCTTATTGAACAATTATATCTGAGGGTGAATATTCCTAGAATATCTGGGTTCTTTCAATCACATTATTGAAGGCATGAATATGAAATTGAATTAATCAAGAAACGGAATTATAAGTTAAGGAGAGGCTACAAGATTTCTTTTGTAAAATAACACAACTACTTTAGAAACATTTAGTCAAGTAAAATAACTTTAAAATTATAGCATCTTCCTGTTTTGAATATTAATTGGCTTTTAAAATAGTCAATGAACTATCCAACTTCTGATCCTGGCCATCCAGGCAGTGTTAGACATGGATTTCCTCTTGTGGCACAGGCTTTAAGTTAGACCGGTCATTGGTTGACTACTCCCCCAAGTTCTACACCACAATTAGGCAGAGCTCATCCACAGAAGAGAGGGAAGGATTGTAGGGCCCAGAGGATACCACAAGAACAGGGCCCACAGAATCAACTAAGCAGGACATATAGAGGCTCACAGAGACTGATGCAGCATACACAGAGCCTGCATGGGTTTGCACCATGTCCTCTGCATATATGTTATGATTATGTAGTTTGGTACTTGTGGTGGTTTGAATATGCTTGGCCCAGGGAGTGGCACTATTGGGGGGAGGTGATCTTATTGGAATCGGTGTGACCTTGGAGGAAGTATGTCACTGTGGGCATGGGCTTGAAGATCCTTTTCCTAGCTACCTGGAAGTTAGGAGCAAGATGTAGAACTCTTAGCTCCTCCTGTGCTAGGCATGCCTGAAAACTGCTGTGCTCCTACCTTGATGATAATGGACTGAACCTCTGAACCTGTAAGCCAGTCCCAAGTAAGTGTTGTCCTTATAAGAGTTGTCTTGGTTGTGGTGTCTCTTAACAGCAGAAAAACCATAACTAAGTCAGTATTCTTGTGGGACTCCTAACACTGGGATCAGGGGTGTCTCTGATTCTTTTGAGACCCTTTTACTCCTATTGGGTTGCCTCATCCAGCCTTGACATGTGGGATTTTGTCTAGTCTTAGTGTTATAAGTGATATCCCTGGGAGATCTGCTCTTTTCTGAAGGGGAAAGGAGGAAGAATGGATCTTGGGGGAGAAAAGAGGTTGGGGGTTGAATGATGGAAGGAGTGGAGGGAGGGGAAACTGTGGGGTGCATTGTATAATTGAAGAAGAAAATAAAAGAAACCAAAAAAAAAGTCAAATGAATTTTATCAAAGGTGTTAGGTAGGTGAGCAAATAAAGGTGACAGAATGAGGAAGGAAGGTTTGAAAAAGGCCACCTTTTCCTTCCCACCCAGAGCCATGAGTGTGGTTTCCTCCTGGGTCAAAGTTCAAAGCTGCCTCAAGGCAAAGTGCCTATCATTTCCTGTTTCCTTGCATTAGAATGTCATCCAAAATCTAGGGAGGGCTACTGCTCTTAAGGAGAGAGAAAAGGAGCTGAGGGATCCGGGACTCCACTTGGGAGAGTGTCATAAAGAGCCCTACCACTGAGCCTGGTACCTGAAGCATTGAATGGCTGCGTAGCCACTAACCGGGCTTTGATCTTATGTGACATGAATATTCTTCCCTTGTTATGGGTTATATGTCACAGCTCTGGGTTGACTGACAGTGTGTTCTATGCAGACCATTTTAAATGCATTTCCTTGGGGTTTAGCTAGTAGGCACCAGTACACAACACACACACACACACACACACACACACACACACACACACACACACACACACACACACACATACACAGTCACCAGTGGCTCACTTGCTTGTGTGTATGTGTGTGTGCATATGTGTATGTATTTGTATTTGTGTGCATGTGTATATGCCTTGTATTTGCTCCTCTCTCTCACTAGCTTTTTCTTGCTCTTGCTCTTGCTTTCTTTTATTCATGGAGTAAAATTACTGTTAACATAGAGCAGCTCACAGAATCAGGCACTTAGCATTCCTTGTCACCTCCTCTTTTCATCAGAAAGCAGACATTCTCTTTGGGTAGAAAATTTCTGTAACAAGATGCATACAAGCCAACATCCCCATAAACACATCTTGTCTGCACTCCAGGATTTGTGAATAACTGAAGGCCTTTACTGTCAAATGCTGTGATAGTCACATAAGAACTGCCAGAAAAACATCAGTGTTTGACAGGGGCCTAAAGGGACTTGTTTAAAGGTGCTCATCTGTTTCTCCATGGCAGGCACAGAATGGGATGATAGAAACATTCAAACTTGTAATTTTACATTATACAATATATACTTATTGAAATAAGCAATGTGTATGTATAAAATCAGAACTGAATGAAGATAAAAGTCATTTAATATGCTATCTGCTAATAAAAGAAAACATTCACATGATTGTGTCATTTATGCCTTGGACATCATTTATAGGGAGATAATAGTACATGAATCTTTATTAATTAATAAGTCACTCTGGGAAGAGGTAAGAGTAGAGATAGTGAGGATGAGTGAGCAGGCAAAAGCAGTGCACTGTGAAGGTCTGGTAGGCATCTAGACCCAGGCAAGCTCTCCTGAAAGGTGACATACACACTAGCATGCTGATGCTGAAGATGTTTAAAGATAACTCAGGCAAAGGGAAATGATCCTTCAGCTTGGAGGACAGAGAAAGAGGACGTGACAAATAATTCTGCACAGGCAAAAAGAATCAAGGAGTCATCTAAGACTTACATCACCTTCAGCATGGGTCGTCAGTGTGGCTGAAGTAGATAGTTCAGGAACTGAGGGTCAGAATTGGGACACCAGACAGAAGAAGAGATCTGGACACAAAGAAAAAGGTTGACATTTTTTCATCTTGGTATTTTCCCTCCACTCTCTCAGCCATGCTCAGTGGTCTCTTCTTATTCGTATAATAGATGCTAGAAGCCATGAGCCCATGTGTAGTCATTTTTGTGACTACACAGTGAACCAATGTGACAGGCATTTATGGAATAAGGAGTAGATGACAGAGGAAGACCATTTATGTTATAATCCTCCTCTAGGTAATGTTGGAGCAAAATTGTCATGAACACCTCTATAATAATCCAGCAGACAAAAGGAGTAAAGTTAATGGGACAAGTCATGAAATTCTGATTGCATATTTAGATTTTAAGATGATTTTAGTAGGAAAAAATACATTTTCACATAGTGTGGCGAGTTGGAATATTGTAAAGAAATATGCAGAATGCAGATGCTCATGGGAAATGGGAGCTAGCATCTTCATGGACAACTCTAGTAATATGGTTTAACATCTAGACTTTGTGCTATTTAATCGTGTGTGTGTGTGTGTGTGTGTGTGTGTGTGTGTGTGTGTGTGTGTGAAATGTCCCTCAGTAGGTTGATGAATTCTTGCAAAGCTTCTTTATTTGAGACGATAGATTATGGTGGGCCAGCTACTCACCAACTCTCCTCTTAAAATGTTTTCCAGGCTGGTCCTTCCTTGTCTCTCCTTCTTCCTAAGGGCATCTATCTGTGCTTGTATGCTTACCACTCCAGGCCTGTCCTTGAATCCTTTCATCAAGGGTATATAGGAGAGGCGCCATTTTGCAAGGAATCAGTAGACCACATCGGGGGATGTTTCTAGTGTCAGTTCTTGATACTTCTTCCACCAGGTTGGATATCACTGCTTACTCTCAGAGTAGTTTGATAGCACCAGGTAGCTATTGCCTGGGTATTCACTCGAAAGAATCTTAGTATATTAGAGAGATACGTGCACATCTACATTTAATGCCAGAGTATTCATAATGGCCAAGATAGATCCAGCCTAGATGTTCATCAGTGCACCTTGAGTAGATAAAAAAATAATGTGGAATATAATTTTATTCAATAAAAATGTTATTTAAATCTAAAGAAGAATGAAACAATATAAATGTGTGAAACTGAGAATCATTATGTTAAGTGAAATAAGCCAGTCTCAAAAAGATAAAGGTCACATTTTATCTCAGACTTGGAATCCATGTCTGTCTGTCTGTCTATCTATCTATCTATCTATCTATCTATCTATCTATCTATCTGTGTGTATATGTACATATATGTGTATGCAATATATATGTGTATATGTATATATGTGTATATATTTCTATCTACACACATACACACACACACACAATTAAAACAAACAGAAAATTTGAATTTAAATGAAGTTTAATTTCTCAACATTTCCTTTCACTCATCACACTTTTGGTGCCAAGGCAAAAAAAAAAAAAAAAAAACTTTGTCTGGTCTTATATCCCAAAGGTTTTCTGTTTTCTAAATATTTTGTAAGTTTAATCTTGTGGATTTAAATCTATGATCCATTTTGAGTGAATCTGTGTATGCACTGTGAGATGTAGAATGAGTTTTCCTTTCATTCTGTCAGTTTGGAACAGGACGGTGTGCTGCTAACACCCCTGCCTTCTGTGAAATGACCCTCGCACCTTGGTGAAAAGCCAGTGCGGGTGCAGCTCAGTTGAGTCTCTTTCTTGAGTCTCTATTCCGAATCACTGGCCCGTGAGCCATTCTTTCTGTTGATGCCATACAATCTACCACAGCTGTTTAATAATTCTCAGAGTAGACAGACTGATGCCTCCATGGACAGACTAATGCCTCCCACCCCACTCTTCTCTTCAAATTACCTTAAGGCATTGTTATTCCTTGACTTTCTCATACAAATTTTAGGATAATCTTGTTTATACTTGTGAAACAGTCTTGCTCAGGTTTTTACAGGAGTTTTATTAAATCTGTATACCCAGGAGGGGAGAATTTTTATATTCCCTATATCGACACTTTTAATTCATGAATATATCTTCCATAAGCTTATTTATATACATCATTGAATCATTTCATCAACTTTTTGTGTTTTCAGCACATATATCATATGTTTTGAAGGTAATTGTGCCATTGTATTTTAATGTCTCATGTATTTATCAGTAGTACATGGAAGTATAATTGGGTAATTCCCTTTGTTTAAGTTCAGAGAAAACTAAGGTAGAGTTATATCTCACCTACCTCTACCCCTCCTTAGTATACAGCCTCCACACTACAACACTGCAGGCCAGAAGTTAATAAACCTACACAGATCATTATAATTATCCAAATTAGCACATTTATATTGCAATTGATTTTTGGATATTGTTTCTTTTGGCTCTTCTGACATCACCTATTTGTTCTTGGAAAATTATATCATCTACAAATACTGACACTTTAATTTGTTCACTTCTATTTTGCATATGTTTCATTTCCTTTCTTTGCTATTTTTTAACCAGTCAGATCATCTTCTACAGCTAGTAGGAGTTAGAAAAATGTATATTTTTGTTCGATTCCTAATCTCATGAGAAAGGCATTCAGTATTTCAGCATCAATATAAGTAATATTAGTTGTAGGGGTTTTGTAGGTGTTTGTTCAAATTAAGATTTCAAATCCTGTATTCTTGTTTATCTGAGGGTTTCAAACACAAGTGGGCATTATGAGTTTTATGACATTTATTCTTTTTTTAAGTGAGACCATGTGATAGTGCATCTGCAGCTTGTTATCACTGAAAGCTACAGTGAGAGGTTAAATGTCAGAGTTCACTGTCTTATTGTTGTATGTAAGTAGAGCATAGTTTTTGTCTATTATAACCCAATGTTCTACTTTTCAACTGTGAATGGGCCCATCGACTAGGATTTAAGTTATTTCAAAGGTGTAACATTGTGCTGTTAGTATAGATGGTTATTTAACAGAGAGAATAGTTTTAAAAAGGAGAACATGTATATTTGTTACATGCATTGCTTTTAATCAGGAGTCTTCAGCTGATGAATCATACATTCAAGGAGATCATTTCACTCTTAAGCAGTTAACTCTCTCTCTATGGCTCAACTCTCACTCCATGGCTCACTGATGCCATTGGGCAGAATTTGCAGGTTATTACGTTATCCCAGGCCATTGGGTTTGAATGTGTTTTAACTGGCAACTTCTTTAATGAACGAATCCTCTAAGGTGCTGGAAGAACATTTCTCTTCTCCCTCCCCCTCTACTCTTCTTCCTTCTCTTCCTCCTCCTCCCCTTCCTCCTCTCTTGAAAGCCTCTAGAGAGCTAAGAAACTTCACAAGTTATTCCATAAAATTAAACATGAGAGACAATGACTTTTTAAAGTTATTTTTTGGTACAATCCACAAGCCAGTAATAGCCTTGAGGGCTATAATTTGGAAATATGTTAAAACCTTAAAATGTATGATAAACATATCTTTTTGCCCATTCCTTCCTGAAGCACAGATGGTGTGAGCCTTTGCTGTGTTCCATGCGATGGCTCCTCTAGTTCTAATTTCCAATTCTATTTCCCCACTGACTTAAAACCAAGCAGCACCTTTATACTGTGTCAGAGGCTTCTGCAGTTTTCTGAGTATTGACTACTTCTGGGGGCAATAGTGAGACATGCAACAGAAACCCACAACATATCACTGTACTTACCAGAACTGTTCAGATTACAGCTTCTCCTTGTTTGGTCTGCACAGAAGAAAACAGCATCCAGTATAGAAGCATTCTAAGAAACTGCATATGATTATTGTTTGAATCTCTGGGGCATTCTCATGCTCCCTTTAATTGTCATTCCCTGAGCATTTTTGACATTGTGAAAAGAGTTTGGGTCACTTGGGGCTTTTTCATTTCAGATTCAATTTTCTGTTCCTTCTGCTTTTAGACTTTCCAAGAAATAGCTTTTGGTGCATTTCATTTAATTTTCCCCAGACCTTGGTTTAATGGCTTCTGTGGGGTCATCGTGGTGTGTTGTTGTCCTTGTTTTGACATCACCGTCCACAGCAATGGGAGGGGCAGGTGCTTGATCCTCAAGAAACTTTCTTCTTCATTATACTCCCAGGGAGCTTAGTGCTAAATCCAATTATCTGCTGTTTGCAATGTTTATTCTTTTTCTTAAATCACTGGGTATGATGCCTTCTCGGGGTCAGTTTTTAAAATATGAATTTTTATTTTTAATTAAGTTTATGGGTTTGGAGAGTAGGTGCATACAAGCACAGGCATGTACAGGTCCAGAGGCACACATCTGGTCTTCATGGATCTGGAGTTATAATTGATTCTGAGTCATTGAACATGGTTGCTGGAAGCCCAACTGAGGTCCTCTGCAAGAACAGTACATGCTTTTTAACCAGTGAACCCTCTCTCCAACCCCTTCAGTGTTATTTATTTATTTGAAAAGAAGACCACGTGTTTACATCTGGGCACCTAGAGCAATGGAGTTGGTATCCATCACAGCAAAAGAGGACTTAGGAAACTTGGCAAGGCTACATACATTTTGCTAGCATACTTAAAATTTTCTTTTCATGCCCTCATAGTTTTGAACGGCTTATCATTTTGGCCCTTTGAAGATGTTTTACCTAACCTTTCCTTATCATGAATCCAGTTCCTTTCCCCAATTAGATGGTGCCTTCTTACAGGAAAGGATCTTTGCAGCTCCAAAGCAGGGAGAATTATTATATTGTGGATATTTGACAAATTGAAGCCGAGCATAAGTCTACTGTGCATGCTCCAAATGAACAAGATCCACTCCTTGTACTCCAAGACCTCCTTCTCTTTTATAAGGATAGAAAGTGCAAGAGAGTGTGTTGAAGTTAGAGTGTAGTTCAGAAGAAGTGGGTTTACCTAGGCTGTGGTGGCTCTGGGATCATTCCCCAGAAACACAAACAGCAGAAACAGCAACGAAAATATAAACATATATGATATGAGTCATGAATAAGATAAAAATCACAGTACTTTATGACTAAGTAGGATATAAATAGAGCAAATGTTTATAAATACCTTGGTATTTAATGTAATAAAGGATAGGGTGAGGATTCAGAGGAGAAAATGTTAAAAGTGAAGAAAAAAAAAGAGTACTTAAGGCAAACATTACAACATGATCACAGAAATGGCTAAGTACCATGGGGTGACTGACAGGAACCCATGTTCAGGTCAGATATAGTTTAGATAGACACTATATCTATATAATAGCTCATCTATGTGAATACTCTCCTGTTACTCACATGGTTCAGATGCTAGGCATGCAAGGTGACACCTCATTTCCTATGCCATCTTTCCTAGGGTTTGAGACGGAACCCTTTGGCTCTGGGTTCCTACTGATGGCTGGGATATGGTAGGAAATAGGACTGGGCGGTGAAGGAAAGGCCAAGTTGGAAGGAGTTTGGTTGTCAGCAGGAGGGGTTTCCAGTTACTTGTTTTTCTGAAAATTCATCATTGAAGTTGTAACTCAGAAAAACAAAGGCAGAAGTAAGGAACATAAGAAGTGGGAAGGCCAGTCGTCAGAACATACAGCAGAGAAATGTCTAAGGAGATAGATAGGAAAGAGACAGAAGATAATAGGCCTTCGTGGTATGGAAATTATTTTTATACCATTCTTATATGTTCTAATTCCCAGCAATCTTCAACTGTTGTTTATTATTCCTAAGGGAGGATGGATTCTCCCACCATAAAGCAGCTATGTCTGGTTCAACACAAGTTTATTTTAAACTCTACATCGCAACAATACTCTGATTGTAACCATTTCATATTTCAAAAAGATGGAAAGGAGAGAAGCAGCAACACAAAAGACCCATGCCTTCTGACAAACTGAAGATGACAAACTAGTATAGAAGTCCCAACACACAACAGTCCTGATACACTATGAATGTCAGGACCATCTTTCCAAAAAGAAAAAGAAAAGCTCTAGTGGGTTATGGGAAGTTGGAAGATTCAGAAGGATTCTGTCTTCTACATACATCCAGGAGCCTGTGTGTACAAAAGGAAGTGAAAAGGAGGCAGAATAAACCTGATTATTTTCTGATGGAAAGTCATGAAGCCCATCACTGGACTCTGACTGGCATAACAGTGTCAGGATCTGACAGGAAGGTAGCAGTGGATTACAGCGAGTACATAAAACAGGATAGGATCAGTGGTCTGCTCCATGCCTACAGCGTGTGAGGACCAAGCTCAATTCACATGTGGAAGATCAAGTTCTTTTCCTTCAGAGAATTCAGAGATCACATAACATTTCACCTTGGTAAGATGTGATGAGGAGAGACAGCTGAGACTCTCTTGGATGCGTGAGATCCCGCCTTCATTTAATTTGTATTGAGAGGCTGAGAGTAGAAAAGGGTGGCACTGGCCAATGTGATTTAGTTGTTAAGTGGTAGCTGGCCAGAATGTGACATAGATATTTGATTGAACTGTAGGCTTTGACATTGTTTTTCCAAATAAAAGAACATTTATACATACATGTAAGGGTCCACTCAAAGCTGTCCCAGTTACTGCCAAACTGAGTTTTCAACCTCCTGTCTGGGAGTTTCTTCATCCATCCAGAGACAACTGGTGAGCATAGCACGCCTTTTCCATTTGGCCCAGATTTGCTTTTAAATTAAGTGCAGAAGCAGTGAAAATTCTAGCAGATGGATTAATTAGCTAATTGTTTTATAATAATCTAGAAGGCGTGTGCTTTGGGGTTTAAGCCTTTCCATCTCTAAGATAAGGATGCTGGCTACTTGCCTCCTTTTCTGGAATGTCGTGATGAGCTAGTGAGTAGTCTCATCTGCGAGGGGATTTGAGCTCTCTGAAATGAGTCTAAGGTCTTTATTCTTTTTAATTTATCATTGCAGTTTTCTGTAATAGGACGTGACAGCTTTGTCAGTACCCATGACTCACATTCTTAGGCACTCCTGCTGCCGTTTGGGCTTAGAGAATAGCTGGTAATCTGTTGTGTGATGGGCTTTGCTCTGGGGAGTGGCAGAGAACATGGCTGAGGCTCAGCAACATTATTCTAGAAGCAGCAGCTCTCCAATTTTAGGATGCAGTAAAATGTTGAACACCATCTCCCCCTCATTGCATGTGGCTTCTTCCCAGTTACTCTTTTCTCATTAGAATATCTTTGAAGTGAGATGTGAAGTCTTACCAACTTTGTGGGTAATTGATTTTTCTCTGCTTTGCTTCTTGGAAGCAATGTTTATTTATCATCATTTATAATTTATAAGTGCAGAGAGCAAATCCTAAGTACAAACTCTACTACTTTTCTACAATAATTAATAAGACAGCTTATAGATACTTCGAAACCATACGTATCTATAGTCAGGGGAGGGTTAGTGAACAAACATTTTTTTACAGTATGATCTTTTTTGTCCATTTCTATTCTTGACACTTATAAATGATAAAATGGTTGCAGAAATGATTAAGTGTTAAGTGCTCAAACATTTTACAGTTTATCTTTGTATGTATGTATGTATATATGTATGTATGTATGTATGTATGTATGTATGTATGTATGTGTAGACATTTGCATTTCTCTGTATAAATGTGGATGTACATATAGGGGTAAAAGGAAAACCTAGGATATTGGTCCTTGCCTTTCACCTTATTTAAGATGTGTTCTCAAGTTCTAAATCACTGTGTATACCAGCCTAGCTAGCTAGCTGGTTTCTGGGAATTCCATCCCTTCCACCACTTCCTTCTTACATTAGGAGTATTAAGATCACAGGTACCTACAACTATATCCTGCTTTGTGTGAGTTCTGGGATCTGAACTGAGATCTTTAGCTGCTGCCCAACAAGTGATTTACCTACTGAGTCCTCTTCCCTGCCTCCCTAGGAGCAGAAGGTGACAGATCCTACCCACCCGCACCAATTTTGAGCAAGACATGGGGAGCTGTGGGGAGAGTTGATATTTTGCAAAGACCATGTTCCACAGACTTCCTACCTATACCAGTGTGGCAGACATCTGCCTGTTCCATGGTCTTTTTTATTTTTTTCCTTGCTACTCTTCCCTCCCCCACCCCTGACTATCTCTCACACATACATATACTTGGAGCTAAACTACTTCAAAATATTTTCATATTCATTGTCTTTGTTTCCTTCACATACTCTACCTCAGCTCCAGCCCCTTCTATACTCTTTCCCAGCCATATTGGACAGCTCAGTTGTATCCTTTCTATGAGTGTATTGTTAAAATTTTCATTTTTAATACTTTCGATTAAGGATGACAAGCCCATAGACTCACCCTTCATCTTAAGAAATAAATTCTTAATAACAAGTGTTCTCTGATATAGTTTTCAAAGAGTCTACTCCTTTCCCCGGAAACATTCTACTTCATTCCTATCAAAGGACAAGTACAGTCCTAAGCTAGAGAGCTCTCTGTGGACATAAAGACTCATTATATTTCTCTTCCACATATGATGAGGTCTGTCCATTCCTACCAGTCAAATACATTAGAAATACACCACCCTGAATATGTGGGATTATTACATGTAGCAAAGATTAGGTTAACAGATACTATGGAGGTTCATAAGGTATCTAAAAGTGGTTATGAAACCTAGAATTTGGATTTGGGCATTGGCTAGATGTACATGGAAGAAACATCAAGAGAAAGGGAAAAGGAGAGAGATTGGGGTAGGAAAGGGAGATCACACAGTGAAAGAAGTAGCAGGGAACAAGTTCAGGCTTATGTTTCATAATACACCCACTCACACATATATTGTGTATTTATTTCTTTGTCTCTGTCTGTCTTCCTTTGTTTCTCTCTTTCCCTCTCCCTCCTGCCCCGCCTCACTCACACACACACACACACACACACACACACACACACACACACACACATACACACGATCATCTTTCTCTGAGGAAATAACTCAGTTCTGAGAGAACTAAATTACTTTCTTTCTATGATTGTGCCCTGTGCCCTTCTATAGGAAATTATCGCCATCTCACTATTACAGTGGAACTTAGCTTCCAGAACACGATCCTATGGGAGACATACTGAGTCCATATCACACAATAAACAGGTATTGAAACCAGAATTAGCAGAGTTCCCTGTTTAGTCATGGATAGCCCTACTACCAGTGCCTTGGTGGTACCAGTCCCAGTTAAGGCAACAGAGAACTGCTCTGGAAATGCCTCTTGATTCCCTGTTCAGTTTATCTGCCTTCCCTGCCTATGACAATAAAGTCCCCACAGCTGAACAGTCACCTTTACTCATCACTCTCAAGCATACCCACTTGACCCCTCTAACATCATCTCTTGGCTCGTTTCAACACACCAATGACCCTTCATTTTTCTCTAGCCCTGGCCTGACTTCTCTGACAGGCTTCTTCATCTCTGCCTAAATATCTCTAAGTGCATCAACTTGATTTGTCAAAGGCCAAACTTATTATATGCATCCTGAATTTAATATTTCTGGTACCAAAACCTTGAGCCACTTGAGCCACTGTTGCCTTCACCGAGACTCGATGGTGCTTCATGCTGCCAAGCCACAGGCATTCATAGTTCAGTCACCTGTCGGATACATCCTCGCCCTCTTTCAGTATCTGTAAAACTCTATCAAACTCTTAGTCCTTGTCTCCTGCACAGACCTTGTCTGAACTCTTTGGAGGAGATGGACTGTCCCTACTATGTAGCACCATTGGCCCCTTTGTTCCTCTATTATCACAGCTGCCTCATTCATTCATTTATCCCTCACTTCCAGCACTAAACTTTTAACTCTTTAAATTCAGGAACCGTATCCCACTACTCTTTATGTAATGTGATCTGTGTATCTACCATAAATAACTGGTATAGATGTGTTAATAGATACAGAAATAGATTAAAGCATCTCACCTATTGAATGAGACCTGGCCCTAAGGGGGATATTAGTTAAAACTTGTTAAGTATCTTGTTGTCTAAGGATTCCCTCCCTCTCCTCCTTTCCCCCTCCCTCTTCCTCCTCCCCCTCCCTCTCCCTCATTCCCCCTCCCTCTCTCATTCCCACTACCTCTACTCCTCTCTCTCACACAAGCACACAACTGTGTGTGTGTGTGTGTGTGTGTGTGTGTGTTTGCATGTGCATTATGACATGTGTACAGCGGCCAGAGGACAACTTTTGGTAGTTGATTTTCTTCTTATACTGTGTGGGCCCCCAGGATCTAATCCAGGTAGTCAGACATGAAAGACAAGCAAGCACCTTTACTGACTGAGTTATCTTGCTGGTCTTATCTAAGAATTTTTCTTAGAATTTTTCTAGACCTAGAAAAACTAGGAACTTGATAATTTAATAAAAAATATTAAGTCAAGTATGTTATGTGCTTGTACTTTGCTTTACTGAGAAAATACATTTTGCAAAAATATCAAGATTGGTGTTGGGAAAGCTGTGCAATTTTTTCCTTTTAAGTTATAACTTTTGAGAAAATTTGTTTTTATTTTGGCTATGACTCCTAATCATTTCACTAATATCTTTTTCAGTGAAAAACACATTTTTCATTTTATCTATAATTTTCATCTACAAATCATTGTTATTCTACCTTTGCACTTAAGGAAATGTCAGACTCTGAGATGGGAACTTGGACTCTTGCATTTCCATCCTGTGTTATTTTTCCCTAGACCGAGGTGAATGTTGTTAAGAAGATAAATTTGGATGAAGTATAGTACAAGGTGGGATTGACAGTGCTAGGCTTGCATAGCTGAACAGATTTTCCTCTCCCTCCTTCTCCTCTTCTTCCTCCTCCTTCTCCTTTTCTCCTCCTCCTCCTCCTTCTCCTTCTTCTTCTTCCTCCTCCTCCTCCTCTCTTTCTCTTCCTCCTCCTTTTCAGAACAGTTTCTTTGTGCATCCCTGCCTGCCTGGAACTCATTCTGTAGACCAGGCTGAGCTCAGGCTCAGACATCTGCCTGACTCTGTCTCTCAAGTACTGAGACTAAAGACATGTGCCACCATGATCAACCTATTCTTTACTTCTAATAGACTTTTATTTAGAAATAATTATGTATGAATTAAAAGTTGCAAAGGTTCTTTTTATCCTTCATTTGGCTTCTCCATTCTTATAAATATGATAGATGAAACAGAATGACAAAAAAACATGTACTAAATGCTCCTGATCCTTCCTAAATTTGATCTTGTAGTTCTATAAGATGCAAACACCAGAACTCTTTTTAATAGACACTGACAGTGTTCCTTAAAAAGAAAGCACCTAGAATCAATGTGAATGTCTGGGCAGGTGAACAGCCAGCGCAGAGGGTAAGCAAGGTATAGACAGCGTGTATATAAGGGGATTGTCAGGACTGGCTAGCTGGAAGGGGAATACAGGGTATAGATCTGGGGATAGCTCATTGCCCGCAGATGTTTCCTATGTAAATAAGAATTCCCCATTTCCTCTGATTATCACATTTACTTTTTTCTCAAGTTAAACCCTTTTAAATGTCTGCAAGTTTAGTGTTAGTCACAGTGAAGATAAAATTGGAATGGCCTCACCCACAGTGAGGGTTCAGCTTTCACTCTGTAAAGCATCCACACAGTTTTAAGGAAAGCTGACAAACTTTTCATCAGCTTTATAACTAAGACTTGGTGCCCTGGAAAGAGACCTCAGTCTGGTAAGTAAAGTGGACAAAGCTCACTGTTTTGAGCTCCATATTGAAGGGGTATCGCTGCTTTATTGAACCACTAAAGAAAAGATACAAAGTCAGTATATGGTATGCAACAACTGTTTCTAGATAAACTTGGTCTCCTCCAGAACAGGCCCTGGCTATGTGTCAGGGAGAGGCAGTTTCCTTGTGTTTTTAGTACCTTTAGTCTGGTGCCTGAGGTGGGAGGCCTCTAGGCTATCTGACAATGCTACAATTCCAAATGATGTTGCTTCTGTCAGCCATATCACTGAGACAGAACACAGGAAGTAACCAAGAGGAGAAGGTAACACCCCGGTTCTCCCTCTCTGGCTAAGGACCCTGGTAAAACTTATGATCTCATTATAAAGCTTTTAGTGGAGATTAAGTGATGCTCATTAAAAGCCAAACCCTCCCCAGATTCACCACTCCACAGAACGATTGCATTTATACTTAGTCTTGAGACCCATTAAGTTGTTTCTAAGGGAAAAGAAGTCTCACCTTTTTCTTTTTACAGAAAAGGAACTAATATTAAAAAATAATAAAGGAGAAGGGACGGCAACAGGCCTGTTATATTTTCAGCTTTCCCTGAGGGCGTATAAAAAAGGTTTGATAGCTAGGAGACTAGTCAAGCTAGGGGAGAAATTGGCATGGCCAATAAAGTAGTGAATTTGTAGAGTTCCCTACTTTTAAAAAATGCCCTTCAGAGTTGGCTGAGAATGGGGAGTAGTCAGATGTATGGCATGTCTTAGTTCCATGAAGGGGAATAGTCAGATGCACAGCATGTCTTAGTTCCATGATGTGTTAGAATAAGCGTCCCCTTCTCTGTCAAGTAAAACTGCACAGCTTAGTAAGACCTGCAGAAGCTTCTCTGATCTTTTAGTTCAACGTGGTCCTTTTGACACAATAAATGTTTCATATGTATTTGGTAGTCAGTTGGGTACTGTCACATGAACTGGATTTAAGCTAAGATAATCCATGGTGACAGATCAGTTCCACCTCACATGTGCTCTCTGTAAGAATCCCACATGCTGGGCTGGGGCAAAAGATCTTGCCTTGCAAGCAAGCATAAGGACCTAAGTTGGATCCACAGAACCTTTATCTATTTTTTTAAAGCCATGTATAACAGCATGCCCTTATAATCATATCAGCACTAGGGAGCCAGGGATGGGTGAATCTATTGGTGTCTCTGGCCCTTTTCGTTGATATTGTCTCTCTCTATATATATGTACATCTCCATGAACACACACAAGACACCATACACACACACACACACACACACACACACACACACACACACGGGTGGTGGTGATTAATATATATGTGGTAGCTTCAGAGACCTGTCTCTCCCTTTCCACAGCTGCCTGCTATAAGGTTAGTCATTATAGCATTGGGTAGAATGTTTCATTATTTCTTCCCTTGGAGAGTGTTCAAATGAAGTTCTAATTTCAGTAATCATTGCAATTTCACGTGTGTGATCAAAGGACCGTATTCCAATTTTATTTTTCATGTGGAAGCATTTTATGCTGGCCTTGAGAAAAAGAATCTTTCAGTAAGACCCATTACTAAGGGATTGACATGCTATCAAAAGAAGGGATCAAGGAATCCTCTCTTCCTTCACACATCTGGATGCTTCATCAGGAATGCATCCTTAGGGCCGTTCTGAACCAATATATATAGCAGCAGCAGCAACTAAAATCAGAACACTGCGGAATCACGGTGTGTCATTTTGAGATGCTGGGAGATTGAAATTCAAAAGCACGCTAGAGATGTTAAGATTTTACCCAGGTGTTACTTGCTGTCTTTCTGATACTGATGCTGATGGGTAGCATCCAGCAGAGTCACACCTAGGCTTCTGGTGAGTCCTCAGGTACAGAAAAGCTTGCTCAGTCCTTACAGTCTCATGTCAACAGCCAGGAAGTACATTGTCCTGAGGTCCACTGTGCCCACTTCCATGCCAGGTACCTTCCCATCCATGGCTCTTTTATCTCCCAGGTAACATTCTGTTCGAATGAGAATCTGAGGGAAACTTTTCAGATTAACTCTTTACCTTAACTTCTGACTTTCTCCTTCAACAGGCTCTGTAAGATTCCCTTTGATTCTCTAACCAAAAGCAATGTTCCCTTCCTCTCATTTCCTGTTCTCTTTCTTCCTCTCCATCACTTCCTTTCCTTCCCTTTTTCTTTTAAAAAATAAACTAAGATTGGAGAGATGGTACAGGTATGAGTTACAGTTCTCTCTCAGTATCTATAGACTATTAGCTTCAGGGCTCTGGCTAATGCCAAAATTTGGAAATGCTTATGTCCCTTGTATAAATGACATCATAGTTTTCATGTAATAAGTTTATACTTTAAATAATTTCTAGAGCATTCACAATACCTACTACAATATGTGATTGGATTAGGAAATAAGTTTTAAAAAACTGTATGTGTTCAATACAAGCACATTTTTAAAAGAATATTTTCAATCTATTATTTAAGTCCCCAGATGTGGAACCAGGGAATATAGAGGGTCAGATGTTTGGTTTAAATTCCATGAATCAAAATAGAAGCCAAGGACAGGCTTGAGTTTGGGGATTTAGTGGTCATCATGCCCTAACTAGCTCTGTCACTTTGAAGAATCATCAATCCACTTCCTGTCTCTGATGACAGTGCCATTCTGATCTTTCTCCTGTCATTTCACTAAGTTTGACTCCCAATGAAAATTGAGTTTACTGTAATAACTATGGCAAATGCTTTGATTGCACTATCTCAATTTTCAACACAAAAATTCTGTGGGGAAGGCCCTTTTATGTTTGGGAAACAAAGGTTGAAAGAATCCAAATAAGGCAGGACTCATTCTGCCTGACCCCAGGAACCCAGCTCTCAACCACTGAACTTTATCCTGAAGATAAGGGATAGAAAAAAAGATGCAAGTACCAGTAATTGAGATGGGAAATTGTATCTAGTGTGAGGAATTAGAAGAGTAGGTGCTTGCCTGGGCAGAGAGTTTGAAGAATGTAGGCTACCTCTCGTGCCAAAGCCCCACCCTCTCTGTCTGCCATTCCTGTGTCCAGAATCAGAGCTTTCACAACTACACTAGCCTTTCTTCTGAGTCTGCAGATGTTTGTATTGAATGGCAGCTCTATCCTTTGAATCACACAAGCCTAGAACCCAGGCCTAGTTCTTGGTAGATAGTCCCTCTCTGTCACCTCATGTAATGAATCTTCAAGTCTTATGGATGATATCTGTGGTGATTTGAATGGGTATGTCCCCCATACACATGCATTTTATTAACACTCAGTTTCCCCTTTGCTGGTGCTGTTTGGAGACACTTAGGAAGTACAGCCTAGCTGAAGAAACTATGTCACCAGGGCAGGCTTGGAGAGTTTAAGATCCTACCCTACTCCCACTTTGTGCTATCTGCTTCATGCTTCTAATGAAGGATTCGAATCCTCAGATCCTGTACTAGCCTGCCATGCCAGCTGCTTGGTCCCGAATCCTCCTGCCACAATTTACTGTTACCCCTCTGGAACCATGATCCTAAAAAACTCTTTAATTAATTAATTAATTTCTTTGTTTGTTTGTTTATAATAGAAGTAGAGTGTTAATACATTATCCAAAAATAATTCTTGAACTACTGCCTTTTCTCTTCTTCAGTCCTACGGCTACTGCCTCTTCTCTTCCTCCAACCTATGGTCTTGAGTCAAATCCTTCCTTATTTGTAATAACGTAATGATCTCAAATCTGCTATTCCTAATGCCAGTCTCTCATCTTTAATTTGCATTCACACTGCCCATGTGATAAAAGTTGATTTGGATCATGTGGACATTGGGTTTAAAAACTGATATGTTAACTAGTTCCTGTCCACGAGGTTAGAATCCTACCACGGTGTAAGAGTTCTTGGTTATAAACCTTCCCCAGTGCCTTCCTATTGCCCTTATACTCTGTCTCTTCCTTGGTTGGTCACCCTACATTCTATGTCATCCTACATACCCAGTAAGATAAAGTTGGCAGGAAATACATGCAGTATGCTCAGGGTGATGCAGAAAAAACACATTTGGGGAGTGCTAAATTGTATTAAACTGGAAAACATAGGTACTAAATACATACTGTATGCAATCTCTTGAGGTATACAAATGACTTCTATTGTAGACAACTCGAATTTACAATCACAATATTATGAAATGTTTTTAGCTAATATCTTAATCATTACTCTCTGAGCAGAGATAGTTTACACAGGGGTTGGCAACAGGTGTTGGGTGGGAGTCACTGAAGGAAGGGCAGACAATTCTAGGAAGGACCCTCGGACTGGGTAGGCTGGAACCATGAGGTTATTAACTACTGTCTACAAAATTAACTTTTATTTTGTCAAAAATGAATGCAAATTTCATTTATTTGCTATTGGTCTTCCTATTATATCTTTTACATTTTGGTTACTTCTATTCTTAGAGATATGGCACAAAGAGAGGTGGTGTTGTTGATCTAGTTTTGTAGCATTTCTAAAATAATTCTGCATGAAGTGTGCTTTCTCTAGTCCTCTCATATAATCACCACTTTCCAAGAGCAAAGCCCTCCTTTATTTGCTGATGTCTGCCTTGTAGGTAGGGAATGAAGAAGAGGGGAAGTTAGGCTGCTTATTTTGTTTTGGCTAAAAGCAACAATTTCATTCTTAACTTCTGTCACTTCACTCAGCTAACAAATGACATCTGAGAGCCCAAGAGTTTGAGTGTGGTGCTCTTCAGCTTGAGAGTGGCAATCTGTCTTAGGCCATGAAATAGGCAATGAAAGCCTAGATGCCTGGAATAGGCAATGAAAGGCCAGATGCCACCCCTACAGAGGAGACACACATGACTGTTAGGTGGCCACAGGTATCTGGGAAGGCACCACCTTCTTAGGTTGTCATGGATTACACTAAGAAGAATGTCCTACCCAGGGGTTTTCAAGATAGACATGGTAAAAAGTATATTCCATGCTCATCTTTAAGCAAAGCACGGGCCCTATCCTAGCCTGGTATCAGCAGGTTGTCTCTTCTCTTGAAAAACTATGTATGCCCTATCTCTAGATGTTTTGGCTTCTTTGCTCTTTCCTCTTACACTGCTTTGGTACACTACCATCTAGGATTTTACATACATATACACACATATTTGTGTGTGTGTGTGTAAAATATATTAATATATAATATATTATATGTTAATTATATAAATATATAACATATTTATCTGCATATACAGAATTAAAAGCAAAATGAATAATATATTATATATAATTACAAATTATCTACAAAATGAATAATATATGTTATATTTCATATATTATATATAATATATATTATTCATTTTCTTTTTTAATTCTGTATGTACAGAGTTGTTCTTCCTGCTCTCTAAAATATAAATCTGACTGAAGAAAGTCATTGTAATATTTTAGAATTAGAAGGCCTCTTATCCTGTGAAGTACGTGGTAGCCATCTTAATGTCACTGTAATAGATGCCTGAGATCATTACCTCATTGTCAGGGTTGATTTTGTCCCATGTATTTGCACATTTCTGTTCATGTGTGATTGAACCTTTGATTTGGGGATGCGCTGAGGCAGCATAGCATGTCAGGAGCACATAGTAGAATAAAGCCACTAGTCTCATTGCTAAGATGCAAAAAGGAGAGAAGAAGGGTCAGGGTTACAGTCTCTCCATCTAGAATGTGATACCCTCCCCAACCTGCAGGCCTCCCCTAACCTTCCCCTCTTAAAGGTTAAAGTATACTATTGGGTGCAACATCCCAATAGTACCAACTATTGATGAGAACCAACATATGGGCTTTGGAGGCATGCCACATCCCTGAAACCCCCTGAGTCTGTGTCCTGGCCTTGGAAAATGGAGATCGGTGACTTGCCATCGAGAATGTCATAAGAATGCAGTGAAACTACAGGTGATGCACAGCGTTTTGCCAACAGCTCTCTGCAAAGCCTCTTCTGAGATTCCCAAAGAGGGTCCCGGGTTACTTTCTTTGGCTGAGACAGTTTGTTCCCCATTTCCTGTTATTGCAGTGATTTCTATTGTTTTCTTTGTTCTGTGTGATCTGAGGCCCTTCCTTGGTCAACAGTCTTTCCCACTCTGAGCTTTCCTTCTCTCTGCTGGCAAGACCTGTGGCACACTTTATCTGGAAGGAAAGAGCTCCATTTTGCTTCTGTCTGAGTCGCTTTTTACTGTGAATGAAATTGACAGCATTTTCCCAGAGCCACTGGACCCTGTGAGTCACACTGACCTCACCTTGTAGCTGACACTCAGCATCCAGCAGCTCCACCTGCATCTGCAGATGACATTGTGCTCATTATGTAGCTTCGAGGTACTTAGCCTCTGAGCATTGTTCATTTTTAATTAGTACCCTCCTTGTTAATTACCAACATGAATTTCTCTGCAAGCTGTGCAGCGTGGATCTCAGGACTGGATCCCTCTAGGCATTCCCTTCACTGTGTCTCCCTGAGGGCCAAGCTGGCTTTGGCTGCAAGTTGGATGCCAGAGTGACATTGTGGCCATGGCTCTTGCCTCGCTAGAGGAAGCAAAGAGGGTATTGCTTGGCATAAGAGAGCTTCTATTGTGGCCAGCCATCATGCTCACTGACCTAGAGATAGTTTCTTTTTCTTTTGAAAAGAAGAACATCTCTTAGTTGATTAAAAATCCCACTTGCCAGGGTGCCTTTTAATTAAGATGTCATAAAGTTGATAAGCATGTGTAATTTCCTGGCCTCTGCTCAGAAACACATGAATGCTGAAGACATTGTGTCCTGCGCCCAATTGCAGAGCAGTAACAGCAGCAAAAGGCTTATACTCTCATAACCTGGATATACAACGTTTGTTAGGGGAGTGTGAATTCTATGTGAATCACAGCTGATTGGGAAGTAAATAGCTCAGGCTAGAGAAACAACTTCTTCTCTCATTTGAGTTGCTGGGAATATCCATAAGTGTAAATAAAGCTTTAGCACAAGTTCAGAAGCTAGAAAAGTGAGGTGTATTGGGGTCTACAGTGAAGAACATGTGCCAACAAGCAGTTTGGATAATTAAGGATATTAGGTAGTTTATTGTAGTGGATAAACACAGGGCTTGAAAGTCAGCTAGAACTCTGCTTGGCCACTGGCCCAGGCTGTGCACCTTGGACAAGTCACTTCACTGCTCTAAGTCTCGATTTTCTTATCTTTAATGGGGATAATAAGACTTAACTCATGGGATTAAATGAGATAATACTCGTAAAGTGCTTAGTCGGATGTCTGACCCAAAATAAGTGCTCACTAAGTGGTCGTAATTATGAGAAATAGGAGGGTGTAGGGAGCTTGGCTTTAAGGCTTCTTGTTTTGCAGTGCCCAGGGTGGCTCCCCACAGCACCAAGGAAGAAGCAACCTAGGCCGATCCCTACGCAAAGACTCACAGCTGACTCAGCTTGCATCCCTGACTGAGACATCTTACTTCTGGGAAGAGCTCCGTTCCTCCCAGGTCCCTTGAGCAAGGTCTTATTATTCTCTCCCTGTTGACATTATATCTGCTGCTCGTCCTGACTGACTTCCTCAAAGCTTCCTGAAGCTAGAGTGAGGGGGGCAACTGTTGGGAATGGAAGATACTTGCATAGAGAGGACCCTCTCTATCAAGTTTTGTCTACCAAGATCCACAGTAAATGAAAAAGCAAAAGCAAAAAGAGGGCAAGAGCTAAAGGGGCCTGGAAAGATTTCGTGTCTTTGCAGTGAGCACTGTCACAAAGATTAATCTTGGTACGTTTATTTTCTGATTAGCTGATTTCAATTCATTTTTCACACTTCCCTTGTCCTGCATCTCTATATGGAAAAACAGAATAGAGTAATTATTTTTTAAAAAATAGATTTACAGAGGAAGGGGTGGAGGGCACTGGCCAGCTTGGGAGTCCTTGACTGAGAAGTGAGCAGTACGCTGGCCCCATTGGGCTCTATGTGCTCGGAACCAGTTCTCAGGGCCTGGGCATAGGGAAATGGCACAGGGCAGACCCTTGAAAACCATCTTAAAGATGAGTCTAAGTCCTCTCAGTTAGGTGAGAAGAGAGGTGAGTCCCTGATAATGGTTTGGGTATGTGGCCTAGCCACAGATGCTGAGATTCTTTGAGAGAAACAGTAGATTCCAGAGGCAGAAACATCCTTTAATCCAAGGTCCCCTGTCAAGGGAGAGAATAAAACAGAGCATGCTGGGACTCTAGACCCAATCCTTGTAGGAACTCCAGCCTATGGAGAATTGGAATGCAGTCCAAAGGTCAGTGACTGAGGACCTCAAACATCACCCTTATGTTTGTTTGATCCATCTGTAAGAAAACATTTCAAAGTATCTCATACTTCATTATTTTATAGATAATGTTTTGCAAATACACAGTACAATATTATAAAATTTAATTGTAACTCCCAAGTGAGTATATTTGCATATAGATGACCTATTCAAAAGTCCCATACTTAGCTAGGGAGATGGCTCGGTCAGTAAAGTGCCTACATATGAGCCTGAGAACATGAATATGGATCCCCAGCACCCTCATAGAAGAGTCAGGCAGGGGTCCAGGTGTGCATAGCCTCAGTACTGCTGGGGTGGGGAGATGGAGACCTTTGAAGCTGGCTGGCTGGCCCATCTACTCTGTTTGTGAGTGCTAGGTTCAGTGACGAAGCCTGTCTCAAAAACACGGTACACAGAGGTGGAGGAAGATGTCAACCTCTGGTTCCCACACACATGTGCACATGCATGTCTGCACATGTACACACATGTGATGTCTGGAATGTACTATTTACTTTTAAATTTTTAGGGGTATCTGATCTCTACTGGGGGCTAAGGAGCAGGTAAGAGTCTGTATAGACCCTTTTCATTATGAGGTTTGAGCCACTGCTCTGTTTTAGGTGGCCTCGTATTCTAGCTGGAGAGAGTCAAAGAAAGCATTAGATGCTATCACAGGCATGCCGAAATGCTCAGCGATGGACTGTTGTTTTCCGTTGAAAATCCCAGGTCTCAGTGAGATTTGGCAAGAGCATCTCTTCATTTATTCAGTGTTAGATAATTTATTCAGTGTAAGTCTGCTGATGTGCATCCCCCACACCCCATACCATTCTGCAGTCTCTTCTGGGGGCACACCTGAGGCTAAAGCACCTGGCATGCATCTATATGATGCTAATGACTCCATGGAGCATAGAAACCTGGAATCCAGAAGGAAGTGTAGTAACCGACAAGCCTTCACTGGGGCTTTCGGCATGGGGAATGGGGAGATTATAAGGCTCCAGGTCTACTCAGAGTACATTAGCCACTATGAATGTATCCTTTGCTTTGAGTTAATTAACTATGCAGATTATTATAGACACTCTGTAACAGTTGCTAGGGTTGTTAAGTACTCTCATTTCAAGAGAAAGGAGATACAAACATGCATCTTTATGTGCACCTGTGCATATACTGAGAGCAATATAGGGAAAGTCTAGGGACTTTCAGCCCTAATCTGACTTCAATCATTTCTTTCACTGTTTTCTTCTGTAGAAACCTTTCCCATGCTTGTTTGACCCATACTGGCTTCTTTTCCCCTGTCTCGGACTCTCCCTTCTTGCTCTCAGGCGGAGTGGCTGGTGCAGTGTCCAGCAGGAGATAGATGGTATGGCAATGAGTAGAGAAAACCTTGCTGTGGAACTCTTCTTACATTTATGATAAAGAGAAGCCAGGTGTCAGCAATAAGTCAGAGGCAAAAGACAATAGAGGGATGGTTTCTGTATGTCTCACCTGAACACCATGGTGGAGTGGAGTGCCACTTCATACCAGGCACAGAAGCACTTCTGAGTGCTCCACCAGCCTCGTGTCACGTGACCTGCATCTTATGATAATCACCTACTTCTAAGCAATATTCCAGTGCTGACACCAGGCTTTTAAACAGGGTTCCCCTAGAACGCTATTAAATTCTTTGGGTTTACTATTTCCCCAAAGTCCTTGAAGTTAAAAATAAAAGATAAGCGGTTTGCAATAAGCACAGATTGCACAGGAGTGAAACCTTGGGCTTTAGAGGCAGCTGCTGCTGCAGAAAGCATATTGAGATTCACACCAGCAAAGGGTTCGGGTGCCAGGTGTTTGGCTTTAGGTTGGGAGGCAAGTCTCACAATTTCTTTGGACCTCTGCTTACCAAATGGAGGTGTGGTTATAATAACATCTTTCTGACCACATAAGATTCCTATTCAATAGAAAATAAAGCCTGTTAAAATACACTATAATATGAAAAAAATGTGCTATTTGAAAGGTGGCACTTTGTGTGAATTTTCAAGCCTGTAACTCTAAGTATTAACTATTCATTTATGCATAATAAATTATCCCCAAACCTATAAGTTTAAAACCTAGGTATTTATTACATCTCCTAAGAGCTTGGGAGTAGCTGCTTAGCTTGGTAGTTAGCTAGTTGAATCTCCTATGAGGTTGCCCTGAAGTTGTCATGACCCTGTCATTTGAAGACTTGAGTCTGGCTTCAGAATCCATATCTAGTCCCACCAGCTGGCCTATCTTGTCTTAGTCTCCTCACTGAGTATTGTCTGGAGAGTTACATTCATCACTTCATGATTTGACCTAAGGGGCCTCCTGAAGAGAGGAAAGGAAGAATCGATGGGAGGTGTAAAGAGAAAGGGAGGGAGGGAGAGGGAAAGAGGGAGGAAGAGAAGGAAGGAAGGTGGGCAAGGGAGGGAGGGAGAAAGACAGAGAGAGAGAGAGAGAGAGAGAGAGAGAGAGAGAGAGAGAGAATACTCAATACTCAAATACTGCAGTCTTTTAACACATAGTATGTTGCTGGTTATTTAAATCAAGCCGTCAGTATACATGGGATAAACAGATGGTAATAGGAATACCAGGATACAGCATTCTTGAAAGGCCATCTTGGAAGATGACTGGTACAACTAACGGCACATACAGGAATTTGCCAGAGGCCTTGAGGTGAAGGGGATTCTACATGTCTAACTAAGCACAGCTGACAATGTTAGCTTTATATTTATCTGGAGAATATTTGAAAACGCCGAATAAAAATAAGAATTCTTATATTCTCTCATTTCCATACTCACCCAGGATGCTGTTTTCATCCCCAGGATGTGACTTCGGTATACATTCAATGGGAATAGTTGGTTCTTTGCCTGGAGCCCTTTGGCTTCCTTGTAATCAAAGACCTTGCTGTGTGCTCCAGAGTGGAGCTGACTGGCAGAGTGGTGTTGGGGCCTTGGCTTACCAGTTCTTGGCCCAGCAGACACGGCCAGTCTCTTCCCTTCATCTCCTGGCTTGCCTGCACGCAGAGTGGAGAGGTCTTGTTGAATTTATTGCATCTCCTTGAGTAGTTCCCTTTGTCACTCACTAGGTCTGTCATTGTGCAGCACTATATGCTGCCCGACCTGGTCTTCTCACAAAACCACCATCTTTTTCATGTGTCACACAATCTCACAGCATCTTATCCACAGGGCTTGTCCTAGAGCCCTTCATGATTAATGACACAAATAGACTTTTGCAGGTGTTCTGTTATGGTATTCGGCTCTCATGAACTAAATGTCTACTGGGAAAGAAACATCAACTCCATTCCTAATAGCAACTCCTGTCCTGGGTATGGAAAGTCTAATAATATCCACTGCACATCTGGAGCAACTGGCAGGCTCTAGTTGGTTTCATCTCCTAGGAATGAATGATAATAGTACCCATGTCCACTGGCATATCTTAACAAATATTGATCACTCTTAGCACTAATTTCCTCTTTTTTTATTAATTTTTTAAATTTTCTTAGTCCTTGTTCTCACCCCACTATTAAAGTAAATGGGAACAGGGCCTTGTATCTTAATAGAATTTGTCTAATTGAAACCCAAATACCAGTTTCTAAAAAATGCTTATAAGATGGCTCTTTCTTCCTCTCTCTCCCGTGTGTGTGTGTGTGTGTGTGTGTGTGTGTGTGTGTGTATCTGCTTAGAAGACAGAGAGCCAGCAACCTTGAATGTCAGAGGCCACCCATCCACCTTGGCTTTGATACAAGGTCCTTCACTGGGATCAGGGGCCTACAAAGTAGGATAGGCTGGCTGGCCAGCCAACCCCAGAGATCTGCCTGTTAATGCCTCCTCGGTTCTCTTACCAAGGTTTTCTCACTAAAGGGCTTGGAATCAAAACTCAGGTCCTCATGCCTGCACAGCAAGCACTTTTCCAACTGAGTAATGTGCCCAGTCTCTCCCTCATTATGGTTTAAGTTTCTTGAGCTAACATGAGCATAGAAGAGATGGGTTGTCTGTTTGTGCTCACTGGAGGTCTGGGGAAGTCTCAGATGATCCCTAGTCTGGGTAGGTTGTCAGAGTTGTCCACCTTCTTCTACTTGGAGTCTGGAGAAACTCAATCCATTGCTAGTTTAGTTGACATAGGCCAGTGTCCTTCAGGTTGCCTGCCTTTAAAACTCAGGAAGAGCTGCTGATTGCTTAAGCAACCCCTAGCTATGAACTGCAGTTATAACGCTCTTAGGGTTGTTCTAATGTGACAGAGATGAAACCACACCTACACTGAGAATACTCTTGAGTGTGAGAGTCCGGGTCCTATTCAAAAGGCTTAGACACTTCACAGGAGTCACTCCCAGAGCTCACTGGAGTGGAAATGAGGCCTTTGTGCTTCACATGTCCTTCAGTCCAATTGGTAAATAGAGTGGCAAGATATAGAACATCTCAGAATCACCCTTAGGGGGTATCCAGGGATGAGAAAACATTGAGTAAAGTCATTAGTGAGGATAAATATACAAAAAATATAAGTGGCAAGAAGTGTGACAAACACAAGGATTTCTGACAATAATGAAACCCAAGTACCCACTTTTCACCCAAGCATCCCAAATCAGTTAATGACAAGTTTGTCTTCGGCCCCCACATTCCCTCCCTGTCCCTTAGATATCCCAAGAGGCTTAGCTAGGCTAAAAACCTGAGTTCCCTGTCTAAGTTTTTTTAAACAATAGTACAGTGTGGCTGAGATCTCATAAAGCTATATTTTTACTGTCATCTCCAATCTGTAACAGTGCTTGGTAATTACATGGTATTTCCATCTGTAAGACACTAACCAGCTTATATACTTTAAATCTGCTTCTCCATCTCTTCTGCCAAGACAAGAGATTGTATTGTACCTCATGGCCCCACTGGCCCACCTGTGTCTTACTAAAGTGTCTTTTCTGAAGGGGCAATGCTGGCAGAGTGACACCTACTCTGAGAATGGCATTGTGTGGATTGAGTCTGGGTTTCCACAGGAGCAGGAGCGTGAAGGAGCAGCCTTTACTCATCTACAGAATATCAGCCTCTATCCCATCACCAGCCACTGCATTTGAGTGCAAACCAGATTGCTAGAAAGATTAGGACTTATTTTGTCTGTTAACAGATGCAGAATTTTGTTTCTTATGTATTGTCTGCTCCCACCATTTTACAAAGAAAAAAATTGCTGACTCTTTGGCAGCAAATTTTGACGTCATATTGTTTTCTTTCTAAATATCTATTCTCTCTTTCTGTAGTCTGTTCATTTTGCTGAGAATTTCTCTGGCTATGAAGTTTCTAGTTTCATAGCAGTTGTCAGTTTGGGGGCTATTTGAGTTTTGTGCTTTGGGGATTCTACACAGAATGCTTTTGTCCATATCTGTGTTTGAAGTGGGTTTTTAAAAACTATTTATTACTAGTGATTTCAGCATGTCAGGTTTTAAGTTAATGTTTTTGGTCCACTTTGAATTGATTTTTGTATAGGCTGAGAGATACTGATATAATTTTTTGTTTGTTTATTTGTTTTGCATGTGGACATCTGGTTTTGCCAGCATAATTCAACATAATTTATTAAATAAGATGGGCGTTTCAAGTTGATGTTTGTAACAATTTTGTCACAATCCTGGTGTTTCTGAGTCCAGTTACCTTCCATGGCCTGCATCTCAGTGCTCACGGTACAATCATGTTGCCTTTGTCACTATGGCTCTGTACAGTAGTCCAAAGTCACCTGTTGTGATGACTCTGGCAACATTCTTTTGGGTTGGGATTGCTTGGTCTTCTGTAATATCTGTGTTCTCATAAGAAGTTGAGGATCCCCATTCATACATTCACACATTCTATGAGGAATGTCATTAGAACTTTGGTGGAAATTGAGCCTGTATGTTACTTTTGGTGATGTAGCCATTTAAAACATTTTAATGAAGAACAGGGTGGGTGATAGAGAACATGTGCTCTGATGCTAGAAAGGGGAGTACTGAGGCCAAAGTGGACAAAGAAGCAGAAAGTTGGGGAAATTAATGATGGGGGTTGGGGGGAGATCAATCAAAAGCAAGTATGCAGAAAACACTATAAAGAAACCTGTTACTCTGTGCGTTAATTTAAAAATAAAATTTCAAAAGTGTATTTATTTATTCATTTATTTTTATAAAATATCTTGGTTCCTCTGGTTTCCTCTCTAAGATTTCCCTTATTAGTGGAATTTAAATAACTAAATGAATTTCCAAAGCCACACTACCTAGACTTTTACAAAATATTTTATTTGTTGTATATATATATATATATATATATATATATATATATATACATACATATATATATATATATATATATATATATGCATATATGCTGGTTTTCTCATTCTGCCACATATATCCAACGATCCAAGTCAGGTTACTAGACTTGGTGGGAGGCATCTCTATCCACTATCACCCAGTCCTTGTAACAAAGGTCTTATGGATAGAACAGATAGTCTATAGCTTTAATTTTCTACTAGTCTTTTTGTTTGTTCGCTTGCTTGCTTGTTTTTTATTTTGTAAGACAGGGTCTTTCTGTGTAGTCCTGGCTGTCCTGGAACTCCTTGTATAGTTCCACAAGCTGGCCTTGAACTCAGAGGTGTGCTTGCCTCCGCCTCCTAGTACTGGGATTAAAGGTGTGCACCAACACCATCCTAGTTTTAATTTTATTAACCATAGTCATAATACATTGCTTCAATTAAACCAACTTGACTTCAATCCATTATGCAAATGTAACATTTATCCCGTTAAAATTTGTTAGCATGATTGCATCTTTTAAGTTTCACAGCACAATAAATTGTGTTGAATGTTCCATTTCTTTGTTTTTTGATTTTCTTATTTTGTCAGTAATGACAACGTATTTAAAATAAGTCTTTAAAATGGCAGAATAATGTGATAACATGTCCTCACTGATAATTTAATACTTAGATATAATGAGTTCATCTGAGAGATTTCATTAAAAACAGCAAGGTGCCTGAACATCAAAACCAAGATGGTTTTAATCACAGAATTATAGTAATTATACAAATCCTGAGATTTTCATCAGACATAAAAGGCTTCCAAGGGCAAGCATGTAGTTTAAACTTTGTACTAATAACTATGTATTGTTCTAATTATAGTTGAGATTCACTGGGGCCAGAGAAATGTCAGAGAATATATCAGAGAGAAAATGTTATACATTAAACTTTTATCGAAAATGGATAAATAAACAAGTCTTGGTGGTATGGGGATATTAGGAAGAGGTTTGTCTCAGACAGTGGGAAGGGCTCCTCCACGTGTGAACGCAGAATGAAGCAGGTCCATGTTATATCCAGAACAGGACAGTGTGCCTGGATCCTCATCATATCCCGAGTAAAGAGAATGACTGTGGGACCTCTTTCTACTAGGGGATCTGGATGTGCAGCTTGTCTAGATGCCTTCTCATCAAGACTGGGACAGAATACTAGGAAAAGAAGGGGTTATTGGCTCAGAACCTAGATTGCTGTGGTTAGGCAAGGATACTATAAAATAATTTCATAATTATAGGGATTATTTAAAATGCTATTTTCATAAAATAGCAAAATGTAGGACTTCCTTGATTTTAAGATACCTGGTATGTAAGGCTACATACAGGATGGTTTTATGAAAATATCTCTAAAGAAAAATATTTATTTTATCTGTTTTTGTTGGCTCATTGATTAATTCATGGCCATGATGATGAGGATGATTTAAAAAGGAAGAACACCTCAAAACAAATGTATCAAGAGATGTTGTCTGTCATAGAGAGAGGAAGGGTGGCCTAGAGGACATGGAAATAGTGAGTCAGTCTTGCTCCTCCTTTATTACATGGATTCGGTATTGGGGTGCAGTCATTCTAAGAACTAATGACCAAGAAAGATGCAGAAGTCCTCATATAGATGGGAAGAAGTGTGTTGAGTTCTGACAAGAAACATCTTGTTCTTCTCCTAACTCATGCCTTTCTGTGGTAAAGTCCTTTTTGACACTAGCAGGACTGGTTGGGAACCGTGATGGGACAGCTATCTCAGATTCTAGACAGGGGACAGCTATCAGGGATCCTGGACACAGGAGCGGGTGGGACAGCTATCACAGAGCCTTCTGATCATGTCATCATTCACATTTTGTACATCTGGGTCCCTCCTTACTTGTTGATCAGAAAGCTTGACGTCTATTCTGATGGTTGATGGGTGTGCCTCAGAGGAGAGCATCCACCCCTGACTTCAGACCTCTCCCTGCTAGACAGACACTGGTGGAGAAATTGCTGCCAGTAATTGCAGGGTCATGGAACCTTCGCTTTTGAGCATTAGAATGTAGGTCATTGTGAAGTGTTACAACGTACAAAAAAGACAAGTAAAAAAGTCAGCCTCAGTTCTGAACCCAAGTACTATTTGCATTTGATAGTGGTTCCCACCCATCTTCTCATGTTTCTTTTGATGGACACTCATACTTAAATATCTGCCAGAAACACTTTCCATAAATCTTGGGGCACGGGTCAGTTGTCTACTGGTTGCCTTAGTGAATGAGCCCTCTGCGTCTTAAGTGGTGAGTTGCAGCTTCATGTGGAGTTCAAGTGTGGAGTTCATGAGAAATTCAGCATGAGCAAGGTTTCTAAACATGCAATGACCAAAATGGCTTCAAAATTAAGTGTACAATGCATCCAGGTGTTTCTAGCCACGCTCACCCAAGCTGCATTGGGAGATTTCACTGCAGCCTGGGTTCTGAACATAAAACGTGTACTTATCACTGCACATGCCCCACAGCACACAGTGCCTGCAACGCCGCAGTCCAGAGTCCTGTTATGAACTGCAGTGTTTTTATTGTACATTGCACACAAGCTTTCCACTCTGGTAGGTACATAATGTTCCGATTGTAGTTAAAAACGATTTTTATTATCTCCCTACTGTTATTCCTCAGAATGTAAGTATTAAATTAATATATCTTTGGATTTGATGGTGTTGAAATATTTGGTTTGAATAATTTGTACATGAGTTTTCCATTTGTATTTTATAAATGATGGCTAAACAAATCTTGACTGGGGATTAGGACAGCATTTTTCAACTATGACTGGAAAAGCTTTAAACATCTTCTGTTTTTCCTTCCATAAGTACACAAAGTGTTTTTCTTAGCATTGGTTATTATAGAATCAAAATATTGATCAGTTCTGCAAAACGATGTAGATGAACTGTCCATCCTACAGTATCAAATATTCAGCCAAGATTGAATTATGTCAACCACATCCACGTCATTAATATGCGCAGTTGCTTAATCTTTAATAAATGTTGACACTAAATATATATATGAATGAATTGCTTTAAAATAAATGTATGATTTATCCTGAGTAAATATTTGATTTATGTGCTTATTTTATATACCTGTATGCTCCAGGTCAAGTGGGAATTTTTCGATGAAAGGGGGTTCTGAATGAGAAATGTTTAAGTCTGAATGGAAACGCTAAGCATCCCTGTCCTTTGTGTCTTCCCAGGTTCCCTCTCATCTTCAGCATATCAGAAAGGCTATGATGGGAACGAATGAAGGAACTTGGAGGCTCCACTTGACTGACTGTTTCTGTCTAGAAAATCTTCCCTTGGAAGCAAGAGAGCCGTCTCATGTAATGGCTGACTTCTAAAGACAGGCCATGTTCTAGAAGGAAATAGGTGAAATTGGTTCTGGGAACTTCAGTGGCACTGTGGTCTAACCAGAAAAGCCCGTGTTGGGGGCCCTTCTGGTGCCCTGGGATGTTGCATACTCTGGACCTGGATGCATGGCCTGCACCTGAGTGAGAATGGTCCGCCGCGGGCTGCTGGGGTGGATTTCTCGGGTAGTGATTCTGCTGGTGCTGCTCTGTTGTGCCATCTCTGTCCTCTACATGTTAGCCTGCACTCCAAAAGGCGACCAGGAGCAGTTGGGACTGCCACGGGCCAATGGACCCACAGGCAAAGATGGCTACCAAGCGGTGCTGCAGGAGCGCGAGGAACAGCATCGTAACTATGTGAATAGCCTTAAACGACAGATAGCTCAGCTAAAGGATGAACTGCAGGCACGCAGTGAGCAGTTCCGCAGTGGGCAGGACCAGGCCAGCGATGCCACCAGCCTGCGCTCAGGCTGGGACCGTGAGCCCAAAGCCCAGGCCGATCTGCTGGCCTTCCTGCGTGGACAGGTGGACAAGGCCGAGGTACATGCCGGTGTCAAGCTGGCCACGGAGTATGCTGCTGTGCCTTTTGATAGCTTCACTCTGCAGAAAGTATACCAGCTGGAGACTGGCCTGACCCGCCACCCTGAGGAGAAGCCAGTGAGGAAAGACAAGCGCGATGAGCTGGTAGAAGCCATCGAATCGGCCCTGGAGAGTCTAAACAGCCCTGTGGAGAGCAGCCCACACCAGCGTCCTTACACAGCTGCAGACTTCATAGAAGGTTGGCATGCTTGGAGATTGGGGGATGCGGGACAGGGATTGAGGAATTGAGAAAAAATTCTAAAGTATCCCAGAGCCTGAGCATGTCTCGGCTACAGACATGTCTTGGCAGAATTGGTTGTGAAGTGGCAAGGGGAAGGTTTTTATGAGGGGCACCAAAGATGTGTTGTAATGTTTGTCTTTTCAGAAGCACTTGTTTCTTCTCACTTTTCTTGGAAACTACATTAAATACCGTTTTGTTATTCTATGTTAGAAGGTAGAACTTCATGCTTAGGTTGTTAAAATACTTGTCTGGAAGGCATGAAGACCTGGAATTCAGATTTTCCATATCCAGATAGGCAGGTCGCCATTTTAGTAAAGGACCTTGTATGGAAAAAAAAAAATCAGATGGCGCTGGAGAGATGGCTTGGTGGTTAAGAGCACTGACTGCTCTTCCAGAGGTCCTGAGTTCAATTCCCAGCAACCACACGGTAGCTTCACAACTATCAGTAATGGGATCTGATATCCTCTTCTGGTGTGTCCGAAGATAGCAACAATGTACTCACAAACATAAAATAAATAAATCTTTAAAGAAAAAAAAAAGGAAAGAAAGAAAAGAAAAAAAATCAGATGGCAAGCAACTGAGGGAGACACCCATACAATGACCATATACACCAACCCACTCCCGAAAAGAGAAGAGTTAAAACAACATACAAACACAAACTCTGAAACCCAAGGAGAATATTGAGCAATTCCTTTGTATCCTTTACCTTAGACACTTCTAGGACCTGGGTTGGATTGTGAGAACTAAAAGAATTCACAGTACACAGCATTCCCACGTGCCAGAGCCTGCTGGAAGCACAGACACTATGTACTCAGGAGGACCCCATCCAGGAACAAGGAAAAGAAGCCACTTATTAGTTAGTGGAAAATCTGGTGCTATAGAACACAAGTGACAGAGCCAGGATTCAAACTCAAGAAGTTGGAGAATTGAGTGTAGGTCCTTAACTACACTGTCACTTTGTGCAGATGTCAGAGCTGACAGAAATGAGAGGAGTCATTCACTTCATCATTGGCATGAGTCAGTCTGAGACTTACTGCCTCTATCTCTGATTCTTTAGGAGATGGCTCTCCTCATCTAGTTTCTTGGAGGGTTTGTCATTATCTTGTTGCTAATGGACATATTAGTACGGGTTCAAAAACCATCTACTAATTTGGGAAAAGCTGTTGAAAGCATTTAGTCCCATGACTTAATCTCTGGATAGAATCTTCTTCAACACAGCCAGAACTGTAGCCATGTCTATTTAACTGGTACCTTTTTTTCTGTCAGGAAATCAGGCCATTGCCCCTAGGAAAAGACAGTTCCTCTTTAGTCAAAAATTCTCTCAGGCTGTAGTGTCAGTGTTTGCATTAGAAGTAAAAGGACCTGAGTGAAATGTCCCAGAATCTCCTGCACACACACATACCACTACCACATACACACAAAGTCAGGAATGATGGTGCACACTTGTAAGCCTAGTTCTAGGGAGGTAGAGACGCATCACTGTTGCTCACTAAATGGCCAGCCTACACTATTTGGTGAGTTCCAGGCCAATGAGAGACCTGGACCTCTATATGCATGCATGCATGTACACACACACACACACACACACACACACACACACTTTATTATTTCTTCTGTTCTCTTTAGGCACTTGGCTATCTTGTGATTTTTTTCTTTATATCTTTTTACATTCATGAACTTTTAATATAGAATCATTTTTCACATATCCAGAACTATATAGAGAAATCACTTGTAAGACTACTCTATTGCTGAGAGGTTATTTTTTAAATTCATGTATTTGAGATACAAAAAAAAAAAAAAAAAAAAAAAAAAACCACGGCCTCCGCAGCCACTAACCAGTGTAATAATAAGCACATGATGAGTATTCAGTAAGAGTTCAGGGAGAGGTAACAGCACATCTGATGGTGCCTTAGTTTATGAGGTGCTTCTACATATATTATTTTACTAGCTGACCCTCAGGGGATATCATTAAACATCTTTTTAAAGACACCACTGCTCTGCCACGCTCTCCTGAGTATGCTATAGATTGCTGCCCACATACAAAGCAATTTGAAAAGAAGTTGATTACAAATCAATGCCTGCAGCTTGGAATGTTTGCCCTTTTGATTTCCAATCTGCCTTCATTTTTGAAATCTCCATCTGCTTTTCTTTATCCCAAAGCTTGATATGTAAGACCAGTCTTTTTTAATCAGCAGTGACACTAGCCTGGGTTTCTTGGCTCTGAGATTTGGCTGACTGTCTGTTAAAGATGTTCTTGTCCAAACTGCCCAGGGTTGATCCCATGTATAAAATGCAGCTAATATTCTGAGGGAGACCAATTCACATGTTGCTTCTGAATTTGGTATTAAACCTCAGTAATAATTCTTATGTGTTGTATAAACGAAGACAAAACACTTTAAATGTACTTATGTGTAGCTGGTACTTATAAATAGATCGGGTTATTTAATTTTTAAGTTGTTATCCATATCAAAGCATTATGGGGGCATCTTTTATGGCTACATGATATGAGGTATTTGATATCAGAAGATGAAGGAAGTAGAATTTAAGTCCAATACGTGGAAGAAATTGAAACAGTATTATCTCAGAACTAAGTGAGATTCCTGTCACTGCAAGAATCAGTTGGGAGACCACTGAGCTCGAGGTGGGAATTCCGGTTCTTGTTGCAGAGAGGTGGTTGGACTGAATTATGCTTGATCTTCTCAGTCTTGGCTCACTTTTCTTCCATCTACACCTATTCAAAGGGACAGAAGCAAATAGGAAATATCAATGTGAGATCTGTTTTCTGTAATGAGTTTGAGCAGTAATAGGGACTTTGCTAGGAGTAATATATTTTAAACAACTTATTTGCATTTCTAAACATTACTGGAGTGAAAATGATTCTGTCTGATGTATGAGACTTGGGTAGTCCAAAGTTGGAGTCATTTAGCAAAAGTCCATGGGAAACTAAGTTAAACAGAAGTGTTCTGTGTGCTCAGGATTTGAAAGGAAGTCAGCAAATCTGCCTGCTCCTGGACTAGCAAGGTAAGGGTGGGGTTGCTTATGGATGTACTAGTTTCTTCTCCTGATGCTATGACTAAATACTGTATAAGAAGCAACTTGAGGATTTGGTTGGGCTTCCAAATTTTAGGAAGGATAGCCTACCATGGTGGAAACAACGTGATAGGAGGCAGGTAGATGCTCCTCACTTCACAGTTAGTGGAACAAGAAGCAGAGTGCATACAGAAACTAGGCTGCAACTATAAGAGTGCAAGACCCGCACCCAGTTACACACTTCTTCCAGCCAGATTCTGCCTCCTCAATGTTCCACAACCTTCCAAAGACAGCACCACCCACTGGGGATTAATTGTGTAAAGATATGAGGCTATGGGGGCCTATCACACTCAAACCACAGCTTGTTCCAAAGAATAAACAAATAAGACCCATGGGATGGAATGGTAACAGTGATATAAAACTTAAAGCTGTGAGGCAGGCAACATAAGCATGGGGTGCTATGTGACTTACAATGACTTCCTTAAACTTCTTCTGAGAATTGGCCTGCTCCTCTGTAAATAAGAAACCTGCTGTGCATGACTGCCAAGACCCTTCCTAGACCCAGGTGGAAACGTGCTCTACCATCCACAGTGCTGGGTAACCCAGGGTAAGTCACCTACCTGACCAAGCCCCCTCAGCCAGTCAATAGGTTCTCCAGTGTGGGAGTGAGGATTAAAAAAAAAAAAAAAAAGATAGTTAGAAAACATTGTAGCATGACCCCAGTCAATTCTGAGTCTGAAGGCAAATTTAACTTTCCAATCCACTTTTTAATGCCATTTTAATTCCATGCGAGTATTTTGGATGAGCAGTACAATAAGGAACTAACAAAGCAGTAAGCAAAGTCCTGTGATTACTCCCATGACAGTTGTTTAAAAGGGCTTGTCATAATGACCAAAATATTTGAGCCCATTTCCTTTTCCAAGTCCAAAATCTTGCCTGAAGCCTAGTTCTTCTGTTCCACCCTAAGACTAAAATTCTTGCCTTACCTTACTTCTCTATTACAGCCTAAAGTTAGATTCTTGCCAAAACTTACTTCCTTATTATGCCCTAATGTCAGATTCCTGCCTGAGCTTACTTCCAATGTCAGATTTCTGCCTAAAGCCCATTTCCTTGTCCTTGGCCAATGTCAGACTCCTGCCAAGCGGTACCCCAAAAGGCTTTCCACACCTACCCTATAAAAGGAGGAACTGAGAACGAACAATGATGGCATCTAGCATGGCTGTGACAAGTCTGTATCTCTGTAGAGCGTGCAGAATGAGAACATCACATTTCTGCCTATATAATTTATTACCTATAGGATTTATTATTTGTCTCTAAAACCTAGGAGAGCAGTAGTTATCTCTCTGTTCAAACTGTCTCATAGGCACTGAGCTTTGTGTTGAATTCTCATTTAATAACATTAAATTTTTGCAACCATTTGGGAAAAGAAGTGAAAATCAGGCAGTGATCAAGCTCCTGCCTCAGAATGTCTAACTGCTCATCTCATTTCCCTGCATTTTATTACTTATCCCTTCAGAAGAAGATACACACACTGGCGTGTCAATTGTCATTTGTCTTTGATTTTATGTTTCCTTAAGAGGGTAGTGGATATACACTCTTTGGATCATCCCACAAAGCAATTTACCTTTCTAAATCTTCTACAATGCAAATATCTGACAGTAGGATCCATATGTGATCTTTTAGTGTCTATTGTCCCAGTAGGGTTGTTAGTCACTAGCCTGTGATGTTCTCTTCCTGCAGCTACTGCAGTGGCATGACAAAAGATTTCAAATGCCAAATAACTCAGCTTGGGGATGTGATGGAGCTGAGCTCTGATTCATTAGAAAGGTTTTCAGGTTGCTGTGATTTGAATGTATCCCTCCAAAAAGTCAAGTGTTGACAATGTGACAGTCTTGATGGTTTGAGCACTGAAGGAAAAAGCCTCAGGAATGTGACTTAAGCCTTTAAGAAAGAGACTTCTGGAGCTCTCGGTAGCTGCCCTTCCACCTTTACTATATGAGGACACAGCACACAATCTCATGCACCGCCCCCCCATGCATGCATGAAAATGCACACACACAAACATGCATGCATGCAGACACACAAGCACACATGAGGATGCAGGACTCCACAGACAGTAAAACTGCAGCAGTATCATCTTGATCTTATAGAAGTCCAAAGTGTAAAGAAGTACATTTCTTTCCTTTACAAATTATACTGCTTTGGGGATTTTCTTGTAGTTATGAAATTGATTATGAAAAAGGCTATACTGAGATGCCTTTTAAAACCAGGCAATTTGGAGGTTGCTATAAAACTTTGCCACAGGTTGTTCGGTCAGTCTGGACCTGTGCATTACAATCAAGACATTGGGGAGCATTTGAGATTTGAAGGTCCATTGATTATTTGCCACCATGTGACTTCAAGGGGACACTGTGAAGACTTTGTTCATGCTTACCTTGTCGAGTCCAGTGTAGCTCTAGGTCTGGATTTTAGCAACCCACTGATAAGCAAATATGCCAAGGACTATACTGGGCAGAAATGAGATCCTTCCTTTGACACTCAAGTCAATATCCTGCTCATTGTCAGCCATTTGGTGAGGAAGCAGAAATGGTAAGACACATTGTAATGAGTTGCTATGTATCTGGAGATCCAGGGGCAGAAACAGGGAACAGTAGGGATTCTGAACCCTGGGTGACCCTTGACTTATTTTTAGGGTATTGTGGTAGGCACGAAGATGTGGTAGACACAAGAGAAAAGTATGACAGGTCTTGAGGTATGCCTCAGAGTCCTAAGTCAGTGTCTAGAGGAAATTGAAGACATAGATCTCTTGATATTGCTTCTGGGAAGAGGAGTAGATCTGTGAGATATCAGGTTCCTCTGTCACTCAGTCATCTATCCTCTGAGCTCTCAAATCCTGTTTGCAATGCTTTAATTTCCTACAAGAAGGGATAAATAATACACATTCTGCAATTAGAGATAAGAGGCTTAAATGCATGTAAATGCTCAGAGTTACATGTGTTGGGGTGAATTCCTCCTTCAATGATGTTAAGGAAAATAGCTTTGCTTTCTTTCCTGTGTGCAGGAATTCAACTTCTAGGCATGCCACCCAGACCCCCCAGCTAGGAGGGTTCATGCTAGAAGTATATATTGCTGTCACACAATTGTTTGATGTCCTACATTTTCATGTTGTTCTGGGCTTTCCAGAATTGTGGGTGATCCTATCTCTCACATTTAGATGGTGGGAGGGGACAGTAAAGAAAGAACATTAGTATCAGACAATCAGCTGTACAGTTTTAACACCTTTGCAGAGTGTTAGCTCCATTGACTTTGAAGGAACTGGAAAGCATGGGACCTGTACAAGGTGTATATTCTGTTATATATAGGGAAGAAACTGGTGAAGATGGCTTTCTATTGGGATTGGTACTCTTATTATCCTTATTTGGGGTAAATTAGTTCCCATTGAGCTTTCAAAAGTGAGCATTCACTGTTCTTGACTTACGTTTTAATATGTAGTGAGAGAGTCTAGGAGGTGGCTCAGTGGAGAAGCACTTCTTTACCATGCATGAAGTATAACGTCCTAGTCCTGGCACTATGAATAGAAAAGAGAAAAGAAAAGAGAAAGAGAAGGGAGAGGGAGGGAATCCATGAGGAAGGAAGAAGAGGAAGAATGGAAATGGGAAGAGAAAAGAGAGAAGGGGGTTGGAAGGTAAACAAGGAGAAGAGATGAGGGGATATGGAGAGAGAAGGGTTGGGGAAGGGAGGGAAAGTCTAAAAGGGAACTTGTGATACCATGGGAGGACCAGGATGGAGGAACATTAGGACTCCATGGAGGACAGGAGAACTGGGGCATAGCAGAGGTTGAAAGAACATGTGAGAGGTAAGGGCCAGGGGAGAAGGCAAAGGGCACATCTGTAAATGTGTGTGGCTGGACATGTGCCAGGCTGGCTGCTCAGACGTCAGCTTGCTAAGTCACGCTGGATGGGAATTGTTGCATCTGGAAAAGGAGTCATTTTGAGCTTGGCCTCTAGCTTCTCCAATTAGGGAACAGATTGGGTTCCACCCTCAGACTTCATCAGCATGCATATATGGATTGCCTCTTCTCTGTGCAGAATGTCCCAGCTGTTTGAGAGCTAATAAAGGATAAAGCCAGTTGTCACGCTTAAAGCCCCAGTAGGATGTTTATGCAAGAAGACAGAACTCAAAGCGAGGGAGACGAGCAGAGGGAACTGTTCCTTGGTGCCGTGGGCTTTAGAGCTGGTGTGGTTTAGTAGCTGAGTGGTCAAGGGAGAGGCTGAAGGTTGCAGGATATGAGCTGGGCTTAAAGAACAAAAAAAGGGGAACCTCAGGAGGGAAGATTGGAATTAAATTGGAATCTAAAGGTAGCAGACAGTGGAATATCAGAGTTCTGGCAGACAACTGACTTGAACAAGTGTCTACAATGATGCTGATGACCATCGTCACCATCAAGCAGGCCCCGAGAGTCACTGGATTGTAGATCCATGAGCCTGAGGGTAGGGCACAGGGATGCTTTGCATCTGAAAGCTTGCTTCAGCTAGAAGACCTTGTGTTTCAAGGAGACAGAGGCTAGGCTCTTGAGCCCAAATAGCCTCTTCCTCATAACTTCTTCAGGCTTCTAGTGTTCTGCCAACTGCAGTATTTTGAGGACCCCTGTAACCAGTGAAAGTGATTGCTACGGTTTATTCCAGCTGCTTGTATGTTTGAGCACATTCTGACATTCCATAAACACAATCACATGTAAATTCCTATCTTCCTGTGAGGTGAAGCTCTCATTTTCTCCATTTAGTCCATGGAGAATCTGAAATCAGAAGAGGTTGAGAACCCTAAGGATGCACAGCTGGCAAGCAACAGCACCACCATGGCAGACTCTGGGGATTCTGCTGCCTTTGCTTGGAAGGTGTCTGACTAAATATACTCTATTACAGAGTGATGTCAGACAATCTTTCTTAAAACAGTTGTGGGACTTGAACACATACCAGGGATGGGTCTCATACTTGTGACTTGTATAAACTTCATTGGGAAGCAGTTTTTTTCAAAAGCGGAGGGAAAATATATGTTGGGGAGACGAAAAGAAATAGGCACAGAAAAAAATTACACTGAAGACAAAGTCATTAGCTTCATGTTGTTTTGTTTGAGAGGGTTTCAGGCTAGCTGCAAACTCACTGTATCGGTGAGAATGACCGCAAACTCCTCATCCTGTTTTGCACATTTGAAGATAATGATTCATTAATTTAATCAAAGGAAGAACATGTAATGCCATCCTATCATTTATTTTCTATGGCCATAACAAAATGGCACAGACTGGGTAACTTACAAATGGTAGAAGTTTGTTATGCAACTGGAGCCAGGGAAGTTCAAGACAAAAGAAATTCTAGCCAAACTAATTATGTCAGGAATGCACTCTAGAGTCGGGACTATTGAACCATTCTTAACTTGTCTCCTGAAGATGTCATCTCCTGTACTGGCTGGGTTTGATGCAACTTGTCACAAGCCAGAGTCATGAGAGAGGAAGGAGCCTCAGTCGAGAAACCTCCATGAGATACAATTGTAAGGTATTTTCTCAGTTAGTGGGTATGGGACCATGAAAGGCAGCCTGTTTTCTGGTTGAGCTAGGTTTAAACCCCAGAGCTGAACTCTGGCAGTTCCCCAGGGACCTCAGACTGTGCTTCCCCACTCCCAGAGCAGGGTCCTGTGGCTTCTTCAGGACTGTTTGTGGGACACCATTCTAAGCCACACGTGAGGAAGGGCCCAGCCATTGTGGTGCCATCTCTGGGCTGGTGGTTCTAGGTTCTATAAGAAAGCAGGCAGAGCAATTCACTCGAAAGCAAGCCAATAAACAGCACCCTTCCTTGGCCTCTGCATCAGCTCCTGCCTTCAGGTTCCTGCCCTGTTTGAGTTCCTGCCCTGATTTCCTTGGGTGATGAACAGCTATGTGGAAGTGAAAGCTGAATAAGCCCCTTCCTTGCATTTTGGTCATGGTGTTTCATTGCAGCAACAGAAACCTTAACTAAGTCATTCCCTAATATTGTTACAATGACGGATTTCAGTGTGTTTTGGGACACACTGTAGCACCACGTGAGGGGATAGTGGCACCATTAAAGGTTTGTAGGAGCTTTGCCATAAGATGCTTTATTTGAACTGACTGGACACTTTCTCAGAGTGATTGCAGAGCTACCGGAAAAGAAAGCAGAAAAGATACTGACTGAGAACACCTCACAAATGTCTGCTCAAGGGCTGGGTGCCTCACTGGTCAGTTCCTGAAGTACAGAGTCAAGATTTCCATTTCTGACACGGTCTCTGAAGCGTATTTTACATCTACTTTGCATTCGAGGTCGATTTCCAATGTAGACAGCCCTGGGGGCTCTCACCCACCTACCCACCTTCCTGCTGCCCTTTCCTTCTTTCTGTCTGCCATGCTCATGATGGGCACATCATGCCCTTCCTCCTCTACAGCCTCACCAAGAAAGCGCTGGGTCTCTATCCATCCAACAGTTTATGCGGTTTCCTCTCTGAAATATTTTCTGGCTGGTAGTCTTTTCCTCACTCTTCCTGAAGTAGTATTTAGGTGTGAGGGCATTGCTCGAATTTCTCCAGCTAGTTTATTGGTCCTTTGTTCAAACTGAACTGACAGCTCATACTTACTAACAGCTTTTAGAAACAATAATTGAAAAAAACTAGATTTCTCTGCTCAGTGATTAGAAGGAAAAAAAAGTATTTCTTTTTAAATCCTTGCATTTAGAGCTAGTCTGGCTCTTCTTCCCCTCCCTAAGAAATACTTCTACCTCATTAAATTTTGCATGGAAACAGAAGTGTGAAACTCCCTCTTTAAGTAATAATTTAAAGCCCATTAATTTCTTTATTGGCCTGCATTTTGCCACAAATCAATCATTTTGTCTCACACCTCACAACCTGGCCTCTTCCATTTGCACAGTTCACCAGTTTATAAGAAATGCATTGCATTGATTTCACTCATGAGTTTTGTTATGGTCACATCCCCAAATCTGGAAGACCATTAACAGAAGACTTACTTAGAGAAAATTCAACTCCTATGGTCTATGACATGGGGCAAAGGAATGCCGCCATTTTTTTGTGTAATCAGATTTTGAGCTTTCAGTAACAAGAAGAGGAAGGATTTATCTCAGTCAGACTTTCAGAGACTTAGTGAATGCTGGCAGGAACTCTGGTGGGGAAGATTACAACACAGAGGCTTAGAAGCAAAGGGAGAAAGTGCCCATGCAAAGGCGGGTGCTCTCCATTCTTCTGTTTATACCACCCGGACCTCCATTCTATGGGAAAGTGCCACCCGAATCTGGAGCTGCTGAAAGGGCCTCACAGACACACAGAAGAGCTTTGTAATAATTTCCTAGATACTTCTTAATCTAGTCAAACTAACAATCAAGGTAAGCCATCATGCTTCTTTCTTAATATTGTAGGGGTTTCTTGTTTTGGTTGTTGTTCTTCTTCTTGTTTTGTCGTTTTATTTCTTCCCTATCTTGCACCAGGTTCTTCTTTGGATTTTAGGGTTGTAAATACTAGCACTTAGGTTTCTTCTCTCAAATGCTGTATTCTTACAAGGGCAATGTTTTGTTTTGTTTTGTTTTGTTGGGGTTTCTTTTTTTTTTTTTTTGGTTTTTGTTTTGCTTTACTTTGTTTTTACCATATTCTGATTTGTTCTCCATCTCCTCTCCAACTTACTTAACTTCGTCCTCTTTTACTACTAAAGGAGGAAAGGCAAACAGAAAGAAAAAGAGAGAGGGAAGGAGGAAGGAAGGAATAAAGAAGCCACTGAAAATCACAGGGTCTGATTTGTGGTAGCTAACTCCTGAGTATGAAGCCTGCCCTGGAGTGTGGCTGATATACTCAGTATCACTTGATTGATGAAAACTGATTTTCCCTTCCCCAGCAGCTATTATTTGTGCATGGCTTTTGGCTAGGGGCAGGGCTCCGTATTCACTGCCCCTCCTCCAGGCTCAGTGTTTGTCTTGAACTTGAGCTGGTCTTATAAATGCTGCCACAGTATCTGTAAATTCAAATGTGCATCTGCACTGTTTTCCCTAGAAAAATGATATACCTTTATAATTGTCCACCATGTCTAACTCTTACAATCTTTTTGTACCATCTTCTGTGTAGATCCCTGAGCCTTAAGTGAAGGAATGTGATAAAGGTATTCTACTCAGGATTGAACACTCCTAAGTCTCTCACTCTCCTTATGTTGTCCAGCTGTGGGTATGTGTGATAATTACCATCTATTAAAAAAAAAAAAAAGCTTCTCTTATGACAGTTGAGTGGTCACCGATCTATGGGTATAGCAATATAACATTAGAAGTCATTTTATTGCTATGTTTATTTAGCAGAATGATAGTAGTAAGCTTTCTATTCTTATTGTGTCAGTTTACAACTGATGAGTACAGAGGCTCAGACTAGTGGTAGTGAGTCAGTCTGTCTTCCTCATTAGAGAAGTTGGGGTAATTGGTTTTTCTCTTCTTCTTCCTTGTATGTAAGTCTACCTAGAACCCTTTTAGTACATTCTGGTGTTTATGTCCTCTGTTAACTTGACCAGGGAGTCAAGAGGTAATGGGAAAAGAGAGGAAAAGGTACGCTCTTGTTCCCACCACAATCATATACCCTTTCTGTGCACACCCCCCCACCACCACCACCACCACCACCACGAAGGCCTGAAGACACATGCATGACTAAAATCTTACTCCCGGTGCCCACCACTTTACAGCATCCCACATGCCACTTCATCAGGAAATGAAGCCAAGGCTTTAAAGCCCCAGGAGCACCTTTCCAAATCCTGCCATGCCTCTTCCTCTGGAACCCTGTCACAGGGAATTTCCTCATCCCTTTTTCCTTTCCTTGTGGCCATCTCTGGACCATAAAGCTTTCACCACCAGCTCATAACTAACTCCCGAGTTTCAAGCCTATTGCTAGCCAGTAAGAGAGGTAGTTGCTCTCTCAGTGCCCCCTGTGAGATGCCATTCTGAGTTTCTAAGTTAGAACTGTGACTGGACTTCAGTGATATTTTGGATGGTTTTATGAAGAGTTATAAATGCGTGTCACAGGTACATAGTGGGTTCAGGAGGTGGAATGGAGGAGAGAGCTAAGTTGGTACTGTAAGGATCTAAGTTTGATCTCAGCATCCAAGTAAAAAGCCAGGTGTGGCAGTGTGTGCTTATAATTTCAGTACTGGGCATGTGGCAAGAAAGATCCCTAAAGCTTGCTAGTCAAACAGCCTAGGTGAATCAGTGGTTCTGGGCCAATGAGAGACCATGACTCTAAAACGAGATAGATGGTGTGTGAAAAATGATACTCAAGTTTGACCTGTGATTTCAAAATGCATACACTTACACATGTACAGACATGGGAACCCTTTCCCTTACACATACCAAAAGAAATCTATTTGATAGCCTGAGTATCTCACCACAGCCAATGATCTTTCTTCAGTATTTTCAAAGGACTTGTGAATATATTTTTGAACAGAACCCATTTGTCAATAGAGGACCATGCTCTGTAATTTCTAGCTTTGCCCATGTCATTGTCAGAATATGTGTGACTTCCCTAGAAATAAGATTATTGCTAGTAATAGTGAGATAATGTTGACCATTGGCAAGAGGTTAAATCTGTGTGCTGCATCCTGCCACTGCCATCTGCTAAGGTTATTTGTCAGAGGTTGCTATTGTTCTATGTGTCACTGAGACACAGTATCTGATTACAAGGAGAAAGATTTTCATTTGACCCCTAATTTTAGAGGTTCTGATCCATGTCCTTTGGCTTCATTGCTGTTTGGCCCACCACAGGTTTAGCAGAGCATCATGGTGAGAGGTATATAGTAGAACAGAACTGCTTGCCTCATGGTCACTGAGAGGCAGAGCATGAAGGACTGGAAGAGGCTTGGATATAATCATATTCATCAAGAACTAACCTCAAGGACTATTTCTCCCAACTAGACATAACCTTCTGAGGTGGCCACCACCTCTCAATAGCACCACCACCAGCTGAGGACTAAGTTTTCAACATATGAGTCTTTGAGGGACATTTCTGATCAAAACTATAGCAGAAGACTCTGATCTTGTTCTACTATAAAGTGAAAGGCGCCTGAGTAAGCTTATTCCTATCACACAGAGGCAGTAGGAGCTAAGTTGTGAAGGGATAAAGGAAGATGCTCTATCATAAAGGTTTTTCTAAGTCTTATGTTTAACTCTTTCTGTACCCAGATTGTTTATATTGTGAACATATATGAATGGAAGTCTCATATGATTTGTCAACTCAATAAATCAATATGATTTATTTTTTGTTTTATGGGAAAACAAAATTCTGAGAGGTGAGTTCACATTTCAGCTTTTGTAGGAAGGATGCTGACTCTACAGAATGGAGCTAAGGGAAATCAAATTGCAAGAAGTAATTATGTTAAGTGTTACTTCAAACTTCCCAGCTAGTTAAATGTATGAATAGATCTGTAGCTGAAAATAGTGAGAGTTATGCTTTGCTAGTTTCAAAGACTTATTCAAGGGTCTCTACACATTGAATGTGCCCTAGACATTGTCACTGCTAGGGATGGAGAAGTTAGACAGTAAAATTCTTACTTGAGAGTCTATCAGACACACAAGTACATGGATAATGATAGCAAAGGGCCAAGTGATATAGAGAAGAAGGAGAACTTGCCCTGTTCAGATTGAAATAGCCAGGGTGGGCATTTTGGGGAAGAATACCATTAAACATGGCTTTGAAAAGTAAGTATGACTTGGTTCAGGCCAAGGTTGTTTTTTGTTTTTGTTTTTTGGTGTGCGTGTGTGTGTGTGTGTGTGTGTGTGTGTGTGTGTGTGTGTGTGCGTGCTTGTGTGTTGAGAGGGGAGACACACACACAAGGAGACAGACAGAGTGAGAGACAGATACACACAGAGACAGAGAAAGAAAATTTTAGCCAGTCATAAAAATATGTGTAAAACATAGATATGTGTGCCAACTTGCTACATGTACACAACGATGCGTGATAAGATGAAGCTTGAACGTAAACTAGAAGTATCATAAGATGGAGTGAGAAGAGGAGATGTGGCTAGGTAAGAACCCTGAAGATTTGGCAGGATAAATATGCTCAGGTGTTGAGATATATAAATATAAATATATATATATATATATATATATATATATATATATATATATATACACACATATATATTTATGTGTTTGTGTGTGTGTATTTGTTTATTTTGCAAGACCTTGGGGCTATATACCATTCAATATGCTGCCATGACATATTTACTTTCTAACCGGCTCACTCAGATAGCACAATAGAGCACCTATTTGACAGGGTTAGATGAAGGCAGAACTAGAAAGCAATTTGGAAGTTCTTCAAAATATTCGGTATAACATAATCATATGAACAACTGTTAGACTTCTATGTATCTACCAGTGAAATTAAAAACACACATTCACCCCAAATATCTATGCAAATGTTCATACTAACATGGTTCATTACAGTAGAAGATGTAAATAATTCTATCACTGGATGATTGAGGAAAAAAATCAGACATTCACACAATGGAAAATAATTGATCCTTAGAAAGAAATGAATGTAAGAAAAAGCAATGAGGTAAGGCTAGAGAGATAGCTCAGCAGTGAAGAGCACTTGTTCTTTTTGTTGAGGACCCAGGTTTAGTTCTAACACCAATGTGGTAGGTCATAACTATCCATAACTCCAGTTTCAAAGGACCCAGGGCCTGCTGACCTCCATGGGTACAAAGCACTATATAGTGCATATAGATATATTTAACAAAAGTATTCAAACACATGCAAAATCAAATAAATCTAAAAAAAGAGCAAGAAAACAATGAGTAATGATGCTTTCTACCTGAAATTACTATACTGAGAGGAAGAAACTAAACAAAATGCCATATGTTGCATAATTCCAGTTATGGCCAATGTCCAGAATTGGTTATTCTATTGGGGCATGGAGTTAGATTAGTGACGGATAGTATTTTTTAGGTAGGTAGATGGGATGGGGTGATGCTAATGGGTGTATCTTCCTTTGGGGAAGATAATGTGTTCTAAATTTAGGTCATGCTGATAGTTACAAATTTTGATGATTACAGAATGACAATAATGGGCTTGTGCACTTAAAACAGGACAATGCTTGGCATTATATCTCAGTGAACTGATTAAAATTAAAAGATATAATCTCTATCCCCAAAGAAAAAAGTAAAAAGACTCAAACTGGGAGATTAATTTGAAAGTTTTTAAAACAGTGAGCTGACTAACTAACGGGCTCCTGAAGGAATCTGGTAGAACATGCTAAACTAAGTATGGTCTGGAGGTTAAATTCTTTAGGTTACACAGTGATCTCAGATTTTTCCACATTTTCAACAGGATTTAATGGAGACTCTAATAAACATATTTAGAAAAGAAATTTAATGGCAACTATCACAGTTATTGATGCCAGGTTTCTTTGCTACTTAAAAATATTACTATCACATTTTCATAAGACATTAATGCAATCAAGGGAGGTTAGGCATAGGCTGAAAGAAGAGAGACACAAATCTTGTCTTTACCATAAGGAGACAAATTTCAATAGGGAAAATTATGAAAAATCTCTACCCATGTTGTTGTGATAATACACAGTTGACTACAACACAGATGACTTTCAAACCTGGAAATAATTTTTCTTTATGCTATCACTAGTTGGGGGCTAACTAGTCTAGCATAGCCAGCATCACACAGCTGAGATTCCAGATAAAGCGAATAGCACCACTACCATAAAAGCCTTTAGAATAAAACTCAAGTGAAATGGAAATATTATACCTTATATCACAGGGCCTGCCACCAATTCTCAAGGCAGCCCAGTCCAGCAGGGTAGATGGTACAGATTTTAATACTGAAACATGAAGAGAGGCTGGAGGTTAAAGCTACAGTTAGCTGATGTGGTCTACAACTGGAGTAGTATGCTGGAACCTGAAGATAAAAAAAAGTGTTCACCTCTCTGGGATGATTATTTATTCAACAAATACCTACTGAGTCCCACAACATGCCTGGACTTGTCCAAGGACCTCAGCATGAAAGCTGTGTATCCTTGACCCTGGATAAACAGTTTCCTAAAAGGAGACTTTGTGGTTCTCATATAGTTAGCAATTTCTTAACTAAATACTATAAATTTCTGAGAGTCTCAGCAGCTCTCAATGAACCTTTAAGACTTGAGTATAAGCACGGCATTCATTTTCTCATTCTAAGTTGGATTCTCCTTGAATTGTGACCATATAGGATCAGCGAATAGAGTTTATGAGCAACACAGAGTGTACTTTGCTTCCCTGCCATGTTTAATGAAACCAGTCATCTCTGTGACCTCTTCCCACAAACCATGTTGCAAGGAATTCATGAAAAATTGCCAATTACTTGCTTTAATATAAAATGTGTGGACTATAAAAGTATGCTTTAGTACCCTTTAACCACGAACCAAAAAATATTCAGAACCAGTTATGTCCTTTTCACACTGTTGGACATCACAGAAAGGCTGAGCATGGAATGTTAAGAAAAAACTTTCTTTTGATTAAATGTGCACTTAAATATGAGTTATTACTTAAACTCAGTAAAAAATAGGAAGTGACATATACACAAGCATCTGGTTTATGACTGAAAGAGGGTTTCATTTTTTTTTCTACCAGAAAAGAAGAGAAAAAATTGGAAGCACAACTTGGGCATCAAACAGTCACAATGTAGGGAGTAAACAGATACATAATGAATGCATGATATTGGTGAGAATGAGTGAATGAAAATATATATTTAGTAATGGCAGTATGAGTTGGTACCACTGTTATGTGAGGTGATTTTTTTAAAATCAAGAACCTTTAAAATGTTCATACATTTTACAAGTATTTTCACCTCTAAAAATATATTCTGAAGAATATTCATGAATATTTATATCAAGACTGTTCATCTTGAACATGAACTGAAGAGATGGCTAAATGGTTATGAGCATGCTAATCTTATAAAGAATCAGGGTTTAGTTCCCAACATCACATTGGGCAGCACACAACTATCTATAACTCTAGTTCCAGGGCTATCTGATGTCTCTGGCCTCCATAGGAACCTGCATTCATACACACACACACACACACACACACACACACACACACACACACACTCACACATGCATACACATGAACACACATGCATACACACATATACATGCATGCACACACATATGCACACACACCTACATATACACAAAATGGTCATTATTATTAAAAACAATCCTGATGTCTAGCATGAGGAGACAGATGAAGTTATACAGTGTCTAGAAAGAGGCATAGTATATTTTTAACATAGAAGAAACCCTGTTATGAAAAACTATCATTTTAATTATGAAAAGTAAAAAACATGACTATTAAGAAGAAAAGACTAAGAGGATAAAAATATTATATTAACCTAGGGATTTTCTTGGTATGTGTTAGAGTGCCAGTACTGCATTCTCCAGAAATTCCATGCTGAGTAACTGTTGTCTTTTCACTTTCTGATGGGATATGAATGCTCAAATTATGATGGATTAAAAAGAAAATACTTATTTTATTTTAATTTTGTGTGTCTGCACTTATGTGTGAATATCGTGTGTGTGAGTGTCTGCATTTATCTGTGAATATCTTGTGTATGTGTGTGTGTGTGTGTGTGTGTGTGTGTGTGTGCCTGTGTGTGTGTGTGTGTGAGTGAGTGTGCTGCCAATGGACCCAGAGGAGTACATCAGATATAGTGGAACTAGAGTTATAAGAGGTTATGAACCTGGGTCCTCTGCAAGACCCACAACTGAGCTTAACTGCTGAGCCAAAAATAATGTTTGACTTCCTAAACCTGACAAAATGGTGTTCTTTTTTAAAAAAAATTTATTGGCTATTTTATTTATTTACATTTCAAACTTTATTCCCTTCCCAGTGGTTTCCCTTCCACAAACCCCCTATCCCCTGCCCCCTCCCTCCTGCTATAGTGAGGATGCTTCCCCACCCACCCACCCACTCCCACCTCACCTCCCTAGCATTCCCCTATCTCGGCGTGTCTATCAAGTCTTCACAGGACCAAAGGCCTCTCCTCCCACTGTTGCCAGGTAATGGTGTTCTTGAAACAGACAGTATCACAGGAGTCCTGGATTTCCCTGCTGTCCATTCCATCTGGAGAACACAGAAGTGAAGAAACCAGAATTATAGGTCACCTCTCAGTCCCAACTGAAAGGAGTCTCTTTTTTTAATGATTATTATTAGATATTTTCTTTATATACATTTCAAATTTCAAATGCTATCCCGAAAGTTCCCTATACCCCCACCCCCACCCTGCCCTGCTCCCCTACCCACCCACTCCCACTTCTTGGCCCTGGCATTCCCCTGTACTGGGGCATATAAAGTTTGCAATACCAAGAGGCCTCTCTTCCTAGTGATGGCTGACTAGGCCATCTTCTGCTACATATGCAGCTAGAGACACGGCTCTGGGGGTACTGGTTAGTTCATATTGTTGTTCCACCTATAGGGTTGTAGACCCCCTTCAGCTCCTTGGGTGCTTTCTCTAGCTCCACCATTAGGGGGCCTGTATTCCATCTTATAGATGACTGTGACCATCCACTTATGTATTTGCCAGGCACTGGCATAGCCTCATACGAGACAGCTATACCAGGGTCCCTTCAGCAAAATCTTGCTGGCATATGCAATAGTGTCTGGGTTTGGTGGCTGATTATGGGATGGATCCCCGGGTGGGGTATTCTCTGGGTAGTCCATCCTTTCATCTTAGCTCCAAACTTTGTCTCTGTAACTCCTTTCATGGGTATTGTGTTCCCTATTCTAAGGAGGAACGAAGTATCCACCCATTGGTCTTCTCTCTTCTTGATTTTCTTGTGTTTTGCAAATTGAGTGTTCTATGTTTCTGGGCTAATATCCACTTATCAGTGAGTGCATATCTAATGACTTCTTTTGTGATTGGGTTACCTCACTAAGGATGATATCCTCCAGATACATCCATTTGTCCAAGAATTTCATAAATTCATTGTTTTTAATAGCTGAGTAGTACTCCATTGTGTAAATGTACCACATTTTTGTATCCCTTCTTCTGTTGAGGGACATCTGGGTTCTTTCCAGCTTCTGGCTATTATAAATAAGACTTCTAAGAACATAGTGGAGCATGTGTTCTTATCATCAGTGGGAACTTCTTCTGGGTATATGCCCAGTAATAGAATTGAAGACTCAGAAATGAATCCACACACCTATGGTCACTTGATCGTTGACAAGGGAGCTAAAACCATCCAGTGGAAAAAAGACAGCATTTTCAACAAATGGTGCTGACACAACTGGTGGTTATCATGTAGAAGAATGCGAATTGATCCATTCTTATCTCCTTGTACAAAGCTCAAGTCTAAGTGGATCAAAGACCTCCACATAAAACTAGAGACACTGAAATTAATAGAGGAGAAAGTGGGGAAAAGCCTCGAAGATATGGGCACAGGGGAAAAATTCCTGAACAGAACAGCAATGGTTTGTGCTATAAGACCAAGAATAGACAAATGGAACCTCACAAAATTGCAAAGCTTCTGTAAGGCAAAAGACACTGTCAGTAAGACAAAAAGGCCACCAACAGATTGGGAAAGGACTTTTACCAAACATAAATTTGATAGGGGACTAATATCCAATATATACAAATAGCTCAAGAAGCTGGACTCCAGAAATTCAAATAACCCCATTAAAAATGGGGTACAGAGCTAAACAAAGAATTCTCGCCTGAGGAATACCAAATGGCTGAAAAAATGTTCAACATCCTTAATCATCAGGGAAATGCAAATCAAAACAACCTTGAGATTCTATCTCACACCAGTCAGAATGGCTAAGATAAAAAAATTCAGGTGACAGCAGATGCTGGTGAGGATGTGGAGAAAGAGGAACACTCCTCCATTGCTAGTGAGATTGCAAGTTTGTACAACCACTCTGGAAATCAGTCTGGCGGTTCCTCAGAAAATTGGATATAATACTACCTGACAGGAGGCTCTTTACAGGAAGGTGACCACTCACATTGTCCTTAGGCCCTGAACTTCACTTCTCTAGCCTCCCAAGTGCAAGTTAACCATGAAACTGAAGCCACGTAGGTTTACCAGTTATTCTTACCAATATCAGTGGGTAAATGAAGTAGCAGCTTTGGTACTCTTTCAGATTCCCTTCCCTCCTGAATCATACGATGTTTCCTCACTTTTTCAAGACTTCCTGAGTGTCTCAGGAGATGAATGAGTTTTAACTGGCAAAAGAAAAACAAACAAAAGACCCACCTCATGCCTTTTCTTCTTTCCCTTCAAAAATATTAAGTAAAAAGACCCTTCTGTGGACAGCACCATTTCATTTTATTTTTTTAATTTTATTTTTTTTTGCAGACTGTTTTATCCTATTTTATCTGTGAAGTATGTCACAATCAGAGTGTGAAAACCAGAGTTAGCCATGGCTGCCTGTCCTATGCTGTCACCCATCTGTGCCCTGTTCTGTGTTCCGTGGTATATTTAGAGAGCCTCAATTCATAGCACTTCATGTGCTGTTTTAATAGGGGCTATAAAGTTAATAGAAGAGCAGAGTAGCTGATCAGGACTACTCTCTGGCTCGTCTCAGCTCTCAGAAATTAGAAATATTTGGGGGACATCTAGAGAACAGATGGCCAGTGAAGGCAACAAGCCCATGTGATAATTAGTCAACACAGGCAAATTGGTCATTTTAGAAACTTGGGAGTCAAATTTTCCTTGTTTGTGCCACTCTAGGAAAAACACTTTGGTTAGAATGCACAGGGCTGGAAAATGTGCAAAAAATGTCAACATAGTTGATAGATCCTAGCTCAGCCGATCACCAATTCACAGAAGATTGTTTTGCAAATAGACTGATTGAGAGGGGTTTTGTTCTTTTTTGTTTTAAACTTGGAATTAATTTAAAAAATAATAATTGAAATTTAAGATTGGAAACACTCACCAATGTGAATAATATTTAGAAATATGTTGTTATGATCAAAACAAGAGAAAAAACAACTCAATAGTGTAATTATGCAAAACTGCACCCTCTGTGTTCACTGTTTTTGTACCCTGCCATTGTGGATTAAATTTGCTGGATCCTTTGCTTGCCTAAGATCGGGTACCATTTGCCACAGTACTCTGTAGCTCACACACATAGGTTAAATATTGAATGAATAAATGTACTCATAGATGGGTAAGACTGATCATGCTGTTTTTGCACAACTTTATTCTTCTGTATCTCCATGAATTTTTATTTGACTGTTTACTGGGAAACTGGTTTGTTTGTGGATGGCATGTGTCTATTTTATGATCATTCTGACTGTCTCACTTGATTCACTATCTTTGCTTTCTTCTGTGGATGGATGGCCATACTTCCCAATGTGTGGTCACACTGCTCTCTGCTGTGAACCCTTCTTAGGTGACCTGCTTTCTCCATCTCTAACTCTGTTTTCTGTTTGGAGGAACTACGTCCTCAGTTCTTACAAAGGAAGTTATTCATTGTTCTTAGACTTCTTTTTACGTCATCATACCTGTATATAAGCAATTTCCAAAAATTTCCAGTCATCACTCATAGATCAGAAAGTATTATTAGACAACTTTCTCCTGCTGATGCTTCTCCTTTGAGTTTGATTTAGAATCAAACTGCCTGGACTTAAACTCCAGATGAATACTTTAACTGTCATATATCCAGGGCATTTAGTTTACTTTATCTCTTAGTTGTTTAACCTCTGCCCCCAAGTTTATTTGAAAATTTGAAATCATTAATATCAAACTCATGAGATTATTATAAGCAACATATAAGATATAATGTATAATACCCTTATAACAATTAATGTACAACAGATACTAGCAAATGTTGTTACCGTTTTATAATTTATTGGCTTTGGAAGAAATCATTTTTATAGTTTCAGAAATTCTTTAGAATCTTTCTCTGGACTCTGGGGAAAGTTTGTCCTTTGAAGAAAGAGTATTCACACACTCCTGATTTTTTGTTGATTTTTGCTGTTGAATATTGTTGATTTTTTCTCTGAGATACTATTGATTAGTGGTCAGTTAATTTTCCGTTTTAGACTTAGCGCCAAAAATACCATTTAATGCAAATAAAAGAAGCATTTCCAGAGAGGAAGTTAGAGTTCTTATTTAACCCTATGTTGTTGTGTTGAAAGGTTTAGTATATAAATCACATTTTCTCAACTGTATGCATTATCACTTTCTTCATAATAGTCAAAAAGTACAAACAGCATAGCTTTCACTCAATAGAAGAATAGAAGAAAATGTGGTATATTTATACAATGGAGTTTTAATCAACTATTTAAAAAATAACATCATGAAATTTACAGGTAACTGGATGACACTAGAGAAAAATCATGTTGAATGAAGTAACCTAGACCTAGATAAATAGATATGGCATGTATTCAATTATAAGTGGATATTAGCTGTTAAGTAAGTAATCACCAAGCTAAAATCGATAGACCCAGAAAGGTTAGGTAAAGAGGAGGTATCCTGGGGTGGTAGTGCAGGGATCTTCCTGGGAGTGAGGAAATAGAATAGATTTTACAGGTGGACTGGGGGGAGAGGAGGGTAGGTGTGGGGTGGGGTGGGGAAACTCAGGCAGGGAGAAGATGGGATGGAGGGAGAGAGTGTGGGGAGAGATGGCTAGAGTTGGGGCATTTACAGGGTTGTATGAAAATCTAGTACACGGGGAATACAGGGTTCTAACTGTCTATTACTTGTCACCAAGTGATGATGCTTCCAAATTTTAAAATTTTTGATATATAATACATGCTTGAACGAGAGGCCGACTCTTGAGAAAGCTAATTAAAAATATTTGGATTCAGGATACATGTCAATATTCACTGGCATGTATTTGAATATTTGTTAAAAAATATGTGCTTCTGTTTGCTTGTGTTATTAATTAAAACATTGGTGCCATTCTAAAACTCCAAGGCTTCCTTCCGTAGAGAGCTCAGTGTTTTCATGATCACCACAGTGTTAAAAAAAATCACACTGTTGGGATAGATGGCTTAGGAGGGGTACTCCACCAACCTGTGAAGGACACTTCAATGCTGAGAACTACTTGGAAGAGCAGAGATGCCCAAAACACCTTAGCTGTGACACAGGAGACTAGATACTTGGTTTATGGCTTCTGACCTGCTGGAATATATCAACAGATGGCCTTTTGGAGCCTGATCATTTTTCCTTCCTTGGAGCTTGACTCATAATTCTTATTGACTCGCCACTCATCATGCTAATTGCTATTAGAGCTCAGTTTCTCTGCCCAGGGCTCCATTGTCTCACCTATTTTAAGCAAAGACTCTGCCATGGTTTGTCTCTTCCATGGTTTGTCCCTGGCTATATCCAGGACCTGCCTATCATGGACTGTCTGTCTAAGGAACGTTACAGTTAAGCAAGAGAAGCAGTGGGGGATACTTGTTATTTTACTTCCAGACACCACAGTTGTGATTAGGTAGTGAAATATCCTCAGGGGGATGCTGGTTTGACTAAAATTGTTTGTCTTTTAAAAGCAGTGCTGTATGTTGGAATATTAACATGATAGATGAGTCTCTGGAGCAGAGTCTAAGCAAATGTTAAAGCAAAAGCTTTTAGGAATAAAATTTAAGCTCTTTAGAGTTGTCAGTCGAAGGAAAAAATGGAGGTAATTCTTCAAAAGGAAGCTGGGTGTAAATGTCCAAGTTGGCACCTGAATGTGGTTTGATGCTCTTCCCCAAAACTAATGCGTAAAAAATTTCTCTTCATCTGTGCTTCCTAAGAGGAGGGATAGTAAACCCTGGGTTCCTTTGTGGGGTCTTTAAGAAGTGATTAACACTTTTAGTTATCATTCCTTCAACTATTGCTGTATCTAGCACGTGTCAGCTGCTGTTCCTAGTATTGGGGAATCCATCAATGAACCTCACAAAAATCCTAGCTTATGGAGTATATTAATTAACTTTTTTCATTACTGTTAGATCTGGCTGAAACACCTAAAAGGTATGGAATATTTATTTTAACTCATGGACTTGGGAATTGCCCAGGGAAAACATGATGACGGAAGCAGTTAGGTATCCTTAGGAGCATGAGGCAGCTTGTTGTGATAAGGAAAAAAAGTAGGACCAGAAAAAAGCCCTGTCCTATTAAGGACATCCATCAGGACCCATATGCCAAAGGTTTCATAACCTTTGCTACAGTCATACCAGCTGGGAACCAAGTTCTCAATGCCTAGTGTGTAATGTTCCAGGTTCAAATCTTATGATGGATGGGAGAAACAAAGACAAACTAAGAAAGCCATTCACATCACGTTAAAAGATGTGATTCCTGTGGTAGAAGAAGCATGAAGGAGTTTAGAGGGACAGGGATTCCTGGGAAAGGTATTAAAGTCTTAAATAAGATGGCATTGATTTGTTTTATTGAGAAGATAACATCTGGCCATGAAATTGAAGAGGGAGAAATTCATTTACATATCTGAAAGAAGAAATTTCTAGATCAGAGAAATGATACTGGACAAGGCCTCAGAAAGTCTGGGCTGCTATAATGGATGAGGTTGTGAGATTCTAGTGTGGTCAAGGAGGGTCTGACGGAGAGAAGAAGAGGAAGAGAAGTCATGGGAGGAGGACCATGCCCTGTGGTCACTAAGATCAGAGACAGAACTATGACTTTTACCTTCAATGATATAGAAAAGTCCCAGCTGGTGGTAGGTAAAAGGGTAGCACGTTAGTTAGGTTCTCTAGAGGAACAGAACATATAGAATGAATAAATAAATGAATATATATGAGTGCATACACACACACACACACACACACACACATACACATGCATGCGCGCAGTGTGTGTGTATGTAATTTATTGGAAGGACCTACGGGCTGTGGTCCAACTAGTCCAAAGATGACTGTCTTCCAAGGAAAAGTCCAAGGGTCCAATGGTTACTCTGTCCCTGATGCTGGGTGTTTCAGGTGATCTTCAGTAGATGCTGGAATCCTGAAGAAGCAGACTTGAATGCCAGTGAAGGAATGGACCTGCTAATAAGAGTAACAACAAGCAGACAAAGCAAGCAAGCTTCCTTCTTCCAAGACCTTTATGCAGGCTGCCAGCAGAAAATGTGGCCCAGATTAAAGGGCTCTTCTCACCTCATAGATTCGAATTAGAAGTGGGTCTTTCTACTTCAATGATTTAACTAAGAAAAAAAATCCCTCACAGGTGCATCCTTACATTTAGATTTTAGTTAGTTCCAGGTGGAGTCAAGTCAACAACCAAGAACAGTCATCACATGTAGCGTGATCTGACTTAAGCTTTGAAGACATGATTATGGATGCAGTATTAAAAATAGATTGTATGGAGGCAAGGCAGCAGCCGTAAGGACAGCATTAGGTGGCTCTGTCAGTTACTGGGCAGTAAGTGAGGGTGCGCAGATCATGCTGACAGCAGAGGAGGTAGTTACGAGTGGTCAGTTCCTGGTCATAGTCTGCATTTAGAACTAATGCTGTGGGCTAATAGATTGACAAGAGAAAAAGACGAAATGATGAAGACAGTGGTTAGGCCAGACTGCAGCATGATGGGAGTGAGCTGCTATTGACCCAGATGGAAGGATATGTGCTGTATATGTCATATGAAAATATGTGTATAAGTGCTTACACTATATTCTAAGATGGCAAACCCTGTGTATTACTTTGCCTGGGCATCATAGACCAAGTGGCTTAAACAGAAATTCACTTTCTCAAACTCTGGGATACTGAAAGACTAAGATCAAGAGTCTTTCCTCTGTAAGTGTGCAGAGTTGGATCTCTCTTCTGAATTCAGCATGTTTTTTTTTTCCTCCAGGAACATCTGTTGGACTGAATTCAAATCCACCTAGTCTCATTTCAGGGAGATCAGCAAACCCACCCTTGCAGGGTATAACATGAAATGCCATCCACAGAAAGACCTTTTGAGCTGAGTTATAAAGAGCAAAGAATAGTTGACAGAGGAGGGGAAACTGTGGCCCAGGAAGAGAAAGAAGCCACTTATAGCACTATCTGAATCTTAGGATGAAGCAGAACTTGGTAAATTTATGGATGTGCAACACATTTTGATTGAAGCTTTGAGTTTGGGGTCTGAATGGGTTGAGACAAGGTATGGGCATAATTGAAAGAAATTGAGCAATAAGTGCTCCCCACTTCTCCCATGTGGTTCTGTCTCCCTGTCTATCTGTCTCCCCCATCTCTCTCATCTCTCTCTCTCTCTCTCTCTCTCTCTCTCTCTCTCTGTCTGTCTTTCTCTGTTTATGTGTGTGTAAAGGGTGTACACATATTTAGATTCTGAAAAGAGTTCACATGTGGATGGATGTTTGGAGCTACATACCAAGTTGCTATAGAATATAGATGAACGATCCACCAACTACCATGATCATTTTGAAACCTTAAAAATATACTTCCAAAGTTACCAAGAGAAGATGTCTTAATTCCAACATCTCCATAATTTTTAGCTTCATTTGGTGAACATGGACTTGTTCATTAAATTCTGAATTCCTTTGTGGGTGGCAATGTTTAGGGATGTAACATACTATATACCTTATCCACATTTTCCCATCTCTAACTGCACTGTGATGTGACTTTAATTTCTATTAAAGCAAGTGCAGTTAAGTAGAGACCTATGAATGTCTCCTACCATTACATACCAATCCTAAAATCAAAACTGTTCATGAGTATGTTTTTGTGAGCCTGCTAGGTTTCTGTTGAATAGAAAATATTTGAAAATAAAATGTAATATTTAATGTAGTTGAAAAAGCAAACTATCAGACACATGATGATATAAACAGAATAGAAATGAACAAGTTGTTGCTTGTGATGTCAGATCCCTAAGGCAGGAGGCCAACAGGCACCAGGTATTCAGGAAATAGAACAAGCCTGGTGGGTTGTTGGCAATGTGAGCCAGCAAAGTTAGGTAACAGTACAATGTGATTGGAAAGTGTGGTTTCATTAGCCACCCAGGGGAAGTGATGTCCTTGGGAAGCTAGTGTATGACCAATTGGAATAAGGATATCAGTGTGATATTGAAGCAGTGGGAACATTTTGGGAATGTGTTCAGGCAATGTCCTTTTTAATACAAATGGGAAGCATCTAAGGGCAAGGTCTAGAACCCCTCCCTTGTGTAAGAGACCAACACAGCAGAGGGTAAGTGTTAACTGCATGAAAAATTGCTATGTGGAAATTTTTGAGTTCATTGCAAATAGAGATTCCTTGTGTTTCCACCCATGATGTCCCAGTCAGTCGTAATTGCCAAGAATTCATTCCTGGGGTAAGCTGGGTGGAGATGTCAGACAAGAAACACAGTCATGTTTTTAAGAACACATTTTATATCCTCAGTGCAAAACATTCCTGATCACCAACCCTCAGAGAATTAGACTTTCCCAAGATGCCCCAACGCTCTCTGAACTTTGGGCTCAGAGCTTCTTAATGAACACTACCATATTCATATTCTGAATCTTAAGTATGGAGTCAACTGAAATACATAAGGCTGAATTCATTTATTATCCAAAGCTAAGAAAATAAGCATACTGTGTCGAGAGGTTCTCTCAGAGCTCTGTGCACTATAATGAAGCATGTGTCTTCTGGCTCTTTATGTCTTGCCTGGTTCTTTCCAGTGTGGAGCAAAGTTTCTAAAGACAGGCAATCATGTTCATCACAGAGGGAGGTCTTTACCTGAAACAAGAAATCTCCCTGCCATTCTCCCCCTTCCCTCCCTCCCTCCCTCCCTCCCTCCCTCCCTCCCTCCCTCCCTCCCTCCCTCCCTCCCTCCCTCTCTCTCTCCATCCCTCTCCTCTGTCTCTAGGCCCTTATGAAGTCTCTCACCTTCTGAAGGCACTTGATAAGAAATACTAACAGTCCAGGACTTTGACACTGGCAGCCACATAAGCATCCCTTAATTCTGGATAGTTGCCAGACAAGAATAATAATCCTTACATATTTTATGGCACTGGAAAGTTTCATAAGCCTATAATACTATCATCAAGACATAATAAATCCATAAAGAGAATAAGGAAGAATTAATGAGAAAGATGAAGTGCTTTCCATGTTTTATAGTGTAATAATGGGAAGAAATGTTAACTTGGGAAGCTGAGGAGATTGCTCAGTTAGTAAAGTGCTTGCCATATAAATGCAAGGGCCTAAGTCCACAGCACCTACCTAAGAAGCCAGGTGTTGTGATGTAAGCCTGTAATTCCATGATGGGAAAGGCAGATAGAAGAGAATCCCTGTTGCTTAGTGACTTGTTGACAATCTAGTTGAATTGGTGAGCTCCAACTTCAATGGAGGATTCTGTCTAAAACAATATCGGATAGAAACAGATGTTGATATCTGGGCTCCACATGTACACAAACACAAATACACATATACATGTTGATCTGTATCAAATGATTGACTCTTTAAAAGTAAAGGGCAGCATTCAGGATTCAGGAACTTGAGATTGCTTGATAACCCCCATCCCAACTGGCACATTGAGAAATATGGCTTTTATCATCGATCAGATATTTATTCTTGAGATATCTCTCCCATAGTCTCCTGAATGCTGGTCTTTGCTTTGAAAATGTCAGTACAGTAATTTAATACAGCTCACTGTGTGCATGTGCATGTGTGTGTGCGTGTACGTGTGTGTGTGTGTGTGTGGTATATGTGTATGTGTGTGTACCTATGGAGCCCAGAGATCAACATCTGGCAACTTCTTGAATTATTCTCCTCTTTATTTTTTTAGACAGAATCTCTCATTGAATTTAGAACTCACCAATTCAGCTAGACTGTCAGTTTACACAAGAAAGGAATGGATACTGAAGTGTTTTGGGTTTTGTTTACTTGAAGCCGTGGCTTTTGAGGTATTTTTCTGTTAAGGGCAGTGATAAGGATTTTACATACAATCCACTCCCATGCCTTCACATTATGACAACCGATGTCTCGAAGTAGCTGTCATCAATAAGACCATCTAACATTTGAGGTTTTAGCTTTGCCTTCCACCACCCACTCATTCATTCACTAGACACCTAAGATTTCTCAGTATTTCTTATACATGTTTTTCTCATAGCAATTTCTACCACCAAATATTAATAACCTAAAATGACAAGGTTTTATATAAAATGGAAAGCAGAGGCTGCGCTGCTGTCCCATGGGAGGGTAGCTGCAGAAGGCACCAGGAAGCCTTTCAAAGAGAACAATGAATGCTGAAGTCTGGAAGTGCTTCTAGATTTTACTGCTGTTCATGCCTGTTTTGTCTGAATATTAGCTTTCAAAGGACAAATGCCTCTGTCACATGAGGCCTTGGAAACATTAACGCTACTTTGCCAATGCAATTTATGGTAATATAGCAACTTAATGGTGGAGAAAGGGGAGACATTATTTTTGTCATTACTTAACTCCTAGATTTGATTTGAAAAGCAACAATGTGTTTATTGGCCAAGTCCCAGCACCCAAGACTGCCTGGAAATGCCTTTGCCTGCATATGGAAATCACTAGCTTATGGAAGTGTTGAAATCATATTCCCCAGAGTGATGCCTTCCAAACTTGGCTGCACATTACAGCTTCCCAGGGAGCACAGGCCATACTACAAAGTAATTAAATCAGAATCAGTGGGAGCATGGTCAGGGCGTCGAGGTTTTTAAAGCTCCCAGGTGATTATCCTGGCCAGCCACAGCTGTGAACTCATACTTAAAGGAAATCACCATATTGGGAGCTGGTTCTCGAGAGCTAACAGTGCTCAAGCCAGCACTATGGTACTCAGGCATTGTTGGTCAGATCTCATGAAATGTGGTTGGCCACCTCTATTTAATATATGAGGGGTTTAAGACCATTTTTAAAGAGAACTGAGTCTTTCTTCCCACTAATATTCTGACAGCTGTCGAGTACTTGAGATATTTTGTGCATTGCAAGATGTCTTCGTATATATCCCAATCCTCACACCATCCCCTACAGCACAGCTGTTACAGTGGGAATATATCTATGCTAGGAGGGAGATCACAGAGACAAGGAAAATAATGTCTTGCCTAAGATTGCTCAGCTGGGACTTAAACCCAGCACCCTGTGCTGTCTGAGAGTTTCTGCTTCCTGGATTTCCCATGAAAAGAAAGACAGTGCAGACCTGTCTTATGTGACAAATATTTTCTGAACGTTTACTGGAGTGAGCACTACTCCATGGTATTCAAGCCTATCTTCACTTATTTGTGCCTTCATTAATTAAGGTACTAAGGGTTACCTTAGTATGTAACAGGTCTACATATTGACTGTCAGAAAAAGAGTTTTAAAATCAGTTGCTTTAAAATAACAATTCTTGGCAGATGACCCTACATACTGACTACCTTATATTAACCTTATAGAGCAACTTAGTTATTTAGTTTTATATAGTAAAAAAAAAAAAAATTAAGTTGGCCCAGGGATTAAAGTATTGTGTTTAATTTAAAAGTTTGTAGAAATTGCCTTCTTTCTTTTCTACCTTTAAAGATCTATTTTTATTTTATGTATATGGGTCATTGCCTGCATTTATATCTGCACCGCATGCACACAGTGGCTGAAGAGACCAGAAGAAGGAAGGCATCAGATTCCTCTGGAAGTGAAGTGGTAGAGTCATGAGCACTGGGAATGCTGGGAGCGTGTGGTGCTGGGAATGGAACTCACATCCTTTGCAAAAAAGCAGCCAGTGTTCTTAACCACTGAATCATCTCTCCAGCCTTTGTCTTGTCTTTCTATATCAGGTTTCTGTTACCATTCCACTATAACCATAAGACACATTGTTTATATTTCAATTCTTTTAAAACTGGTTTGTTCTGGGGCCCTAGTTATGTTTGTAGGAGAGCTTGAAGATGTGGGTTTTATGTTATTCAAGGTGATATATTCCCCAACTGTTGATTAGACCTTGTTTGGTCATTTGGCTGTTCATATCTTCAGGGTGCTTCTTGACATTGAGTCTAATGTGTCTGTCAGTTGCTGAAAAGATGGCTGATCCCCAGATACAACTATAGATCTCTATATTGCTTCTGTCAGCTGTTAGTTTTCATTTGATGTATCTTGAGGCTTTATTGTTTAATGCATATATGTTTAACAATAGGTTTCCCTTAGTGAATTGTTCTGTTCATCATCTTATATGTGTTTTGTCTTTCTCTATATATGAATGTTTTGTTCTAAATTATATATATGTGTATATATATATATATATATATATATATAATCATATTAGTATCTTTCCCTGGGTTAACTAGCTACAGAATAGAGGGACATTTTCATTGAAAAGCAATATTCTCTGACAACCTTATAACATGTAAACATGTTATGCTCAGAGCCAGTATTACCTTATACCTGAAAACTGAAGTCTAATGTTACACTAACATCATCACATAATTTCATACATAAACCAAGGGATTAAAATAAACACATCTATCAATGAGAACATGTCAAGAGAACTGTCTTTGTTGTCGACAGTGTGGACAAAACACAAAATTTACCATCATCTGCTTGAAACTTTTCTAGGCTAAATTAAATGTGGCCATGAAAAACTGCATGGGATTGTGGTGTCTCAGCCAACTACTTGTTGCTGTGCTTGCGGATTTAGAAAATTTTATTCTAAGGAAAGTGAAGGTACTACCAAGATAGTCCTACTGTCCACCTCCATGTAGAGGTTGAGTGGTCTCATGTTCTGTGTAGTATGAATAAGAGTCTATTAATAAAACTGAGTAGACAGTCACTGGTACCTTCCTTAACGTTATTGATAGCATAACATTAAAGCTTCAGTTTTCAGGTGTTACATAGTATAATATTTCTTAGCATAACACAAATACCTGCCATATGTTTGTCAGAGAATATACTAAAAACAAAACCTGTACCCACCAGTGATTACCAGGCACTCATGTTCTAGCAATAATGCCTACATTGCGGATTGTGCCAGAATTTAATGGCTGAATATCACCATTTTCATGTGATAACAGACTCTATGGATTGGGGAATTTAGAAGACAGGCAAGGGTGGCATGACGCTGCCCCAGTCTGTCTATAAAGCTTAGAAGGTTAGGAGGGGACTTGCCATCTTCAGGTTAAAATAACCTGAACCACTGTTTGCTCCCAGACCTGGCACTTGGACTGTGGGGACACAGGATCTGGAGTGTCCTCATGTGACTTGTCAATGTCTTATGCCTTGATACTTATCCTCAGGCTGCTGGAACATGTGCTGTAGCACTCCAGGCTCCAAGAGAAAACTGTCCAGCAAGGAAGGTGGGCACTGCATCACTTCACTCTCCTCCCTACTTGAAGCACAGTCAGATCTCAGGGAAGAGAAAAGACAGAAATCTTCTCTGATGGGCACATTTTCAAAGGGTCTAGAGGTCATGATTCATTTGAGGAAAAAACCGAATCCTCAGATTCTCAGGTAGCAGAAAGAACTATACTTACTACCTGAGTATGTTAAATATTATCTAATTCTATGGATTCACTTGTTTGAAAAAGTATTTTATTAAATTAGCATCTGAAAATTGAAGGTATATGTTATGTTAGTGTCTTATGAAATGGTTTGATTCTTCAGTGCACTTTGTAATCATGTCAGCTAATGAAGTGACCATAGAGATTATGTGTAGGTAATACTCTCATTTTGCAATAATCTTCTGGCTTGTTGCCATGTTGTGAGAACTGAAAAATGTTATTGTTTAATTCCTGTACAGTAAAAATGTGGAAACTGGGACTTTGTAGATAGATTTTATCCAAAGTCATAGAACAAGTAAAGGATGGAATGAAATTTAAAATTCAGACTTTTCTTTGCCCCATCCTAGTATGGTTTGTAAGAACATTCCCTGGCTTTGTCACTGTCTGGCTTGTCACCACACAGATTAGCATGACTAAAAGATAGCTTGGCATCTTGGGTGAATAACCCCTTTTGGGTGACAGAACTTCCATTTGCCAATATTCAGTGTTTTAAATTGATTCCTGCTGTTCTTCATATTCCAAAGGAAAGATGATTTTTACTTATTCTTGTGTTTTGCATTTTCTGTTGAATCAATTTGTGTGTTAAGCTCATGTGCATGCATGCAAGTGTGTGCAGGCATGTGTGTGTGTGTGTGTGTGTGTGTGTGTGTGTGTGTGTGTGTGTGTAGGAGGTAGGGCACAGGGATGGAGGGAATGAGAGTGTGAACATATGAGAGTTTGTAAACACTAGAGGGAAGTGAGGCTTAGAACTCAGACTTCTAATAGACTATCAGCCTCCATAGAAGCTACTTAAAGCCTTCATGTTGATTAGGCATACTAGTCTTAGTCACTCTTCTGTTGCTGTGAAGAGACACTCTGACCAAGACAACTCCTTTAAAAGAGAGCATTTAATTGGGACTGGCTTACAGTTTCATAACCTTTGTCCATTATCATTATAGTGGGAATCATGGCAGCACACAGGCAGGTGTGGTGCTAGAGAAGGAACTGAGAGAGCAAAAACTAGATCCTAAATCAACAACTAGATCCTCAGGTAGCAGAAAGATGCAACATTAGGCTGGCTTGGGCTTTTGAAACCTCAAAGCCAACCCCTAGTTCCTCCAACAATGCCATACCTCGTATCCTTTCCAAAAGATTAGTCACTTTTTGCTGACTAAGGATCCAAATGTACAATCCCATGGGGGCCATTCTTATTCAAACCACCACAGTGCTTTTATCAACTTAACATTACATTGTTGTAGGCTATATTTCAGTTATAGTAGATATAAAAATAAATAAATAAGATACCTAAAGCAATGTCATATAAAGCCAACAAGTCCTATGGTATCAAATGGTGAGGTCTCCTCTATGACCTTCACAAGGTTTTCTGTGATCTGGAACTTTTCAGGTATATCCATTCCATATCTTACTGTATAGAAATACACGTTGCAGGGAAGATGACTGCTCATCACAACCATCTGCATGGTTTTGTGCTATGACTGAACAACAGGAATTCTAGATTCTATACCTGTGTGCTTTGGAGTTCTTTAACTTGAGTAACAACAACCAAAATATGGAATGCAATTAAATTCCTTGTCATTACAGACTGATGCTTTTCCCTGGCATATCTCTGTTCAGGCATCTGGTAAAAAGCCTGATGTTGGTCTCTAGAAATAGAACCACACTGGTAAAGCAGTCATCTTCTCTGCTGGATATTACTCCTTGACTTGCAATCAGAAGTTCAGAATACTGTGTAGTTTTATCTGCATTTGTTTGTTAGATTTCCAATGCCATTGTAAAATGCCTGAGATCATTTATAGTGAGAAAAGCTTTGGTTCAGCCTCAGGTTGTGTGGCTATGTGACTTTGGGCATCACATCAAAATGCAAACAGATGGTGGAAAACCTTCTTTGCTTGCCATACTGTGGCCAAAAGACAGCCACGTGTCCAAGTGTTCCCATCCAGGACACAGCCTAAAGACCTACTTCCTCTACCATGCCTCACCTCTGTAAGACTGCATCATCTGCCAAGACCATCACTTACGGGTCCTTTGAGATCCATGTCATGGCAGTTTTCAGGTGCACTTCAGTCAGCACAGCGTACTCACTCTCTCTACTTGGTCAGTCAAAGTCTAAAACACTTTACTAATACATTTTGGGCTGTTCAACAAGAGTTTTCACAGACATGAGAGGCCATATAAAGTTTCCTGTGAAACTGATAAGCTGTTAGGCTGAGAAATAGGCAAAAATAGAAGCCAATTCCTCAAACCACATCAGATCCATCCTCCTGGCTCCAGAGATCTATTGGAATATTTGAGGTAACCAAGTTAACTGAGTCGCTGAGCTTAATTAATTTGGTTCCAATAAAGTGAATGTCTTTGTTATTTTAAAAATTTTTTAAAAAGGAGAGAAATATACGTTACAGGTGCTGAAGAGATGGCTCAATGGTTAAGAGCACTGACTGCTCTTGCAGAGGTTCTGAGTTCAATTCCCAGCAACCACAGGGTGGCTTATAACCATCTGTAATGGGAACTGATGCTCTCTTCTGGTGTGTCTGAAAATAGCTACAGTGAACTCATATACATAAAATAAATAAATAATGCTTTTTTAAAAGAAAAAAAGAAATATGCCTTGTTTCTCTCCTAGGCTTACTGGATTATCATGGTTTCCTGAATATTCTGTATGCTTTTTCTATACTCTCATATTTTCTGGTCATCCTATATTAAGTTTATATGCTGTACAACTCAACCTGTTCAAAAATTTCCATGTCTGGGTGGCCTTTAAGGAATATTTCCATCTGGGCTGTGGTGTTCTCTCAGAGTCCCCAGACCCCACTGAAGTACCAAGACTGAGGGACTTAAAAGTGAAGTTAGTGGATTAACAAAACAATTTTATTTCTCACAATCTTACCTTCTCCTAGTGGCATTGTGAATTTAGAATATTCATAAGGAATGGCACATTATCCTGATTGTATTTAAATGTCACCCGTGTTTGAGCCACATCTTAAAACTTTCTCTTTTAGGAAATAGGTCTTTGAGGAAGGGTATATGCAACTGGGTCTACAAGTAAGTTTTGCACAGTGATTCTTAAATTGGGTGGACATCAGTTTCTCTACTTGTTTGTGACATACTGAAACCAGCAAAGACACACCTTCTTGTACTTGCTCAGAAACTTCACAGCATTTGTCCATTTCTGCTGTATATGATAATGACTAGTTATTCAATTTTATTTTCTAGCACTGAAGACTCAAATGTTAAAACAATGATTCCTCAAAAATGGTGTCCCACCCTGTGACGGTTTGAATGAAAATGACCCACATAGGCTTCTCTTATTTGAATTCTTGGTCCTTACTCAGTGAAACTGTTTGGGAAGGATTAGGGGTGTTTCCTTATTGGGTAGGTGTGATCTTATTGGAGGAAGTGCATCACTGGAAGTGAGTTTTAAGGTTTCAGAACCCAAAGGCAGGCCCAGTCTCTCTCTCTCTCTCTCTCTCTCTCTCTCTCTCTCTCTCTCTCTCTCTCTCTCTCTCCTTACTCTCTTACTGTCTCACTCTCTCGCTCTCACTCTCTCTGTCTCTCTCCCTCTCTCTTTCTTTGTATTTGTTTCTCTGCCGCTGTCTCTACCTCTCCAGGCCCCAACTCTCTTTGTCTATGGACCAGAATATAAAACTCTCTGCTACTCCTTCAGCAATATGGTTACTGCCCCCATCCTACCCACACCAATGATGATCATGGACTTACCCTCTGAAACTGTAAGCAATCCCCCAATTTAAAACTTTCTTTTAGAAGTTGTCTGAAACATGGTGTCTTCTCACAGTAATAGAACAGTAACTTAGATGCATCCCTAATTTGACAGGTAAATTTTGGAACTCAGGAACTTGTATTTTTTTTAAAGCTTACCAGTTTCTACTGGAAAAGATAAGTTCCAGTCAACTAATATCTATTACAGCAGAAAATTATAATGTATTTTCTAGACTTACTATTTATATCTTAATCTTTCTCTGTAGCTTATCTGTATTTAGAAATTCCTCAGACATACAAATACATTCCCCTCCAGATGACCATTGGATTAAACTGTATATCTTTTTTTTTCGATTTTTTAAAAATTAGATATTTTCTTCATTTACATTTCAAATGCTATCCCGAAAGTTCCCTATACCCTCCCCCAACCCTGCTCCCCTACCCACCCACTCCTGCTTCCTGGCCCTGGCATTCCCCTGTACTGGGGCATATGATCTTCCCAAGACCAAGGGCCTCTCCTCCCATTGATGGCCAAGTAGACCATCCTCTGCTACATATACAACTAGAGACACAGTTCTGTGGGGGTACTGGTTAGTTCATATTGTTGATCCTCCTATAGGATTGCCAACCCCTTTAGGTCCTTGGGTTACTTTCTCTAGCTCCTTCTTTAGGGGCCCTGTGTTCCATCCAATAGATGACTGTGAGCATCCACTTCTGTATTTGCCAGACACTGGCATAGCCTCATAAGAGATAGCTATATCAGGGTCCTGTCAGCAAAATCTTGCTGGATGGTCCTTCCTTCTGTCTCAGCTCCGAACTTTGTCTCTGTAACTCCTTCCATGGGTATTTTGTTCCCCATTCTAAGAAGGAACGAAGTATCTACATTTTGGTCTTCCTTCTTCTTGAATTTCATGTGTTTTGAAAATTGTATCTTAGGTAGTCTAAGTTTCTGGGTTAATGTCCACTTATCAGTGAGTACATATCATGTGTGTCCTTTTTTGATTGGGTTACCTCACTCAGGATGATATCCTCCAGATCCATCCATTTACCTAAGAATTTCATAAATTCATTGTTTTTAATTGCTAAGTAGTACTCCATTGTGTAAATGTACCACATTTTCTGTATCCATTCCTCTGTTGAAGGGCATCTGGGTTCTTTCCAGCTTCTGGCTATTATAAATAAGGCTGGTATGAACATAGTGGAGCATGTGTTCTTATTACCAGTTGGAACATCTTCTGGGTATATGCCCAGGAGAGGTATTTCTGGATCTTCCAATAGTACTATGTCCAATTTTCTGAGGAACCGCCAGACTGATTTCCAGAGTGGTTATACAAGCTTGCAATCCCACCAGCAATGGAGGAGTGTTCCTCTTTCTCCACATTCTTGCCAGCATCTGCTCTCATCTGAATTTTTGATCCTAGCCATTCTGACTGGTGTGAGGTAGAATCTCAGGGTTGTTTTGATTTGCATTTCCCTGATGATTAAGGATGTTGAACATTTTTTTCAGGTGCTTCTCAGCCATTTGGTATTCCTCAGAATTGAGAATTCTTTGTTTAGCTCTGTACCCCATTTTTAATGGGGTTATTTGATTTTCTGGAGTCCATCGTCTAGAGTTCCTTTTACGTATTGGATATTAGTCCCCTATCTGATTTAGGATTGGTAAAGATCCTTTCCCAATCTGTTGGTGGCCTTTTTGTCTTATTGACAGTGTGTTTTGCCTTACAGAAGCTTTGCAATTTTATGAGGTCCCATTTGTCAATTCTCGATCTTACAGCTCAAGCCATTGATGTTCTGTTCAAGAATTTTTCCCCTGTGCCCATATCTTTGAGGCTTTTCCCCACTTTCTCCTCTATAAGTTTCAAAGCAATATACTGCAAACCAGTAGCCAATATCACCCTAAATGGAGAGAAAATTGAAGCAATCCCACTAAAATCAGGGACTAGACAAGGCTGCCCACTTTCTCCCTACCTATTCAATATCGTACTTGAAGTCCTAGCCAGAGCAATTAGACAACAAAAGGAGATCAAGGGGATACAAATTGGAAAGGAAGAAGTCAAAATATCACTATTTGCAGATGATATGATAGTATATATAAGTGACCCTAAAACCTCCACCAGAGAACTTCTAAACCTGATAAACAGCTTCAGTGAAATAGATGGATATAAAATTAACTCAAACAAATCAATGGCCTTTCTCGACACAAAGGATAAACAGGCTGAGAAAGAAATTAGGGAAACAACACCCTTCACAATAATCACAAATAATATACAATAACTTGGTGTGACTCTAACTAAGGAAGTGAAAGATCTGTATGATAAGAACTTCAAGTCTCTGAAGAAATAAATTAAAGATCTCAGAAGATGGAAAGATCGCCCATGCTCATGGATTGGCAGGATTAACATAGTGAAAATGGCTATCTTGCTGAAAGCAAAGTACAGATTCAATGCAATCCCCATCAAAATTCCAACTCAATTCTTCAACGAATTGGAAGGAGCAATTTGCAAATTCATCTGGAATAACAAAAAACCTAGGATAGCAAAATCTATTTTCAACGATAAAAGAACCTCTGGTGGAATCACCATGCTTGACCTCAAGCTGTACTACAGAGCAATTGTGATAAAAACTGCATGGTACTGGTACAGCAACAGACAGGTAGATCAAGGGAATAGAATTGAAAACCCAGAAATGAACCCACACACCTACGGTCACTTGATCTTTGACAAAGGAGCTAAAACCATCCAGTGGAAAGAAGACAGCATCCTCAACTAATGGTGCAGGGTCAACTGGCGGTTTGCATGTAGATGAATGCGAATTTATCCATTCTTATCTCCTTGTACAAACCTCAAGTACAAGTGATCAAGGAACTCCACATAAAACCAGAGACTCTAAACTATATATCTTATTTGTAAAACTAAAATGAACTCCTACCAGGAGCTAATTAAATGACTCAGTCAAACACAAGAGATTTAATTTGTGACTTTCCTTGAAGCACAAAGCAGTTGATGTTGATGCTTTGAGGATTTAAAGGGATCCAGTTCTTTAAGCCCAAAAAGTAGAAATTCTAGGCTATTAAGTAGCTTGTTTAAGGTACAAAGTATAAGAACCAGGACTAAACTGAGACTGTCTGGCATGGATGCTGGCCAACCTCAGAAGTTTGTCTGGAAGAGTCAGGAGACTCAGTGCATCTGGCAGAGGGAAGTGATCTATTCTAATTGTATTAGTGATTGTGAGCAAACATACTGTTATAATATTTAATAATAAACAGAATTTTTGCTAATCAGTATGGATGATTAAAGAGGAAAGTGATAATTAGAAAGGCAAGTGACAAAGACGAAAGAACCAACGTTTCAACATTTTCAGGTAATATTATGAATTAAAAGTGAATTTCATGACATATCGGGGCGGAGAACTGAGAGCAGCCAATGGCCAGTCTGGGTTCCAGGGAGATGGAGAACCCCACCGGAGGCGTGGTCTCCGGACAGCAATGCTAAGCCAAGGCTGGTAGCAGTGGGTCAAAAGCAGTTTCTCTTAGAAGCATGCGTGCCTGGAGCGTACCTTGGGGTTAAGGTGGGCCTCAAGATCCTGGAGGCAGTGTAGGGACACATCCTCCCCAGTGCGTGAATTCAGCCTTCTGGACACATTGTAATAACAGAGCTTGCCCTTCGTTTACCCTACCGGGCAGTGCGATGATCACTGGGCCCTTACTGGATTCACCTGGAAACAGATTTCTCCTAGGCAGGTTCCCCTCAACAAATGCAGGTTTCCCTTCCTCTCAGTTTCTAGCTAATCTTTGAAGGGCCTATTAAGTTGGCTTTTGTCCCACCTACCCACACAATCACCAGGCAGAGCTGCTTTGCTCTGATAAACATGTTTTAATATTTATGGTCAGCAGAAGGCTCAAAGTCTTGAGAAGTCTCTGTTGCCACACATATCCTCAAAGCCTCCTGGAGGGGGCAGCCCTAGCCGGCTTGGGGTGAAGCTCACAGGTGTCTTTGCAGACCTTTGAAGCTTTGGGTCAGTGATCTCCTCAGGATCTGGGTTGGCTCAGAAGCTATCTCTGGGCTATAGCAAAAAAACAATGCCCAGATATTGTACCTCTCAGTTGGAGTCCTTTGTGATTCTTTTCCCAGAAAAGGTTAAATGGGTGGAGGGTTGGGTGTGGACCACATTTCCCAGTATAAACAAAAGCACTCAAAGGAGGCTCCCTGTACCTGTTTTTTGGTTTCAGTTTGGGGTTGGAGTCTTGTACTGAATGCTATTGAGTGGTCAAGGGGCAGAAGGAACAGGATCAGTTCAACTCATCAGAGCCTAAGGCACCAGGCCAGCTGATGTCTGGAGGCAAGGAGTATGGGGATGGCAGTTGGGGACCAGTGGGAGGTTGGCCAGGCTAGAGGTACAGCTGGACCCCCCCACCCCCACCCCCAAACTGGACTCTTAGCTCAGTTAACAACAGCTGGTAAAGGACAGCTGGCATCCTGTCCTCCTCTCCCACCAGTGTTAGCACTCACTACACCCAGTATTCTCAGGATACAACAGCCTCTGAGGGCTTGTTCCATGCAATCCTGGGTGGGCTTTCAATTCAACGCCCTTTCTAGCACACATGAGAAGGAACTCTCCCAGAGCCTGGTGGGTCACAGCAGCAGTCCACAGCTGTGCATGGAGGTAAGGAGAATGCTGGCTGTGCTAGTGTTTCTAGACACATGACTGCCACACTTGGTCACTACTGGGATCCTTCCCACCTCTACCTACCTGTCTGGCACCAGGGTCAAGTGCCATGGATGGCCTTTGTACCTCTCTACTTCAGGATGCCACCTGCCAAACACTAGCATGCCTCAGAGCAAGAACACAGACCTCATGTGCTCTCCACATGTTCCTCTTATATATTACATGATTTTTCTGAAGTCTTGGCCTATGTGACTAAAGCAATTAGACATTCAATGACTAATGGCACAGCCTAGAAAGACATGATCACAGCAATGGCATTTATCATGCTGATGCTGGCATTGATGAGTACTGCTTATCCACCAGATTTGCATATTTTACATGTATTGATTTACTCTTCAAAGTATCTCTTAGAAGAATGATATATTACTATAAACCCTATCTGAAAGACAAATAAATATTGACATCAATGAATCAACAATAGATTGTATTACTTTTTAAGGATGAATTTTGCAACGGGCTTTCTGATATACTCTACTGAGTTGGTTAGCTTTTTGAAGCATCATAAATTTTTTCTATTATCAAAAGTCAGTTTCAATGATAAAGAACAGAAAAGCACTAAAAAAATATCTTTTTATGGTAATGTTGATCTACTTGGAAGAAATGAACCATGATATGGCTCTTAAATTCACAATTGTATGTCCATCCAGCTGTGAACACATTGTGTATAACCTTGATTAAGTTACTTATTTCAATCTTCAAAGGGCTATAGTCACCCAGATGCAACAAGAAAAAGCTTATCTATTTGAAAAATATGTTAAAAAATCAAGATAGTATTTGTGAACATGGTTGGAAAGCCAGGTATGAGTGATGGTAAATATAAATCTCAGTTCAGACATGCATCTGCTATTTTGGTAGCCAGTGGCTGGATAGAAGACAGTAGTGGACCACAGATAATAGCTTGGTCACACATCCCTTGGGCTTTGATCTTTTACTTCCTGCTTCCACCTGCTGCTCTTATCTTAACTTTTCTGATTTTCCATAGCATCCTGAGTAGAAGGATGTACTGTGTTTTCAGTAATAGCAACTCTGTAGTCCCAAGGGCTCTCCACTGTCTCGACCTCATCCCTCTCCACCTGACTTCTTTGACTTCATTTAGTCTAACTGTACATCCATAATTCCTAATCACTGGTTTCTTAAAATGAGATCAAAGAAAGATCTGCCATTTCTACCTAGTGTCACTATGCCAACCCACTAACAGCACTCCTCTTATGCCCATTTTACCACCTTTAATTCCTTATCTGTTGCTCCAAATTCTGATCCCCTGTGTTCCCATTTGTGTCCTGTGTGAGGTTCTAGATAATTACATGTCTTTACCAAGTGCTTTTCTGGGTTGTGGAGCCATCTACCTGTCAGTTCCTCCGTCTACCCCTGTGTTCTCATTAGTTACTCTTTGCTCCTTTACTTCAGCATTAGAAATTGTTTCTCCATCTGTCTTTTTGCCACTCCCTCTACATTCTGCCCAATTGTATTTGTTCCCTTTCTAGTCAAACACATCCCCCATCTTCTCTGTGCCATCTGTGTAACAAATCTTTATTGTGTTTCAGAAACATAGGCTGGCTTTTAAAATGCCGACCCTCTAGTCAGAGGAGCAGTAATGAACAGGCAGGTGGCCTGTAGGTAGTTAAGGAGCTTGAATAATGGAGATGTGGTGGAGTGGCTGGGGCAGGGATTAAGAGGTTCAGAGGGTGAAACAGAGGCCTGTCTAGGGAAGTGCCTACTGAGTTGAGACCTACATTATAGGAAGAATCTAGCTATGTTGGTATCTGGGGAAGATCTAAGACATGGAAGAAATGAGGCAAAGGTCCTGAGGTAAACTTGACAGTTGCAAAATGGAAGAAATCTACTCATTTCTCTGCTGCAACTTTGATGGCCATGAGCTTTCAGGTTGACTTCAGCCTGGCTTGTAACCCTGCCACTTCTCTGAAGCCACTATTGGTGTGATTGCTAAGGAGATCCTTGCCCCATTCCCTGGGATGCTTTGATCCTCTTCTTATCAAACCTTTAAGAGGTATTTTTCGTTTCACACTGGTTCTCTGACATCACTACCTTCTGCCTCTGAGTCCTCCTGTCACGGACACATCTCAGTCCTCTTTTGAAGATCCATGCACACTGTGTCTGAAGGTATATATACCCCCCTGTTAACATGATAGGTATCTATCTATCTATCTATCTATCTATCTATCTATCTATCATCTATCTATCTATTTATCTATCTATCTATCTTCCATTTATTCATCTATTCCTGTATCTATTTCAAATGACTAATAATATGACAAATAATTTAATGTTTTGCTTTTTTATACATTATAGATTTAATAAAGATGATTGATGTCCAAGCACCTCATTTGTGTGCACTCATATGTGTGATAAGAATATTAAAAATATCTTAAGTACTTTGAAATACATGATATTGTTGATCATGATCACCATATAAAACAATTGGTCACTAAAATATTTCCAGTCTGATACTTGGTACCTTTAAATGAACATCTGCTCCTTTCTCATCCCTTCCATCCCCTCCTTCTTCCAGACCATGGTAACCGCCATTCTATTCTCTGCTTCCTTTTCTGCTTTTCTGTTTTGTTTTGTTTTAGATTCCACATATAAGTGAGAATGCAATATTTGTATTTTAGTATTTGGCTGATTTTCCTTAGCAAAAATTTCTCAGATTCATGCACATTGTCACGCCTGGCTGCATATCTTCCTATTTCACACCAAGGGATGCTGAGGTCCCTTCCATATCATGAAAGTTAGGAACTGTGTTTTGGGTATACTGAGCTCCCACTTCCTTGGTAAAACACTCTTTCTAGGTTATCTCACCCACATCTGAAGCTTTAATTTATAGGGTGGAAATCTGCAAATCAATATCTCTATGAAAGTTTACCTAGTGACATAAGCCTACTTACTTGGCTGCTAAAATAAATATGTTCAGTTCTTAACTGATTTCTCACCTGTAGCTAGAATTATGTTTTATGTCTGCCCCAGCTCCCCCAGAGTTCCAGTCACCCGCCAAGTCCTTGCCAAACTCTTTTTTCCCTTATCTTATCTGTGGCTACCATCTTAAGAGCTTTACCTCTTCCTGTTGTTCCAGGGCCTTCCTTCCTGATGATTCCTGATCTCATTTCCTGTCATCTGCCCATGTGTTACTTTGCTATGCGGTGATTCTCCTAAGGCCTTATCTCTCCTCTGTTAAAACAATAAACTGACTTCACTTCACTGTGGCCCAGGATAAAGTCATGCCTGTGAGGATGACCTAGTGGGCACATGAGGCACGGCCCCCAGTGAGTCTCCAGTCTTATCTCCCACTTCTTTCACACACCCACATACTTCTGCAATCTATTCTTTTTCAACTCTGTAACATCTGCCCACCCTCAAAAAGCTGGTCTGTGTTTGTTTTGCTCTTTTCAGTGTCTTCGTGTATTCTGCCATCTTTCTTCGGTATGCTCTCTGATTATGTAGTCTTAAGAAACACCCACTGGAACTGCAACCCTATAGGTGGAACAACAATATGAACTAACCAGTACCCGGGAGCTCTTGTCTTTAGCTGCATATGTATCAAAAGATGGCCTAGTCGGCCATCACTGCAAAGAGAGGCCCATTGGACTTGCAAACTTTATATGCCCCAGTACAGGGGAACGCCAGGGCCAAAAAGGGGGAGTGGGTGGGTAGGGGATTGGGGAGTGGGTATGGGGGACCTTTGGGATAGCATTGAAAATGTAAATGAAGAAAATACCTAATTAAAAAAAAAAAAAGAAAGAAACACCCACTGAGTCTTCAGTCCTGGTAAGACACCTCCCAAGCTATCTGTAACTCCCGTCAGGTGGAGATGCATTTCCTTCTATTGTCTGACTGCTTAGGCTGATTCAGGCTGATGTGCCTATCATATAGTTATTTTGTTTACCTGTATGCTGTCTTCTCTAGTATATAAATGATTTTATCAGAAAAGTTCTATTTTCTTTAAGTGTGCTGTGTTTATGTGTGCCTTGTGGGGGGGAGGGGTGTGGGGGGTGTCTGTGTGTGCTCTACATGAGTGCAGATTCCCATGGAGGCCAGAAGAGATATAGTATCCGAGGCCCTGGAGCTAGTGTTACAGATAGTTGTGAGCTATCTGATGTGGATACTGTGAGCTGAACCCAGATCCTTGAGAAGACCACTACCTTTTACATTTTGATCTTGCCCTTGATTAACAACCCTCGTTTACAGCACAAAGCAGTTAGTGAGCCCTATCTTTCACACTGCCTGACAGCCAGAAGGAAAACACTGCCCTACCTTGAAAACACTGGAAGCTTAAATACACCTGCGTACCTCCTTATTCTCTAATACCCAACAAGGTTATTATGGTAGAATGTGTTAGAAGAAAGATAGTTGCTAGTCTTCTGAGGAGGCAATAAGCAACTTTAAGTAAGGCTCTCAGAAAGTGTAGGTGGGATGAGAAGTAGATAGCAGACTTGTCTGCTTCACTGTGACACGACCAAATGCACTCTGGAAAAATCTTTTTGTAAACATTTTCATTATTTACTTACTTTACGTCCTGATTGAAGCCCACCTCCCTCCTCTTCTCCCAGTCACACCCTAATACAACCCCTCCCCCAAGTCTCCCCTTCCTATGCTACCAACCTGCCCTGGCACATGTAACCAAATGTAGGAATCTTAAAAGGTAAGTCTTATGGGGTCTAGGAACGACATATTATCTAAGTGGAATTGTTATGATCCTTGAAATCACAAGTAGCAGAAGGGGGAATGTTACTGTTACTGTTACTGTTCGGCCATCACTGCAAAGAGAGGCCCATTGGACTTGCAAACTTTATATGCCCCAGTACAGGGGAATGCCAGGGCCAAAAAGGGGGAGTGGGTGGGTAGGGGAGTGGGGGGGTATGGGGACTTTTGGTATAGAATTGAAAATGTAAATGAGCTAAATACCTAATAAAAATATAAAAAAAAAGAAATCACAAGTAGCAGAAGGGGGAATGTTATTGTTTTAGAATAAAACCTTTCTTTTTCACTTCACTGGCTTTCTTACTTAGCAGAATAGGTAGCATATATTCCTCTAGAGCCAGAGAGAAAGCAACTATATAGTCTTTAAAGGCAGTTTATATCAGTGGATTTTGTAAAATGTGAAATCACCCTACTCACATGTAATTTGTAAAATGCAGTCTTCCGTCTTGTTCTCTGCTGTTAGTTTACCTGCCAGCTGTTCCTGATCTTCCCCAATCAGCCCTCTGTAGCCACAGGCTCAGTACCTGTGCATTAAACCAACCATGGACTGGGACTGCTCAAAAGTAATTACACCTCTACTGAGCATGCATAGACATTTTGCATGTCATTAGTCCCTAAACAATAGAGGGAAGCAGTTATTTACATAAAATTTACTCATAGTAGTATTACGAGCAACCAAAAATTATTGAAAGCATATAGGTTATAAGTAACTGTTATGCTAATTAATACAGGGAAATTGAGCATTCGTCTCATATTTTGGTACCCCAATGGTATCCTAGAACACCTTCATAGACACTGAGGGATAACTATAGTCTTTTTTTTTTAAATTAGAAAATCTGACCCCCCCCCCCCCACACACACACACACACACAATCATGCTCTTCAACATTTACTGACTCTAGTGTTTCACAGGCTGGAGAACAACTTATTTAGTAACTGTCAAAATTACATCGTAAGTTAAGAAAAAGCCAAGCATGAAAGGATGGCCTGTAATTTAGGAAGCCACGTGCAGCAGGTTTCTCTGCCCACTGTGCATTTCCCACGTTCCTAGTTCCCCTGTTCTAGTAGTCAGCGTGCATCATAAACAGTGACTCTAAGGAATGAACCCTACGCAGGGCTCTGAGCCTGGTGACCAGAAACAAGTGGCTCCTTGAGACAAAGGATGGAGTCTCTGGGTCTCTGTCTGTTCACATGTCTGGACCAGATAATTTGCACATCCCTTTTCATTCTCAGGTACCAAGAAAGTGGTTTAGTAAAGGGAAGTGTAAGGGCTTTGTGAAGAAAATGCCTGGAGGATGAAGGGCCACTTTAGGTGGAGAAAGTGGCAGAAAATTCCCCACAGGGAGGCCGGTGAGATTAGAAAGGCTAGGAGAAAAGTGCAAGGCCATTGAAATTTGTGCGCCTGCAAGAACGTATAAGGTCTTCTCAGAGGAGAGCAGGATACTGGAAAACTCACAACTGATCAGGAGCAACTTTTTAATTATTTAGTTCAGCAATGCTAAGTATAATTACGTAACTAGACAGTCATCGCTACCATCCATCTGCAGAATAATTTTATCTTCCCAAATAAAAACCTTAGGGTTATGGATGTAGCTGAGCATTAGATTATGATCCTAGCATATACAAGGCCCTGGGTTCAAGCATTAGCAGAACAAAACAAAACAAAACAAAGAAAACCCACAACTGAATCTATGAGCCACTACCCACTTCTCACTTTCCTGTTCCCTGGTCACCTCCATTTTACTTTCTATTTCCATTATTTTAACTGTTTTGGGGTAGTTTTATAAAAGTAACATTAGGCAGTGGTTCTTACTGTGTGGACAGCATATTTGACTTAACACCGTGTTCTCAAAATCTGACCGTGTACTAAATAAATAAATAAATAAATAAACCAAAACCAAAATCAAAATCTGACCTTGTAGGGTATGTCAAATTACATTCCTTTTTTCATAATGAATAAATTTCCATCATATACATATACCACATTTTATTTATCTATCTCTCAATGGAGATTTGTGTTATCTCTCTTAGCTGCTGTAACTCTTATGTCTGTGAATATTCAACTATAAGAGACACAGCAGCCATATCACTTTACATTCCCACTGAAAGTATACAAGGGTTCCTTGTGGATTCTCCACAGGGAAATGTGGTTATATGCCTCCCATACACACCAGCTTGACTGCAGTCCACATAGTACCCGATGCAGTGACAAAATGTTCAATTATGACAGTGCATTGGTACCAGAGTGTGGAAGGTCTTGAAGCCAGGATATGGCATCGGTGCTTATTCTACAAGCTATGAAGAGCTGGTACCGCCAGGGCAGAATCTGAATGGCACTATAAGCAGGTTAAGGACCAAAGGATGCAAGCAATGTGAATTGAGACCTGGAGGCTATGATATTGATCAGCATTTGATTACAGATAGCAATCTAAGTAAGAAACCTGGTTCTAGGCGAGAGTCCTGGGTTCCAGGTGAGAGATTTAGGTTCTAAATAGGAAAGCTGGAAAGGTAAAGATGAATGCAGAAAGAGTGAATGGGATTCTTATGAATAAAGAAGGTATTTTACTGGTGAATGGTTTGAAGGTGTCTGCATGGGCTCAGCCATCCATTCAACATCGGTCACTTTGTATATACTGATATTACGATATTACGTCTACTGATGGCAAGAAGTGCTACATCCTTATCCTTTGTCATTTTGATTTCCAAGGTGACTATAGCACATAGGGATGGTAGAGGACCAATTGGCCAGGTGATTCCAGGCCTAGTAAGAAATAGATTAGAGCAGGGATGGGTGTGGGGCTGGAAGGTTGAATAATACTTAATCTGCATCAATGAGTCAAGGGTTTCATTTCCATCATGGGAGAAGAGGCTGAGGGAGGCAGGAGAAGGAGAGGGAGAGCACAGACTATGCTCTATCAGTCTAATAGTAGACTGTTTCTTTTACAAGAAACATCTTCCTTGCTGTGGCTCACAGCCTGAGCCCTGAGTAGGAAAAGAATTAAGTTAGGATGTGTACACAGAGAGCCAAAACTCCAAACCCAAAGTAAGGAAAGCAGGCCCAGAGGTGTGTCTAAACAAGGTCCAAGCTGGAGCTACAAAGGTCTTATTTTATGTTTAGTTTGCATAAAATTAAAATGACAGCTCACAAGTTTTATATATATATATATACACACACATATATACATGTGCATATATATGCATACATATATGTGTGTGTGTATTATATATTAATATGTGTATATATATGTGTGTGTATATGTATGTGTATGTGTATATATATATATATATATATATATAATAATTGGTACCAGATTTTGGAGAATTTTAGATCTTGAAACAGATGTTCAGACATCTTATCAACTGGATCAGAAAAATATAAAATCCAAAATGACTTAAAATGCAAAACTTGTGAGCATTGTCTATACTTAAGTTTCACATTTTGAGTTTTCCAATTAGGAACGCCCAGCCTGGGGCTGTTTATTCTGTGTTGTCTGTGTGTTATGCTAAAAAAATCACCCCTGCCTCTGGGTGCTCCTGTCCTCTTTCTCGAGGATCCTTTGTGCTTTGATTATTGAAGATTCCACAGAGCAAAGGGTTCCCTTAAGTACTGTCCTTTCAGTTAGCACAAGGCAAACTGTGGTGTCTTCCCATGCAGAGCTGTTCAAGGGTATATGCTTGGTGGCAATAGCTGGGTGTCAGGTGCGAATCTCGGTTTGGTAGATCTCAGATTGAGGAGGGTTTTAGGTATTAAAACTTATATTTAAAGCAGAAGTACAAGTCCCTTCTGCTCGACTCGAGCCCCAGGCTACCTTGCCAGCAGAGTCTTGCCCAACACCCGCAAGGGCCCACACGGGACTCCCCACGGGATCCTAAGACCTCTGGTGAGTGGAACACAGCGCCTGCCCCAATCCAATCGCGCGGAACTTGAGACTGTGGTACATAGGGAAGCAGGCTACCCGGGCCTGATCTGGGGCACAAGTCCCTTCCGCTCGACTCGAGACTCGAGCCCCGGGCTACCTTGCCAGCAGAGTCTTGCCCAACACCCGCAAGGGCCCACACGGGACTCCCCACGGGACCCTAAGACCTCTGGTGAGTGGAACACAGCGCCTGCCCCAATCCAATCGCGCGGAACCTGAGACTGCGGTACATAGGGAAGCAGGCTACCCAGGCTTGATCTGGGGCACAAACCCCTTCCACTCCACTCGAGCTCCGGGCTACCTTGCCAGCTGAGTCGCCTGACACCCACAAGGGCCCACACAGGATTCCACACGAGATCCTAAGACCTCTAGTGAGTGGAACACAACTTCTGCCAGGAGTCTGGTTCGAACACCAGATATCTGGGTACCTGCCTTGCAAGAAGAGAGCTTGCCTGCAGAGAATACTCTGCCCACTGAAACTAAGGAGAGTGCTACCCTCCAGGTCTGCTTATAGAGGCTAACAGAGTCACCTGAAGAACAAGCTCTTAACAGTGACAACTAAAACAGCTAGCTTCAGAGATTACCCGATGGCGAAAGGCAAACGTAAGAATCCTACTAACAGAAATCAAGACCACTCACCATCATCAGAACGCAGCACTCCCACCCCACCTAGTCCTGGGCACCCCAACACAACCGAAAATCTAGACCCAGATTTAAAAACATTTCTCATGATGATGATAGAGGACATCAAGAAGGACTTTCATAAGTCACTTAAAGAATTACAGGAGAGCACTGCTAAAGAGTTACAGGCCCTTAAAGAAAAGCAGGAAAACACAGCCAAACAGGTAGAAATCATTAAAGAAAAACAGGAAAACACATCCAAACAGGTGATGGAAATGAACAAAACCATACTAGAACTAAAAGGGGAAGTAGACACAATAAAGAAAACCCAAAGCGAGGCAACGCTGGAGATAGAAACCCTAGGAAAGAGATCTGGAACCATAGATGGGAGCATCAGCAACAGAATACAAGAAATGGAAGAGAGAATCTCAGGTGCAGAAGATTCCATAGAGAACATCGACACAACAGTCAAAGAAAATACAAAATGCAAAAGGATCCTAACTCAAAACATCCAGGTAATCCAGGACACAATGAGAAGACCAAACCTACGGATAATAGGAATTGATGAGAATGAAGATTTTCAACTTAAAGGGCCAGCTAATATCTTCAACAAAATAATAGAAGAAAACTTCCCAAACATAAAAAAAGAGATGCCCATGATCATACAAGAAGCCTACAGAACTCCAAATAGACTGGACCAGAAAAGAAATTCCTCCCAACACATAATAATCAGAACAACAAATGCACTAAATAAAGATAGAATATTAAAAGCAGTAAGGGAGAAAGGTCAAGTAACATATAAAGGAAGGCCTATCAGAATTACACCAGACTTTTCACCAGAGACTATGAAAGCCAGAAGAGCCTGGACAGATGTTATACAGACACTAAGAGAACACAAATGCCAGCCCAGGCTACTATACCCGGCCAAACTCTCAATTACCATAGATGGAGAAACCAAAGTATTCCACGAAAAAAACAAATTCACACAATATCTTTCCACGAATCCAGCCCTTCAAAGGATAATAACAGAAAAGAAGCAATACAAGGACGGAAATCACGCCCTAGAACAACCAAGCAAGTAATCATTCAACAAACCAAAAAGAAGACAGCCACAAGAAGAGAATGCCAACTCTAACAACAAAAATAAAAGGAAGCAACAATTACTTTTCCTTAATATCTCTTAATATCAATGGACTCAATTCCCCAATAAAAAGACATAGACTAACAGACTGGCTACACAAACAGGACCCAACATTCTGCTGCTTACAGGAAACCCATCTCAGGGAAAAAGACAGACACTACCTCAGAGTGAAAGGCTGGAAAACAATTTTCCAAGCAAATGGACTGAAGAAACAAGCTGGAGTAGCCATTTTAATATCGGATAAAATCGACTTCCAACCCAAAGTTATCAAAAAAGACAAGGAGGGACACTTCATACTCATCAAAGGTAAAATCCTCCAAGAGGAACTCTCAATTCTGAATATCTACGCACCAAATGCAAGGGCAGCCACATTCATTAGAGACACTTTAGTAAAGCTCAAAGCATACATTGCACCTCACACAATAATAGTGGGAGACTTCAACACACCACTTTCTTCAAAGGACAGATCGTGGAAACAGAAACTAAACAGGGACACAGTGAAACTAACAGAAGTGATGAAACAAATGGACCTGACAGATATCTACAGAACATTTTATCCTAAAACAAAAGGATATACCTTCTTCTCAGCACCTCACGGGACCTTCTCCAAAATTGACCATATAATTGGTCACAAAACAGGCCTCAATAGATACAAAAATATTGAAATTGTCCCATGTATCCTATCAGACCACCATGGCCTAAGACTGATCTTCAATAACAACATAAATAATGGAAAGCCAACATTCACGTGGAAACTGAATAACACTCTTCTCAATGATACCTTGGTCAAGGAAGGAATAAAGAAAGAAATTAAAGACTTTTTAGAGTTTAATGAAAATGAAGCCACAACGTACCCAAAGCTATGGGACACAATGAAAGCATTTCTAAGAGGGAAACTCATAGCTCTGAGTGCCTCCAAGAAGAAACGGGAGACAGCACATACTAGCAGCTTGACAACACATCTAAAAGCTCTAGAAAAAAAGGAAGCAAATTCACCCAAGAGGAGTAGACGGCAGGAAATAATCAAACTCGGGTGAAATCAACCAAGTGGAAACAAGAAGAATTATTCAAAGAATTAACCAAACGAGGAGTTGGTTCTTTGAGAAAATCAACAAGATAGATAAACCCTTAGCTAGACTCACTAAAGGGCACAGGGACAAAATCCTAATTAACAAAATCAGAAATGAAAAGGGAGACATAACAACAGATCCTGAAGAAATCCAAAACACCATCAGATCCTTCTACAAAAGGCTATACTCAACAAAACTGGAAAACGTGGACGAAATGGACAAATTTCTGGACAGATACCAGGTACCAAAGTTGAATCAGGATGAAGTTGATCATCTAAACAGTCCCATATCACCTAAAGAAATAGAAGCAGTTATTAATAGTCTCCCAACCAAAAAAAGCCCAGGACCAGATGGGTTTAGTGCAGAGTTCTATCAGACCTTCAAAGAAGATCTAATTCCAGTTCTGCACAAACTATTTCACAAAATAGAAGTAGAAGGTACTCTACCCAACTCATTTTATGAAGCCACTATTACTCTGATACCTAAACCACAGAAAGACCCAACAAAGATAGAGAACTTCAGACCAATTTCTCTTATGAATATCGATGCAAAAATCCTCAATAAAATTCTCGCTAACCGAATCCAAGAACACATTAAAGCAATCATCCATCCTGACCAAGGAGGTTTTATTCCAGGGATGCAGGGATGGTTTAATATACGAAAATCCATCAATGTAATCCATTATATAAACAAACTCAAAGACAAAAACCACATGATCATCTCCTTAGATGCAGAAAAAGCATTTGACAAGATCCAACACCCATTCATGATAAAAGTGTTGGAAAGATCAGGAATTCAAGGCCCATACCTAAACATGATAAAAGCAATCTACAGCAAACCAGTAGCCAACATCAAAGTAAATGGAGAGAAGCTGGAAGCAATCCCACTAAAATCAGGGACTAGACAAGGCTGCCCACTTTCTCCCTACCTTTTCAACATAGTACTTGAAGTATTAGCCAGAGCAATTCGACAACAAAAGGAGATCAAGGGGATACAAATTGGAAAAGAGGAAGTCAAAATATCGCTTTTTGCAGATGATATTATAGTATATATAAGTGACCCTAAAAATTCCACCAGAGAACTCCTAAACCTGATAAACAGCTTCGGTGAAGTAGCTGTATATAAAATAAACTCAAACAAGTCAATGGCCTTTCTCTATACAAAGAATAAACAGGCTGAGAAAGAAATTAGGGAAACAACACCCTTCTCAATAGTCACAAATAATATAAAATATCTTGGCGTGACTCTAACTAAGGAAGTGAAAGATCTGTATGATAAAAACTTCAAATCTCTGAAGAAAGAAATTAAGGAAGATCTCAGAAGATGGAAAGATCTCCCATGCTCATGGATTGGCAGGATCAACATTGTAAAAATGGCTATCTTGCCAAAAGCAATCTACAGATTCAATGCAATCCCCATCAAAATTCCAACTCAATTCTTCAACGAATTGGAAGGAGCAATTTGCAAATTTATCTGGAATAACAAAAAACCTAGGATAGCAAAAACTCTTCTCAAGGATAAAAGAACTTCTGGCGGAATCACCATGCCAGACCTAAAGCTTTACTACAGAGCAATTGTGATAAAAACTGCATGGTACTGGTATAGAGACAGACAAGTAGACCAATGGAATAGAATTGAAGACCCATAAATGAACCCACACACCTATGGTCACTTGATCTTCGACAAGGGAGCTAAAACCATCCAGTGGAAGAAAGACAGCATTTTCAACAATTGGTGCTGGCACAACTGGTTGTTATCGTGTAGAAGAATGCGAATCGATCCATACTTATCTCCTTGTACTAAGATCAAATCTAAGTGGATCAAGGAACTTCACATAAAACCAGAGACACTGAAACTTATAGAGGAGAAAGTGGGGAAAAGCCTTGAAGATATGGGCACAGGGGAAAAATTCCTGAACAGAACAGCAATGGCTTGTGCTGTAAGATCGAGAATTGACAAATGGGACCTAATGAAACTCCAAAGTTTCTGCAAGGCAAAAGACACCATCAATAAGACAAAAAGACCACCAACAGATTGGGAAAGGATCTTTACCTATCCTAAATCAGATAGGGGACTAATATCCAACATATATAAAGAACTCAAGAAGGTGGACTTCAGAAAATCAAATAACTCCATTAAAAAATGGGGCTCAGAACTGAACAGAGAATTCTCACCTGAGGAATAGAGAATGGCTGAGAAGCACCTGAAAAAATGTTCAACATCCTTAATCATCAGGGAAATGCAAATCAAAACAACCCTGAGATTCCACCTCACACCAGTCAGAATGGCTAAGATCAAAAATTCAGGTGACAGTAGATGCTGGCGTGGATGTGGAGAAAGAGGAACACTCCTCCATTGTTGGTGGGATTGCAGGCTTGTACAACCACTCTGGAAATCAGTCTGGCGGTTCCTCAGAAAATTTGACATAGTACTACCGGAGGATCCAGCAATACCTCTCCTGGGCATATATCCAGAAGATGCCCCAACTGGTAAGAAGGACACATGCTCCACTATGTTCATAGCAGCCTTATTTATAATAGCCAGAATCTGGAAAGAACCTAGATGCCCCTCAACAGAGGAATGGATACAGAAAATGTGGTACATCTACACAATGGAGTACTACTCAGCTATTAAAAAGAATGAATTTATGAAATTCCTAGCCAAATGGATGGACCTGGAGGGCATCATCCTGGGTGAGGTAACACATTCACAAAGAAACTCACACAATATGTACTCACTGATAAGTGGATATTAGCCCCAAACCTAGGATACCCAAGATATAAGATATAATTTGCTAAACACATGAAACTCAAGAAGAATGAAGACTGAAGTGTGGACACTATGCCCCTCCTTAGATTTGGGAACAAAACACCCATGGAAGGAGTTACAGAGACAAAGTTTGGAGCTGAGATGAAAGGATGGACCATGTAGAGACTGCCATATCCAGGGATCCACCCCATAATCAGCATCCAAACGCTGACACCATTGCATACACTAGCAAGATTTTATTGAAAGGACCCAGATGTAGCTGTCTCTTGTGAGACTATGCCGGGGCCTAGCAAACACAGAAGTGGATGCTCACAGTCAGCTAATGGATGGATCATAGGGCTCCCAATGGAGGAGCTAGAGAAAGTAGCCAAGGAGCTAAAGGGATCTGCAACCCTATAGGTGGAACAACATTATGAACTAACCAGTACCCCGGAGCTCTTGACTCTAGCTGCATATATATCAAAAGATGGCCTAGTCGGCCATCACTGGAAAGAGAGGCCCATTGGACTTGCAAACTTTATATGCCCCAGTACAGGGGAACACCAGGGCCAAAAAGGGGGAGTGGGTGGGCAGGGGAGTGGGGGTGGGTGGATATGGGGGACTTTTGGTATAGCATTGGAAATGTAAATGAGTTAAATACCTAATAAAAAATGGAAAAAAAAAAAAACAGAAGTAGTTAAGGGATCTAAAACCTGGTTTATATGTGTGATGATTTAAGCATGGGCAACCACCCCTGGCTTTTACACATGAGTTCTGGGGCTCAAACTCAGTTCCTTTTGCAAGTAATCTCCTAGCTCCCAGTGGCCCTAGTTCCCAGTACTCTTTTATCTTCAAGTTCAACTGTCAACAGCTTTTGCCAGGATTATGCTGGGAGGGTGGGGGTGGGGGGACAGTGACACTGCTGACACAAAATAACAAAGGCTCAGTCACCAGCATGAAGGGCTTTTTAAGTGTGTAGATACACCTGTATGACAACTGGACTCCTGTGTGACTTGGCTTGGACTGTATAAAAAAATTTTGTAGTCTAGCTAGCTGCTATAGACATCATTAGAGGCCTGTTTCCTCATGTGGGACTAATTACCTAAAAGAATTAACAGACATGAAGGAATTATTTGATGTTTCCAAAGAAGTCCTTTGAGGCTCCAAAGGAATAAATCTTTTCCTCTCTTCTTTTACTAGCTGCAGAAGAAGGCTGAATTTTTTTCCCAGCAGGAGCTCAGCCATTCTCCTAGCATCCTTGACATTGGCAAGCAGAGCAGGGTGTCCCCATTTTTGGTACTCTAGGAAGTAGCAAAGGCTTTAGAAGAGAACTGATTCCCTCAGTCACCCTTGCTCTCTGCTAGCACACTGTGCCTTTTGAATCTTTAGTCAGGCCTGCTGGATGACTGTGTGAAATGAGGCCACATTGAAAACTCACAGTACAAGACTCTTTTCTGCACCTTGGAGAGGTCTAAACATTGAATGAAATCAAAGAGGCTACAAGACCAGAGCTTGAGGATGAAAAAGCTCCCATAAGTCAAAGAACAAAGAAGAGAACTTGCCAACATGTGTGGAGAAGATGCAAGTTTCCCACAAAAGAAACAAAGAAAAAGAGTGAGAAAGGAAAGAAAAATAGTCTTGTGAGATGCCCTGAAGAGCTGTAACTCACTATCGGCCAGCAAGTTCTCTCAGAGATTGATTTCTGTAGTTTTTCAGAGATTAGGAGGTATAGGCTCAGCTAATGTGAGGCTTAAGACAAATAAGAGGTGGAATGGGAAAATGGCATGAATCAAAAATAAAAGCTTCTTTCCTAATTTGTTGAATGCTGCTAATTTTTCTTCATCTACTTTTAGGATAGGTGGGGATGAGAAGAAAGAGAGGGCAGAGGAATGGAGGTGAGAGTACTGGAAGAGATGACTAGACTTGAGAGGCAATGAGGGTGATGTAGAAATGAAACTCCCTGGAATCTATGAGGTGACCCTCGCAAAGATTGCTAGTAATGGGGGGATATAAAGCCTGAACTGGCCATTTTCTGTAACTAGGCAAGGCTTCTAGTAGTGAAACAGAGACACCACTCCAGCCACAAAACCTTCGACTTACAATCTGTCCTGCCTGCAAAATGTGCTGGAGTAGTGATGGCCATTAACTTGTGGGAGTAACCAACCAGCGACTGGTCCAACTTGAGGCCCATATCATGAAAGGGATCCCACACTGACACAGTCAGGACCAGATGCTGCCTGGCTCAAAAAACCTAAGATAAAACCAAACACAACCGGCAAGAAACAAAGTCAATGGAATGATTCCTAATGATAATCTGCTATACTCATAGATTGGTGCCTAGACCAGTTGTCATCAGAGAGGCTTCATCTAGCAGCTGATGGAATTAGATATGAACACCCACAGCCAAACATTAGGCAGAGATTGGGGAATCCAGTAGAAGAAAGTGTAAGAAGGATTTTAGGAGTCAGCAGGATCAAGGACACACACAAACACACACACACACACACACACACACACACACACACACACACACACACACACAAAAGCCCACAGAATCAAATAACCAGGGCTCATAGAGACTCACAGAGAGTGAAGGGACAATCATGGAGTCTGTGTGGGTTACCTTATGGGTGTGTAGTGCAGTGTTCTTATGGGTCTCTTCACAGTGGGGAAAGTGATGTCTCTGACTCTTTTGCCTGCTCTTGGGACCCTTTTTCTCCTACCAGATTGTCTCATTCAGCCTTGGTATGAGGGTTTGTACCTAGTCTTATTGCAACTTGTTATGCTGTGTTTGGTTGATATACCTGGGAGGCCTGTTCTTTTCTGAAGGGAAACTGAGGAGGAGTGGATCTGGAGGAGAAAGGGGATGTGACTGGGAGGAATGGAGGGAGGGGAGGCTGCAGTCAGAATGCAAAGTTTGAGAGAAGATAGATATGTGTGTGTGTGTGTGTGTGTGTGTGTGTGTGTGTGTGTGTGTGTGTGTAAAATGTATGATAAGAGAATATATATGGGAAAACACCCACAATGCCAGTGATCCTAGGGAAGAAAGACCTAGATGAGAAAGTGGGCCTGGGGAGTGGTTTGGTCTTTACACTTGATCTTAGCCAAAAGGCCGAGAAGAGATGGTTTGGTCTTTAGATGGGGCAGTTCTGTCAAGCTGGTCTTTAGTAGCATTTGCTTGAAGCTGATTGAGATGTTAAAGCTACATCTTCAACCTTACAGGTGACTCTCAGTGACACAGGCCCAACATGAAGGCAACATGAACAAACTTCTTCCTGTTTCTCTTCCTTCCCAGTATGCCTTGTTTCACCAGAACTGATGGAGGAGAGTAAACATAAAGAGGAACATGCATGCACACTTTACTATGTGCCATGTACTGTTGAGACCTTTTGATACCTGCTTCATCTTTTTGGTGGGAGTGGTAGAGGTTGAACCCAGGGCCTTGCACACACTAAGCAAAAACACTATCACTGAGCTACATCAACAATTCACTAAGTAATGAAAATTGGCCCAGGCAAGACTTCAACTAGTGTTCTTCCTGCATCTGTCTCTAGATTATTTTCCTAAAATATTATTTATTCTGTGGAGTAAATGGATTATGGAAATAAAATAGTTTTTCCATGTACAACCATGGAGCCAGAATTTTAACCTAGTCTTTTGGCCTTGAATGCACATATTTTGAGGTTTTTGGTCAGGTAAGAAGATGTGAGACTAAATATGATGTGCACCTGCCCATACTGAATACTTTGAGGATTGTGTTAACGCTTCTGAAAGCTTTGGGGTGGGAAGAGGGCACATGGTTCTAGCCCCATTTTCTCCCAAGATGCCACTATAAATCACTGCAGTTGTTTCATCTGGAATTACTATAATTTCAAAGAGATAATTTTAATGAACATTTTTAAGTTAAATAAATGGTAATGTTCATATTCTAATGTTATTGTAAAATATATACAATAACAATAAAGAACACATCCTAGTAGTATATCAGACTTAGTCAACATTCCTAATAGTCTTTTTTCAATACTTCTAAATATATAAATAGTTTTATATCTAATATTATAAGCATTCCCTGTGGTTTTATGAGGGTTTCATAATGAAATTTTAGACTGATGGGTTTATATCTCTTTTGGACTATCAATTATATTTTGAATTTTTAGTCACGTAATATAGATATTTAATATAAAATTTAAAGACATTTGTAGGAGATCTTGGTTATAAAAAGATACTGTCTTTTCTGAACCTACCTTTGCTTGTTTTGTTCCGCAGGGATTTACCGAACCGAAAGGGATAAAGGCACTTTGTATGAGCTGACCTTCAAAGGGGACCACAAGCATGAATTCCAGCGACTTGTCCTATTTCGACCTTTTGGCCCCATCATGAAAGTGAAAAAGGAAAAACTCAACCTGGCCAACACGCTTATCAATGTTATTGTGCCCCTAGCGAGGAGGGTGGACAAGTTCCGGCACTTCATGCAGAACTTCAGGTTGGTTTGTCTGCAGGGTGCCCTGTCCTTTTCCAGACATTGTGCAATTTGCCTTGATTTCCTCTGGCACATACAAAGGGTCCTTTTTCTTCGTTCTACTCAGTTTTCTTCATATGAAATTTGTCATTTGTATTTGCCCCTCCTTAAAGCAATTAGAAAGTCCTTGTTTGGGTGTATTTTCCTTAGAAGGAACATCTACGAAGGATAGGTGGACTGTCAACGGCATCTACAAAGATAAACCAGGGCTGCACCTGTCGCCTTCAGCTCTGACTTGACAAACCAGGGCAGCCTGTGTCACCTTTAGTTATGATCTGGGCCTGGACTCATCAGCTGAAAATGAAATTCTCAGAGGCAAACAAATGAGTCTCAAAATAATCAGGAACTGGCAGGATCTGGCTGGTGGTGACAAAACCCACATCAATGATGACCCTGGGCAAGCAAGAGGCCCTGGCTCAGCAAAAGCCTGGCTTCATTTGCTGCTTGCTCTAGCTGCATCTGGAGTGGATTGAATAATAGTCTAATTCTCATTCTAAGCAGCATATTCTAAGAAACTAGACTTAAAACTACGGTAGGAAGACATCAGGGAGTCATTTTTGTAGGTACTCAGTAAGTGAACTTCTTTTCCAGAGTGCACTGATAGAGTTGATACAAATGAGACTGGAAATGCTCTTCTGAGCCTCAGTGGGTCTCATTATCTTTTATTCATGGAATTCACATATTGGCTGATGTTAACCAGATAAATGGTGTAATCACCTTATTTTAAAGAAGCCACCTTATTTTATTCAGTTAAACATTTTGAAACCTTTAACTGATTTTTAAATCTCTTATTACCTTTACATTATTAAAAGGCAGTGGTGTTCAGTAGGAGAATATAGTTGGAAGCTCTCAAAAATTCTAGCTCATGAGCAGAAGTGTGATCATTTGTTAAGTTATTGTAACATTGATCAAATCATCTTTGAAGACACCTTTGAGGTTATCTGGGAATGGAAGATAGAGACTACATCTGAGGGCCAGGGGCTGCAAAGGATAGTGCATACAAAGACAGATACCCATGGCAGAAGCTGAACAGATTATCTGTGTGCAGCCAAGGAGTTCCTGGGTGTGTGGAGGGCTCTGAAAATTTGGGATGTGAAATCATGTGTACACAGAGTCTTAATTCTATGTAGGAATGTGATAAAAAGATGATGTTTCAGATCAAGGTCTAAAAGGAATTATGCCAAACATACTGCTAGAATAAATGACCAAGGATACCAGGAAAAAGTAATTTTTTTCACATCCAAATTTAAAGTCTAACCAATTAGGGCAAATGGGTTCCATGGGAACTCCTAAACAGTCCAGGCTGTTTCCAAGACGATAGGTTGCTTTCCACAAATGTATGGCAAGGCCCCATTGCTGAAGGCTACACCTATACAACTCACTGAACATGGACAAGTCAAGTTCATTCCTCTGTAGAGCCTTCCCCCCATGTGCTAGCATCTTTTGTACAGGAAATTACTCTGCACACTTAAACACCAACCCAGCTCTTTGATCTACAATGATATTCTGCCTCCAGAACATGCTATGATATCCTTTGCAACTTCAGATTAGAAGAGCTCTGGTTGACACTGAAAACTATACTATGGATGATTTATACTCCTTATCTGTTGAGTAGATTATATCATAATTACCCAATGTTTTTTATTTTGTTTTAGAATTCAGGGCTCAGTAGGTAAATCTCTTTCTGTACAAGGCTTGGTGGCCTGAGTTTACCCCTGGAGTCCTCATAATGGTGGAGGAAGAGAACTAAATCCACAGAGAAGTCCTCTGGCCTATATACTTTCTCTGTGGCAACCATAACCACATACATTATGTCTAAACATATAATAGTATGAAATAAAGTTGTTTAAAAATTCAATAAAAGGTTATTTTGAAGTTTCTAATTTAAGATGAATTATTAGTTTATAGAAGTAGATACATGGCTACTACAAGATCTTTGAGCAGTGTAGAACAGAACAAGGAATAGATTACTGTTCAAGTAACCCGCAGCTAACCACTATTTACATTAATTCATTACCACTTCACATGACCTTTATTAGGCTAGTTCATTGGCTATGCATAATTTGATAGTACATGAGGCATCTTATATGTTCCGTTTTTAATGAATTAAATTTTACCTTCCTCAAATTTATAGTAGAAAATCAGTATTCTAGTAGGAACTCCTGGGATTCTGGCAAATATGTCATCACCAAGAGATGTTAGCTTCTAAAAATTTTTTTCTCATGTTAAAAAGCTATTCACAGAACTGACTATGATTAAAATTATAATATTCTTTAACCATATTTTAGCATGAGATTGACCTGATTAATGAATTCCAGTGAGAAAAGAAAATGTTTGCATCCCATATTCTTCCCTTCCTCTGTGATTCACCATCTTTCAGGTTAGACACCTGTCTTTTTACCTAGTTGGGAAACGCAACCTTCAATTCTTCTTTTATAAAAGGCAAATTCTGTATTCAGGTGGATTTGTTGTATTTGTCTAGTATTCTTAAAATAGCATCTCCATTCCACAGTTCTTGGATGGTTGTGTTTAGTGGGTAAGAACCACTTACAAGGACAGTCATAAATATTTTACCATGAACTGTCTACCTATCGCCTTTGTAGTTGTTAACAGTGGAACAGGTTGGCTGGCCTCAAAATATGTGCATTCAAGGCCAAAAGACTAGGTTAAAATTCTGGCTCCATGGTTGTACATGGAAAAACTATTTTCTTTCCATAATCCATTTACTCCACAGAATAAATAATATTTTAGGAAAATAATCTAGAGACTGATGTAGGAGCACACACTTTACTCCAGACCTGTATAGGCTTTCTTTTAGTTTTGAGTAATGCCATGGATGTGTATTAAGAATCTTATTTAAGTCTTTTCTAAAAGTGACCTTTGCCTCAAGGCTAAAAGAATCCCTCTTTAGTGCCAAATCATAGTAACTTGATTAAGTAGGGTATATCTCCTCTAGGCATTAATTGTTCTCTGGCTATTTGTCAAGAATATAGTTTTATGTTGTTTTGTGGAATCTTTTGTGTTAAAGCATGAATAGATGCTACAGGCTTATATATCTGAATGCTTGTTGACTTGGGAGGTGTGGTGTGGCCTTGTTGGAAGAGGTGTGTCACTGGAAGTAGACTTTGAGGTTTCAGAAGCCCACAATATTCCCATTTAGTGGTCTTTCTCTGTCTTTCTCTATATCATGTCTATGCACCAGGATGTAATTTCTCAGCTATTCCTCAAGTTCCAGGCCAGCCTTCCTGCTTCCATGTTCTGCACAATAATGATACTGAACTCTAACCTTCCAGAACCATTAGTTACAATAAACTCTTTCTTTTACAAGCTGATTATGGTGTCACTTCATAGAAATAGAAAAATAATTAATACAGGTGTCTTATGGTATCTGCATGACTTATTCAGGTCTGTGCTACATGGACACAAATTGTCTATTTCAAAATTATTTCAATTTACTAGTATCTCCATTTTTCTTGTGAGTGTGTTGTGTATATATGGCATATATGTATATGGCATGTGAGGGTGTGAAGGGTTTGTGTGTTGTATGTATATGGTGGATGTGTATATAGTGTGTGTATTTTGTATGTATATGGTGTATGTGCATATTGTGTGTATGTTGTCTGGATACACACATTGTATATATGTACATTATGTATATGCATATGTATATTATATATGTATGTGTGTATATATGTATATTATGTTTATGTCTATGTCTATGTCTATGTCTATGTCTATGTCTATGTCTATGTCTATGTCTATGTCTATGTCTATGTCTATGTCTATGTAGGTAAGCATGTGGTGAGTGTGTCACAACACAGGCCCGTGTGTATATGCAGGTAAATGTCTTCCTCTATTGCTCTGACTTTATTTTCTGGAGACAGAGTTTCTCATAGAACCAAAAGCTTCCATTCTGGCTCAAGTAGGCTCTTGGGATATGCCTGTCTTTATCCTATAATTCTGGGCCTATAGCCATGTGCAGCCTACCCCCATTTTTTAATGTAGAAGCTGGGATTTAAACTAAGGTCCTTAAGCTATCAGAGCAGGAGCACTTACCCACGGGGTCATCCATCCAGTCCTTCGCTCTAGTCTTAGTGCCTTTATCTTTATCTGCATGCATGCAAACCTTTCCTGATGTCAGGAACTTATCTTCTATTCTGTATCTTTCTAAGATGCTTTTATTTGTTTTGCTGTTGTTTTATTTTCTGAGTACACCCTGTGCCTGGTACTCTTGTTTTGGTTTAAAATGAACTTTTTTTTTCATTGACTTCATATTTAGTGAAAGTGGAGCAATTGTAAGAAAGTTTCCTTTGGCTGAGCCCTGTTCTCATTGAGACTATATATTCTTTTTGCCTTGAATGTCATTTTTAAAAAAAAAAGAAAAATCAACCTCTGCCCCCCTTCAGCCTTCTTCCCATACCCTCTTTCTTTGTCTTCTTGCCCTAAGGGTTCAGTTGCTGTGCTGTTGCGAAATCAAAGGCCTGACTGAGCTTTTACCTCAAGTGAGAGCCACTGTGCCCACCCCAGCTGTATTTTAAGGGCAGAGTGTTGTTCTGTTGACATCTGTTATGTGAAAATGCAGGTGGGCTCAGGCTTAGCTGGTTGGGTACAGCCTCTGTTGGAATTTCCCAGTTGCTGTATTCCTTCTCAACTGTGGAGTGCTATGGAGCTTTACCAGACCTTCTTCCTATCCATTTCTGTGAGCCACTTCACTGTTTAAAACCACAGCTACACAGAGCTTTGACAGCCAATAAACTCAAGAAATGCTAAACTTTACCACTCATGGTTTTTTGGTTGGTTGGTTGGTTGGTTGGTTGGTTGGTGGGTTGGTTGATTTTCTCCCATCCAATCATGTTTTTAACAAGGAGTTTTCTTTGGGATGCCTGGACAGGTCTGTGATTGGGAAACAAAACAAACTCACCAGTGTGCTCATTTTCTGAACCTCCCAGCAGACAAGAAGAAAAGGGGAAAGCAAGGGCTAGTGGATATTAGCCTTAGTATTTAGTGAGAAAAAGCCATTGTTGGGTGAGGCAAGCTTATTTCCAGCTGTAAACCCTCAGGGCTTTCAGTTAATAAGTACTGGATGCCAGGTAAATGCTCTTCATAGCACTGGCAACAAGTACTGTGGCAAGAACTGGGTATTTCCATATCCTGATGAAGAATCAAAACCCTACTGTGCCCTTTGAGACCATTGTAGATGACACTAATCTTGGTTGCCCCAGGGCCTCCAGGTGTGATCCTGTCTGGGATTCTGGAGGTCATGTGGCTGGCACTTAACAAAACTCCTTTTTTGGCTGCCATCAGACTAGCCTGAATGCGAAACCTACAGTCCTCATGTGCCATTTCCTTACCCATGAACATCCTCCCACCACTTGGGATCACAGGGCGTCTGGAGCTCCTATGTGAACTTTACTGAAGTCAGGTCATGTTTGCTTGTACACTCTTGGCCCAGGAGTTATCACCTTAAGCTGCCTCCTCTTCTTTGCTTTGGGTAATCACCTTAGTTTGCCTTTGAAGCTGTCTCCACTTGGCTTTGGCTGCTGAGTTTCTCTCATCTGTAATATGGATTTTAGGCTCATCTGTGCTTTGTTAGATATCAGGAAGACTCACAATAACAAAGCTATAGATCTTCAGATTGTTATCTCTGCCTCTCCCCAGCAGGGTGGGGGGATTTTAATGGAAAATATGCTTCATGGGTTTTTAAAAACCTTTCTTGTTTGTTCCAATTTTGCTTGCATTTTTATTTTGACTGCTTCCAGCTGGACTAAACTCTCTTGCTTGTCAAGTTCCTCTTTAGACTGGGTGGATTATATTTGTTTGAATATTGTTTTCTCCTTCTGGCTATTCTCATCCTTCTCAGGCCATTTCTGACATTTTAATGTATGATCAGGAAAATCTACTTGACTTTCTTTAGAGGTTTTCTCTTTCATCCCATTTTGGCCTAGAATCTATAAGATGGATCTGGAAAAATTTGGGAAAATAACTTAAAGTGATGATTATAGAATTTCTAACTGAAATAATCCTTAAGCATTTGGCTAAGCTAATATAGGTGACTAAAATTTTTCCATCCACTAGGATTGTGACACAGATATATGCCTGTGTCCTCTGTAGTTTCTTAAATGGAATGGATGCTATCAGCATAGTACAATCTCTTTCTGATTCATGTTTTAATACCATTTTCTGAGCCATTTCACTACTCACAAGCCAGAGCTACACCAAGAAACTTTCATATCTGATGATCTTGAGAAACACAATTTTTATTAGTCATGTCATTTTAATAGTTTTCTTTAGGGACCTAATAGAAGACTACAGATCATGTAAAAATGCCTATCCAATAGAGTGAAATACGGTCAATTGGAATCGAGAATGTGTTTCCTGTGTTGCAATGAGAATCAGGAAAGTTGTTTGATTGCATGTTCAAATCCACCATCACTTCTTAACAATGATCAGAACACCCAGATACTAGGATAGTAGAATTATCTGTTGATTCATGCTGGCACAAGGGTAAGGGAAAGGATACACGGAATCCAAAACAGAATGCCATGATATAAACAGATGCCAGAGTATCCAATAGCCCTCTCTTCCCCCTCCAGAATAGAGTCTGTTCCTTATAGTATACCTGGTTTCTTTATGGCTGAGTGATTTCCATCCTGCTGACATAAGAAACTGTTGATAGAATGGGGCCTGATGGATTGTTATTGCATGAAGCACTCCAATGGTTTTTGTTTTTGTTTTTGTTTTGTTTTGTTTTCCGTTCCTGATATATCTGAGTAGAAACTGACTTGGAAAACAGTAGATTGCTTGTAGCTAAGGCTTTCTTAGCTGGGAATACGTCTCTGCTCTGCTTATCTGTGTAGAGCTCACTCACCTTTGATGCTGATTGGAGACAACATCCATCAGCCTCCAGAAGTTAACTGTTTTCTTGGTATCCTTTCTGTTCATTGGCCTCCACAACTATGGTTATTCCACTTCACTACATTGTTACTCTCCAGTTATCCCAGTTTTCTGCAACTTAAGCATCTCCTTGCATGTGAGATTTTCATTCGTAAAACCTGGAGTGTCTGAAGTAAACCTGGATTTTTATTCCCTTGGAGGGATCAAATGTGATAGCCCTTTGTTAATCCTTCGCCAAGGAAAACAAAATGCATTGCATAAGCCAGGGACTCACTGAATGTGGATTCCTGAATTTGTGTGTTGATCTGATTTATGTTGTTACAATACGTTGTTAAAAAATGAGTATACACAAAGTTGATTAAGGCAGCCATGGTGGCTTATGACTATATTCTCAGTCCTTGGGACATTGATGAAGGAGGAGTAATGTAAGCCTGAAGCCAGCCTGGGCCACATAAGAAATCTCAGACTAGTCCGGGCTATGCAATGAGAGTCCCTGCTCATAAACAAACTAACAAACAAACAGAACAAACAGAACAAAAAAGTAGTTTACTTAGTTGGTTTTAGAAATTTAAGGCTTGGTCCTACCATTGACTTGTTCCTGGTGAGGTTATCATAGTGAATGGAGTTAGGGTGAGAACACATCACACAAGGAGAAACCACAGCATGAAGGGAAAAAGCCCTCAGGAGCCAGATAGAGCTGTGCTTTCCCAGCTCGCCCTCCCTCTCCTCTTCTCTCCTCTCCTCTCTTCTCCTCTCCCTTCTCCTTTTCTCTCCTCTCCTCTCCCTTCTCCTTTTCTCTCCTCTCCTCTCCCTTCTCCTCTTCTCCCCTCCCCTCTTCTTTTTCCTCCCCTTCCTACCACCTTCTTGCCTCACCTCTCCTTTCATCTCATCTACTTTCTTCTCTTCTCTTCCTTTCCTTTCCCTTTCTTTTCTTATTCCTTAGCCATCTTCCCTTATCTCCCCCCCCCAACACCCCTACTTCCTTTCTTTTCTTCTGAGACAGGATCTGGCTTGGAATACATTCCATTTCCCAAATGTTAGAATGGTAGGCATGTATCAACATGTCTAGGTAACCACACAGGAACACACCAAAGTCCCACAAAATGTAAAGTAATTCCTTCCAATGACAGTTCCCCCAGTGACTTAATCACCTTACACTAAACCCCACCTCCTGGTACCACCACACTGAGAGCCAAGCTACCAACACATCAATTTTTGAGTGAGAACTTCATGCACACCACACTACAGAGGTTTCCCCAGGCCGCTCAGCATGGGGTATAAAAACTGACATCCCAGCTTAATGACACACAGCTTCCTGCTTTCTCTTATCCAACATGAGATCACCAATTTCCCACGATTCTCCCAGTCTTTCCTGGTCTTCTTAAATGTGCAAGGTCATGTGCTTAGAATGCACTGCCAGCCCAAGTGTCATAGAACAGAGCCAGCTCCCTGCCTCTGATGACAACTAAAGCAACTGCCACTTATGCCTCAGAGGCTGCAGCTGTCCCAGTGCATATACCATCAGTGCCCAACCCCCAACTATAAGTACCCTTTGGCACTGATTCCCCTTAAGTCCTGGCCTAGATTGACAATGACCCCTTAAGGCTTCCGATTCTGTAAAGGAAGTTTTTTAGTGTTGCTTCACTTCAGGAAGTCACATGGGATTTCGCAAGAATGGTCTGGAGTATCAGACAGACACTGGAGGGTTCATTTCTCTTCAAGCCAAGCTTTCCCTCCTGCAGAGCAGATGTTACTGCTCAAATAGATTCTAAAGACAGGGCTGTAAAACTGGGAACCTTTTATATTCTACTCTTTCCAGCCCTAAGTACATTGGCAAACTGTGGAGATACGTTTGGTTCTGACAACTGGGTTAGGAGGATACTGTTGGCACATAGTTGGTGGAGGCCTGAAATGATGCTGACTGTCTTTCAGCACACAGGACAGCTCTTCCCACATAGTTTCAAGCTTATTCCCATGGTGTTCTGTGCCTAAGGGTACAATACCTCTTGCAAACAGGCCTACGGAAGCCTCTAGACCACCAGATCTGTTTGACAGTGTCTGACCAGCTTCCTTATCAGAAACCTAAGATGACCAGTCCTCCCCCCACCCAATGATTTCCACTTGTTTTGTTGAGGTTTTTTTCTACTTCACGTCTTTCTGCACACAGCACTGTGTTCAACAATTAATTCTATACAGTAAGACTGTCAGATCTAATAGACTCATCCCTCCTATTGCAAAGGTGGCCAGCCCTAGAGGCAGATACTACACTGATTCTAGGGAACCAGATATGTGTGTGTGAGACTCCCTGTATCGCTCTCGGAGGTCATTGGAATGCATTTTCTTACCTCTAAGCCAAGATTTGGGCAATGGTCCCACACTTCTATAAACAGCTCAGTCCTACAGAACTCAAAGACCATGAAATTGTGACTTTGACTTCTCAGGAGATAAAAATATAGTTCAGCATAAAGGACTGTAACACATGTTTTATGCCTAAAAATGTATTGTAACTAGTCTTGGCACTGTGTGACAATGACTTAGGGAAGAACAAACCATTTTATTGGGAAAATCACCCTTAAAAGGTACAGTCTTTATGATGTAGAAGCAGAATTTTCAGTTTCCATATTGAGGTCAAAGAATTGGGGCTGTTGAAGTAATGGGAAGTATTTATGGATCTAGTATGCTCCCGAGAGGGGGTGACAAGACCTGAGTTCCCTGCGACCATTTATAGTTTCCCTGACCACCCTACCACAGTATCCCTGGGGATATGCTCACAAAAGCAGACAGACCTGTCACCTCAGCAATGTAGATAGCATTGTCCAAATACAAATGATGAACAGGGTAAACATAGAAGTCTGTATATGGCATGAGTCTATCATTTGTTACTTCTTTTTAATCTTTATCTCGGAAACAAACCACATCTGCACATGTTCCTCTAATCACACATATTCCCATAGATTTTTGCCAAGGACAGGGCAGTCACGTGGAAAAAGTTTTGGAAAATACAAAGACCATTCAGACGTCAGTAGTGGGACTTGCACAACCTTAGGGAGGAGTGGTTTCTTTGTGTGAGTTCTGCCTAGGAGACTGGAAACTTCTTCAAGAGAAGACATGCCAGTCCTACTTGTTATTTAAGATTCTCTTGGTAGAGTGTTTAGCATGTGCTATATTGTCAACAAACACTTGTTGAATGAATGAAGAAAATAATTCGCAAAAACCTAAAATGGAGAACTGGAAGCAGATACAGAGGAAGCTTGGATTTATCTTTCTGTCATCCTAACCTAGCTGTTTAAGGGTTAGGCCTGATTTAGAAACACCAAAGACAGAGGCAGCAAAGATAGTAGTGGAAAAAAATTAAGATGCTTCAATTCAGGCTCAGCAGGGATAGATCCCCTGCACTCCCTAACACATATAGTTTTAAAGCACAACTTCTCCAGCACCTGGCCTGTGTGCATGATTTCCTTCCACTCTGGTGGAGGAAGCAGAAGCAATATCTGGCAAGTTTGCTAAGGGAATCTTGTACAGGGACTTTCTCGGAGGCTCACCTGAAGCCAGGCTGAGTCTTACATGCCTGTTGCTTGGTGTCAGGGTGATGTCCCTTACAGATCTCTTCGTTCTTGATCCATTCTTTCTGAATTCTTCCCATCTTCCAAGTCCCAATTCACCCTGAGAACGTATCACACTTCCTGCGTTCTACCCATCTGATGACTTGATTTAAGCTCATTTTATCTTCCAAGTACACTTTTCTAGGGAAGAAACCATTCCTTCTGCTGTTTCCAATGCTTCCCAGCAACTCCAGGAATGTGGCTCTCCCTTTTGGATGTTATAACAAAAAACATCTAGTAACTTGACCTCTATAAATAAGGCCAAGATATTTCTGGAGTCTATGACTTAGATTATTGTTTGAATGTTAACAATGGAAAAAGGGCACAGGAAATACCAAAATATCTCAAAATACCATCCCACCAGCAGAATCTCTCTCTGTTGGCTCCCAGAAAACAACATTTTGCATTATCTACATACACATATACACATGTATGTAGATATATTCATGCCTCATAGGCATGTATGTAAGCATATATATATAGATACGATATATGCATATATACATAAATATTTATTCATGTTTATATTTACATTTACATGTATATACACATACAGTTACACACACTTTCATTTGAAGAGCAAACCCTCAGACAAACCTAGCAGATTAGCTACACAGTATGTTTAAAAGAAAAGGACATAGCAAGTAAAACATAAGCTTTGGTGAGGATTGAATCTAGGCCAGTCAAAAGCCAAAGACCTGGACGTGGGAGTGCTGAGTCAAATGGTTGCTTTGTTAGGACCCCGAATCACCGGATTGCTGGGATAGTCAGTTGTGTTCAGGCTCTGTTTTCCTGCCTATGGTGACACAACTGACCTGTGATCTGAGATCACAACTGGTGGATGCTGAGAGGGAAAGCAAAGCTGACAGCTGGGAGCAGAAGAGACTGGCAGTAGTGAGCACAGCGAGAGCAATCTCGGGGGCAACTTCAGTGAGACAGCTCATTTAGTGGGGGAACAAAGCTCCTTAAAACTTTGTGGGGTGGGTAGGGACTTTCGGGGTGGGTAGGGACTTTCAGGGTGAGTGTACATCATTGGTTGGGGCACAGTACAATGGAAGTGCCTTATTTGCATAAGGATGAATTCCAGGTGCTACATGACATGACCTTATATAAGGGGAGAAGTTTAACAAGGCTACCAAACTATGTGACCTCCTGGAGTGGGAAGACAAAAGTGGGTGCACAGTCCAGGACAGCCGGGGCAGGGATATCATACTTCTGTACATCTCAGGATGAGATTTCTGGGGTTTGGGATATGCCTTGATTTTCCTCTTGCTCCCAGCCTGCTCCACATTCCCATCCCATGGTTCCCTAGCCCCATGGGCCATGGGGCAGTGGTGGTTTTTGTGTATGGAGACATATACATATGTTCTTAGCTGAATACTCCCTGCAGAGACTGTGACTGTAAAGGAGCTCTCAGCTTTAAGTCATACTGTTATATCCCAGGTTCCTCTTCCCAGGCTTTTGTTCCTTCTAGTTGTATAGAAATCTTTTAATCAAAACTTCTAGGTCTATGGATATATATGTCTACTTTATTAGTTCATGAGGAGTGATGTTTCTTTCCACCTGCTTGGAAGAGTGGGATACATGGAAGGTACTGACTGGTGTTTCCTTAACAGTCCAGATGACGATGGATATTTCCAAGGCTTCCCACAGCTTAAACCAAAGAATGATGGTGTACTATGGGTTACTTGGTAATGAAGACTGTTTGTCTCACACAAGGGAAACATCCACAGGCAAAGTTTCTTGTTCTACCCTCTCTGGACATTAGATTTCTCTTCTGTAACATAGAACCAATGTCTTACACCCCAGAGACGTCCTAGAACCTGTTCCAGGACAACTTGACGCCCACAAGGACCCTATACAATCCAGTGGTAGGGAGACTCTAACATATCTCACCTCTGATATTTTATTTATCATATTTGAATATTTAAATATATTTGTTTTCCTGATAAGATAAATAAAAATTGAGTGTCCAAAAGAAGAAGGCAGATGGAAGGGGAACATTGGTTTGTGTCTTACTATAAATGTGCAGACAGGACCAGACACACATGTGTTTTTTTTTTTTTTTTCCAGGGAGATGTGCATCCAACAGGATGGGAGAGTTCATCTCACCGTTGTTTATTTTGGGAAAGAAGAAATGAATGAAGTCAAAGGAATACTTGAAAACACTTCAAAGTAAGTGGCATCTAGCACCGTAGCCAGGAGTCGCAGCATCTGGGGTGGGTCTATACATCCAGACCTATATCTGCTTAGTTTTACTTAATATGAGGTAACCTGGGAATTTGATTGTTGACTAGGCACAGGAAATTTAGAGCTTTCCCTCTTCAGGAGACTACTCAGTCTGACACTGGTCTTATTTGTGTCAGAGTGATGACTTTGACAGTAGACATAAACTTCCCTGGATGGCAAAGGCATGGAACACATGCTTTTAGGAGCTCATGCATAACTGAAGGCAACCCCTCTCGGCACCTCAGGTTTGGGGCTTTCACATATTCATAGTCAGATTTAGGGAGAACACAGCTGTGCAGTGAACTCCTACTCAGCCACAGCTTGACAGCCTTAAGAGCAATACTCAGGCTCAAATCTCATCCACAGAGTAAATGGTCTCACCCTTTCATCTTTGCCTTTCATCCGTTATTCATTTAAAGACATCAGGGGACACCCTGAAGAGGTGACTGAGGTAGGATCCTTGACTAAACATATCCAGTGAACAGAAATTACTTCATCAAAACTTTTAGGCCTGGGGTTGTATGTTCATAACTCCTTGATCAATTGCAGAGTGTATAGGGGGTATTGAGAAGCAGCAAAGATGGATTCTTTTTCTCTTTCAAGAGAAGTAATCCATGGCATCTTGTACAAATAAGGAAGCCGGCATGGAACAGCCATGCTCTATGCTTGCTTGTCATAGAGGTGTGCAGAAAAAGTCAGGTGAACAGCTCTGATATGTGTGAAGTTTTGACTGCTTTAATAGTACTCAGCAGCAGAACGAGTCTGAACAGGTCCATGTGGTTAGATATAAACAGGACTGTCTGTTTTGAGTTTCTCATATGTGGTAACTGGATGGCAGTTGAAGAATGACTTCTGAGATGGAGAACACTTCCAGTGTTTATTCTCATGCTGTCATGAGACTTGCGTTAATGGCCACAATTAAAGTTTCAAACTTCCAAAGAACAGAGATCACCAGCTATAGCTGTAGCTTTAAGAGCACCCCCCCCAACATCTGTTATTGTAAATAAAGTTTTATTGGATGTAGCAGGTCTGTTGATTTATATATTATTTGTGGCTGCTAGGTTCACAGAGCCTAACAATTTACTACCTGGGTCTTTATATAAAAAGAAAATTGTTCGCCCTTATCCTAAAGCAATAGGAGTTGAAAGTAGTAAAGGCCTGTGTGTGAGGATTAAATCCAACAAAAATACTTGGATTCCCTAGATGTAGCTGAAGTACAAATTTCTGGAGTTTAATGCACTGCAGTATCCCTCCCTCTGCTCAGTGATGGAGACCACAGATAGTTAGGCTAAGCATCTTTGCCAGTATCCATTCCTGAACAAAATTGCTTGCAAAGTTTTCCAGGAGCATCACACCTGCAATCAAGGTAGAAAAGATGTGGTGGCCACCCCTAGAGGCTGCACACTGAATTGCAGGCAACTGTTCCATTCCAAAGTATTTTTTTTCCATTTTTTATTAGGTATTTAGCTCATTTACATTTCCAATGCTATACCAAAAGTCCCCCATACCCACCCACCACCAATCCCCTACCCATCCACTCCCCCTTTTTGGCCCTGGCGTTCCCCTGTACTGGGGCATATAAAGTTTGCAAGTCCATTGGGCCTCTCTTTCCAGTGATAGCCGACTAGGCCATCTTTTGATACATATGCAGCTAGAGTCAAGAGCTCCGGGGTACTGGTTAGTTCATATTGTTGTTCCGCCTATAGGGTTGCAGATCCCTTTAGCTCCTTGGCTACTTTCTCTACCTCCTCCATTGGGAGCCCTGTGATCCATCCATTAGCTGACTGTGAGCATCCACTTCTGTGTTTGCTAGGCCCCGGCATAGTCTCACAAGAGACAGCTACATCTGGGTCCTTTCGATAAAATCTTGCTAGTGTATGCAATGGTGTCAGCCTTTGGATGCTGATTATGGGGTGGATCCCTGGATATGGAAGTCTCTACATGGACCATCTTTTTATCTCAGCTCCAAACTTTGTCTCTGTAACTCCTTCCAAGGGTGTTTTGTTCCCACTTCTAAGGAGGGGCATAGTGTCCACACTTCAGTCTTCATTTTTCTTGAGTTTCATGTGTTTAGGAAATTGTATCTTATATCTTGGGTATCCTAGGTTTTGGGCTAATATCCACTTATCAGTGAGTACATATTGTGTGAGTTCCTTTGTGAATGTGTTACCTCACTCAGGATGATGCCCTCCAGGTCCATCCATTTGGCTAGGAATTTCATAAATTCATTCTTTTTAATAGCTGAGTAGTACTCCATTGTGTAGATGTACCACATTTTCTGTATCCATTCCTCTGTGGAGGGGCATCTGGGTTCTTTCCAGCTTCTGGCTATTATAAATAAGGCTGCTATGAACATAGTGGAGCATGTGTCCTTCTTACCAGTTGGGGCATCTTCTGGATATATGCCCAGGAGAGGTATTGCTGGATCCTCCGGTAGTACTATGTCCAATTTCCTGAGGAACCGCCAGACGGATTTCCAGAGTGGTTGTACAAGCCTGCAATTCCACCAACAATGGAGGAGTGTTCCTCTTTCTCCACATCCACGCCAGCATCTGCTGTCACCTGAATTTTTGATCTTAGCCATTCTGACTGGTGTGAGGTGGAATCTCAGGGTTGTTTTGATTTGCATTTCCCTGATGATTAAGGATGTTGAACATTTTTTTCAGGTGCTTCTCTGACATTCGGTATTCCTCAGGTGAGAATTCTTTGTTCAGTTCTGAGCCCCATTTTTTAATGGGGTTATTTGATTTTCTGAAGTCCACCTTCTTGAGTTCTTTATATATGTTGGATATTAGTCCCCTATCTTCTAAAGCTTTACTACAGAGCAATTGTGACAAAAACTGCATGGTACTGGTATAGAGACAGACCAGTAGACCAATGGAATAGAATTGAAGACCCAGAAATGAACCCACACACCTATGGTCACTTGATCTTTGACAAGGGAGCTAAAACCATCCAGTGGAAGAAAGACAGCATTTTCAACAATTGGTGCTGGCACAACTGGTTGTTATCGTGTAGAAGAATGCGAATCGATCCATACTTATCTCCTTGTACTAAGGTCAAATCTAAGTGGATCAAGGAACTTCACATAAAACCAGAGACACTGAAACTTATAGAGGAGAAAGTGGGGAAAAGCCTTGAAGATATGGGCACAGGGGAAAAATTCCTGAACAGAACAGCAATGGCTTGTGCTGTAAGATCGAGAATTGACAAATGGGACCTAATGAAACTCCAAAGTTTCTGCAAGGCAAAAGACACCGTCAATAAGACAAAAAGACCACCAACAGATTGGGAAAGGATCTTTACCATTCCAAAGTATTTTAAAGTCTTTCCGGGGGAAGGTGACTCCAGGGTGCACACAGAATCCTATCCTATTGGGTTTGGACCTTCTTCATTTCTCAATGGATGTTGGGGCACTTTCTAATGGTTACACAGACTAAGATTTATAAAAACAGTACGTACAAGTAGAAGGCTAGTTTAGACATGTTATAGGAAATGTTCTTTCGAGGGACTGGAAGCTTAAGTACTTTTCTCAAGTAGTTCCTCCCATGTCAGGTTTCCAGGTTACTAAATGCCAATAAGCATCCGACTCCACAAACATTGCGTAATGCACTTATGTCTTTCTACAGTGTTCAAATGTATTCAATAGCAATAAATTCACAAGGTATTTGAGGTTTATTTTTATAATATGTGCATGTATATTTTGCCTCCATGTGTCTGCATTTCTGGTGTTCTCAGAGGTCAGAGGAAGATGTTAAAACCCCCTAGAACTTGAATCACAGCAGTTGATGGTACTGGTACTAGATGAGGGCTAGGAATTAAACCTTGGTACTCTGCAAAACCAGAAAATTCTCTTAACTATTGAGCCATATCTCTACCCCATGGCATAACAGTTCTAGTGGTATCAATTAGTCAGATGATCTTGTCTACCTTGGTATTCTGACTGAGGCAAATACATATTCTTTTAATCTTAAGTCTTGACACCACACAGTACATGGATTCTCAACACCACATAGTGCATAGAATTGTAGTAAATCCACCTTTATATTTATATGCCTATATAAAGTTACAAAAGGAATATAAGAGGATGAAGCCGACTTTAATAGGTTTTAGAAGTGGGCCCAGAGAAGTGTAAGTAGACTCTGTATTCGCAAGAAAAGAACGCAGGATTATAAAGATACTGGTGTTGTAGGTATTGAGCTACAGGAGAGTTAGTTTTCAGAATGAAGATATAATCAACTGTAGAGGAAAGAGAGTAGAAAACTGGTTAGAGCAAGAAATAGTGGATTCAAGTCCAGACAGGAAGGAAGTGGGTAGGTAGGCAGTCAAGCAGGCCACATCAATAGCCATAGACAGAGCTAAGCCAAAAGACCTGGCAACAGTCTTGGTTCTTGATACACACAGCAAGAATCCGATGATAAGTCAATGTGGAACAATGGTCATCTCAGTGCTAGGTATCTGACACTTATGGGGTCCATTTGAGGGAGTTATTTACTTTCTCTGTTCTGGCATGTCCAGTAAATTTGAGGTCTGGATTCACTGGTAAGATTTCAATATACCAACGTGCCCCTATAGTCTTAATCCACCCTGGTAGATTTAGAGGGCAGCATAGGAAGAAGGTATGTATCAGTATGTACAGCATGACTGGTTCCAGACATGTGGTGGTATTTCCTAATATATCCAGGGGCCATGTTATCATCTACTCTCAAAGGGGGTACAAAAGCTGCTTATAGGGCTAGAAAGATGGCTCAGTGGTTAGGAGTACTGGGTGTTCAGCTACAGGTGACTCTTAACCACCTGTAACTAGCTCCAAGGGATTTATAGGGACCTTCACACATGTCACACCACACACACACACACACACACACACACACACACACACACACACACAGAGAGAGAGAGAGAGAGAGAGAGAGAGAGAGAGATTTCCATATGCATAAAATACAAACAAATATTTACCAAAAAGTACAGTGTCTCAAGACTATGCATAGCCTGGAAAAAAAAACAGAGGTTTTTTAGAACACAGAATGACTTATCGCAAGGCACCATTACAATACCTGTCAAGCAGAAGTCTCAAAATGTCTCTTAGTTGGTAAAGAAAGTATAGTATCTGAACAAGGGTAGCAAAGCCACTTGAGTCCTAAGGAATGGTACACCTGAAATACTGGAAAATACCCAGAAGTGAATCTACTACATGCAGAAAACTACATGCTAATGACTCCTGGGGCCTGTGATTTAAAGTAATGAATGCTACATAAGCTCAAGCAAAATTAATTTGCACCCCATTTTTCTGTGTTGTTGATATCTGTTATATTGAAGCCAGTGATGCCCATGGTGGCATACACCAAGTTGGTAGAGCTTTTGGGATGCTTGGGCATCTATAGTTGGCTGAGTTGATCCTTTCAGAATGTTTCTCTGACACATCCTTGCCAAGATCACGTTGGATTTCTTGTCCTTGTGATCATAGTGATTCCTGCCCCATTTATTCAACCTCCACTTCTCTCTCAACATCAGATCATCTGTGTAGCTCTTGGACTTATCCTCTCTGAACACTAGTCATATAGGCAACAACATTTATGTTAGGCATATCCTATATGGTATAGTGAGTTACACTTCTATAATACCAACTTTGCAGCTAGATTATAAGTTGTTCAGTAAATGACAATATATCCTATTTGTCCTCATAACCTCAGCACCTGACACAAGTTTGTTCGTCAAGGGAAAGGTACTACCAAGCAATTATTGGATTTGGATATACAATAACACACATGTACACACACACACACACACACACACACACACACACACACATACAATTCTGTCCAATACTTAGATATCATCACTATTCTTTTAAGGTAGAAAGAATGCTTACTCAATGGCATTTTGTTTTCAATTACTGTTATTTTATGAACAATCTCATTAAATGTTCATAACAACTTTTGGTGCATGAATGTATGTGTGATATGAATATGTGTATGCATTTTCACATATATGTGCATAGGTATATGCACACGTGTATGTGTAGGCATGAGGTTGACATTGTGTATCTTTTCCAATTGCTCTTTTCCTTATGTTTTGATGAAGGGTTTCTCACTGAACTTAGAGCTCGAGGTTTCCAAAAGTCTGATTAACCATTTGTTCCTGGGCCCCCTTTCCCTGCTTCCCACTTGCTATGGCTAGAGTTGGGCCACCACATGGCTTCTATCTCGCCAGGCTCTCTGACCCTTCGTGTCTGGGTTTTTGAGGTGAGTTTTGTTATCAGCCCTCTTTCATAGCTGATGAAACTGGGTAAGCCCAGAATTCCTGATGTCTTCACTCCAGTCACATGAGAGAGCCAAGTGCCCCTCAGTGCCCTCCTAAGATCTATAATTGTTAGTTGAAGGTAATGAGATTTGTAATCAGGCTAAATGAAATCCCCTTCATTGGGAGATCAGTATTGTAATTAAACTGTTCTAAATCCAGCTAAATGCAAACATTTTTAGAATATCTAAAAATAAAGTCTTATTTAATGACTAGTTTGCAATGTTTTATGTTCTCTTCCTCTGAGTTTATACTTCCTCAGTTGAGCTTTGTATTTCAGTTGATTGCTGCAGATTGGTGTTTTGCAAACTCTGGTTTGTGATTCATTAGAGGATTACAAAATCGATTCAGTGGGCTTAGTCCAGTGTGTTTGAAAAATAGAGTAGAGTAGGCTGCAAATTTTCCAAATGAATCCCAGATAATAAGGATACACATTGTTTGATGAAACACTAATTTCATTGCGCATGCCTATGTGCATACACACGTACATGCCCTGTGATATGAAGGCAGTATGTTCCTTTGTAAAGATTGTAGTTAAAATGTTTACAAGCCCCTACCACAGAAAAGAGCACAAATTACTTCACAGTACCTGATTCTTAATCTACAAATGTTCCCAGGATGCTTCTGTTCTCAAATAGAAGCTTAATTCAGTAGCTCTCAAATACACATAAGCTTTGGTGTAACCTTGGATGCTTTTTAACATCCAGAATAACTTGGGCCCAGCCCCAGATAGTCTGAGTCAGCAGGCTTGGGATGCAGCCTGAGAACCGGTGTTTCAGTTTCCCCATGCACTGTTGTATCTGATCACGGCTCGCTCTGAGCAGCACCAGTCTACGAGGCCGTTTGATTGGAACGGGATAATAGGATATTTTAAAAATTGTAATTTGGAGTTGAATTATGCACCAAAACGTTCATCATTGTCACAGAGTCACCTTTTAGAGCGATTGTATCTGAGAATTGAGGCACTAACAATGAGACATTGAGATATAGGGAGCTAGCTCCTCGGGTAGGGCACCTGCTGTACAAACATAAAGACCTGAGTTCAGATCTCCAGTGCTCCAGTGGTCATATGTGCCTATAACTCTGGAACTGGAAGGGGGTGTGGAGATAGAAAGGTCCTCAGAGCTTGCTAGCCAGTCAGTGACCACTATCTTCAATGAGACATTCAGTTTCAAAAGATAAGATGGACACTTGATGTGACAAACACCTGATGTTGACTTCTGGCCTCTAAGCATATACTCAGACACATGTTATGCAGTCACATACACCTGTACATAAACAAGCATGCATATACATTTATGATTTCTGGATGTACACAGAGAGAGAGAGAGAAGAGAGAGAGACTGTTCTACACCATATATATGAGGGAACAAGGAGACTTGTAGTTGTGGTGGTGGTCATGTGCTTGCCTTACCACAGTGTGTGATGGCATTTCAAGCCATCACATCTTTGCCATTTCATGAAGATTTCATCTAGATAACTGAGGGGAGAATTTGTGTGTATAGAGGAGTGAGAGGACCACATGTAAATTCTCTGCTAAAATCCCAGTCAGATAATCACAAATGTCACTGTGAATGTGGACACACTGGAACTCTTGACCACTGATGGCAGAAATAGAAAATGGTGCAGATACTGGATAAGAGTTCAGTGGTTCTCTAAATGATTTAGAATAGAATTATCTTCTAACCTAGGAATTTCATTTCCTCTGTAAATCCCAAAATAATTGAAAACAAACATGTAAACAAATGTGCACAAATATTCAATGGTATGATGATCAATTTGCAAGGAGGAATCAACTCAAATGTCCATTGTCTGACAAACAAAAAACAAATACTAAAAAATGAAACCTGAAATATCCATACAATGAAATACTATTCAGCTATAATAGGCAGTAAAGTAGCATGCTATGATATGTGCAGGGACCCAAACCCAGGTCCTTTGCAAGAGCAGTAAGGGCTCTTAATGGCTGAGATGTTGTTCCAGTCTCTCAACCTCTGTCTTATATTCCTCCTGCAGCCCATGCAGGGTGGATTACTTTCTCCTTTTTCAATGGCATTGAATACCAAATCCATTGCTTACTCCAGACCAAAAAAAAAAAAAAAAAGAGCCAGCACAGGGTCGATTATATGACAGACACCATGCTGGGCCAGCTGGATCTAGGCTTTTTGAGGGATTATCCAGATGTCAGTGTCCATATGGGCAATGTGTGGGTCAGGCAAGCATACCTCATGGCAGAGACAGAGAAAGGAGCCAGGAGTCGTCGGTTCATGCTTTAGAGAGTAAGGAAAGACTAAAAGGGCCGAGTCTGTGCATTGAGCTCTGTATTACTTATTTCCATGTAGTAAAACATCGTGACCAAAAGCAGTATGGAAAAGAGTTTTATTTTACTTTATGGTTTTTATAGGGTTAGAGTACTTGATGGTAGGGGAGGGATGGCAGTGGAGAGTTGAAGCAGAGACTTTTCACTCTTCAACCAGACCATGGAAACAAAAACAAATTGGAAGCAGGGAAAGGCTATGAACTCTCAAATCCTGTCCCCTAAGTGACAGACAGACTTCTCCCAGTGAGGCTGCATAATCTTACCATCTGCTGATGGCTAAGTGCTTAAACACATGAGCCCACGGGGGGCAAGGGGGGGGACAATTCTCATTCAAACCACCACAAGTACATGAAGGAAACCAGCAGTGAGGAATGAAGGAATGTGTTCCCCTGCACATCACAGCCTTGCAGCTATGCTCCAGATTCTGTGTGTTGGCTCTCCCACACTTACAAATAGAACCATGGCTACTATCTGTCTCATGGGCCAGGGTTCCTTGAGTGGGAAGGAAGCCGCACTTCCTTCTTCACCTCCTTCCCAACCCTGCCCAAGGCCTCGGCACTGTGTTCTTGTGCCCGCTCTTCATTTTCCTGTGAAAACTGTATGGCAAGACCTCCTCCTGGATTTTGCTCTCTTGGTGTTTTTCTGTATATCAGCAAATTTGTTTAGTGTCTGCCAAAGCAGACTTTGCTTTTCCCACTCAAAATAAAACAAAACGTGCATGCATACACTACAAAAGGAAAGAACATAAAAGATAAAGCAACCCCTTTTTTTGGCCTAAGAGGGTCCATCCTAATGAGCAGTGCTCTGCCCTGCTACTCAAGATTCAAATGCTTCCATCTTCTCTTCTGAATGAACAGAGCTACAAAGTTGCAAGAAATTTTAGGTTTAGTAGAAAGGAATACCTGAGTTCCCTATAGAAACTCACAAAAACCAACTTGTAGAAGCTCAGAGTGTTGAGAATTTAAAATTTATAATTGAAAATGCTTACAGAAAAAAAAAAAACAGGGATGATTGTATGTTTAGTTTTCAATTATTCAATGCATTCAAATGTCTTCATTTGACAGTAAAGCCCATAAAACATTTTGATATTTAGGGTTACACGGGGTAAGGGTTTAAACTACACATCTTCTATAATCCTAGATTCTATTCAAAATTTTAAGGTTTTTTTTTTAAATAAAGGGAAGTGTCACATTAAGACAATTTCTTTACACTTGTGAGAAAATGTCTGTATTAGAACCAACCTTACAAGACAGCAAGGTCTTTTATCACTTTTAATCTTCTCATTTGGAGAAATAAATGCAAGGCAATTAGGGGAATTAAAAGCGGCAGAAGCAATGGGTTTCTCAGGTCATCATAACCTCTACAAAAATGACTGCATGAAACCGAGAGGTCCCCATGCAGTAGTAGACTTATATCAAAGAAAGGAACCGAGTGGGAAATTCAAGCATTTTGTCAATTATTAAGAAATACAAGATGTAATTAGGAATAAATCATGAATCCTTTTGTGTGTCTATAATAGAAATTTACGTACTAGGGAGATGGAGAGCCCTCATTTTACCACGCTTAGTGCCTGTTTCTTGCTCTGCCACAACTGTAGGCATGTCATCAAATATATTGTTTCATTGTGAGAGTAAATTAAATATTTCAAAACACGTTGCATGCTATTTTCTCAGCTTGGTTTTCTCTTACTCATTTTCCTCCTGGTTAGAACTTCCTGGTTAGCATTTGAGGGTGCTGAACTCCCCTTGTAGGAAAAGCTCTTTCCAGACAGCAAGTTCTTCAGGAAGTACCAGGAGAGCCTTAGTCATTTCTGCTTACTCATCTCTTGCTGTGCAGAGTGTTTTTAGTCTCTCCTTTGTCCCTCTGTGTGCCACTTATGAGCCAGAACTGGATAGTTTCTGAAGGGAGGAGGGGTGTGGAGTTGCTTCCTTGAAAGGATCTTAACCTGCTAAAGCCTCTTGTTCATTGGAGTGCTCGATACAATAGGGTATCAAGATACAAGGATGACTGGGGCAGGACTCTATAGCATGCCCACAGAGGTCTCTCTAGTTTGCAGAGAGGTGCTTGAAAGGCACGAAAAGAGCTCTTTCACAGAAAGATATGAAGACAGTATCTACTGGGAAAGGATCACAAGAAGAAACGTGGTCCCAGTCATGTGCATACCTTTTTGATTTATCTGTCATGAGCATCTACTGGCTTGTCACCAGAGTTGAGCAGGTGGCCAGCAGACCTGCATGCCTGCATGTGGACTCCGTGATCTACATTCATGACCATAGGGTTTCTCAGGTGGAGAATGAATAATGAACTTTGAGGTCTTGCTATCCTGGCAGTCAAGGGGTACCCATAGGTAGATGACAGAGGCAGCACTATCCTTTCCGGGCCATTGCTGAGTTTAACCCCACCCTGCTTTATTTGGGTACATGAGTCCCACTGATCAGGACCTGGTGAGCTAGCAGGGCTTCAGAGGAGGCCAGAGGAAAGTTGTCCCTGGGTTGCCATGCTCAAGGTAGATGAGTGGGCCAGGAAGGACTGTAGAGGACAGAGTTCTGTGGGGCATGGGCACAAGCTGCTGGGCTTCATGTATCATTGCCCCAGTACTACCCACTGTGTAAGCAATGCACATACAGAGATGTCCTCCTGGGGCTCTCAGTGTATACTGGAGACTGCTTGTGATCCGCATTGGGAATGGGGAGTGCCCTGGAAATCACAGGGAATACCTTATCTTGTAGAAAGCATTTGTGAAAAGGAAAAAGCAAATTGCTGCTGTGTGAAGTTGGACAAAGCGTTTCTCTGGACCTAGTTTCCAGAATAATTTTTCTATAGAAGCAACACATTCAGGCAGAGAGGCAAACATTCAACGGCTTTTTCTAATCTTTCAAATAAATTAAGGTCATCTCAAGCACTAGTGCCATGGATGTCCGTCCTCGTTTTCCAAAGGCTGTCATGCAAGCCCCAGCCCCTCCCCTTGCTTCTGATGCTTTGGAGCAGATGAAGGTGTTTATTGGGGCAAGCAGCTTGAGCCGGGGTGTGAAGAGTTTTTGCACAGAAAAAGGCAGATTTATTTGTGTGTTGGGCAGGCAGATGAGTCGGATTCCTGATTCCCTCTTAAACTCTGTAGCATCCAGCCGTTCTCTACCTCCTTGCTTTGGGTTTGCCATTGTATCTCTTATAGGCTGTTGTGTCTTTAACACAGTTAGCTCAGGCGTTCATACCACTCACCTTGCATTCTTCTGCTCAATGTGACTTGACTTCAGGAAGTATCTACACAGGTTGACTGCAAGCTATCCCAGGCTAAGGTATTACTGTCCCTGCGCTTCCGATGTAACACTGAAGAAGGCGTGCCTCTTGCCTTAGGAAAGGTTGCTTGGGACATGTTCATGCAGAAGAGAAGCATGTTTAAGCCAAGTGTGGGGCACATTCCTGTAACCCCACACCTTAGGTGGAAGGCAGATTCTCAGTTTGAGCCTAGCCTAGTCTACATAACATGATCCTATCTCATTAAACCTAATAAATAAATAAGCTTTTATATTTAAAACCTTTCATGATAAAATTTAAAAATCCCCTTAGGAGAGTTATCTTTTAAATTATGAGTCAGATACAATCTGAAGGAGCTCTGTGTTTTGAAATGATAACTTTCCTACTCTGTAAAGGAGATAACAAATACCCCTGTGGTTCAGGAGACATGATTTCAGAGGGTATAACAACTGAAACAATTGAACAAGATAGACCCTGAATCAGGCATCCAGGAGAACTGGCTGGAAAGTCCCCTAGGTGAACAGGTGAAATCCAGACCTCCCTGTCAGGTAAAGTTTCCCTTGGCAGCTAAACAAACATGTCAGGAGGACATGGGCTCTGGCGACTTACAGCGTAGCTAAAGAAACCTCTAGGAGCTCGAGGCTGCCTTCCAGGTCCTCCCAGCACCTGTGTGTTTATGGAAACAGAGTTGGATTTTTTTTCTTAACTAGTGCCAGCTGTAATTCTGAAAAGGATTGGAACATAGTCTCTGTGCTAATCAAAGAAACAGGGCTGGAGCCACCCCCACCCCACCACCACCCTCTGAGCAAAGGATTGCAGATAAGACTCTAAAGGAGTAGTGGAAATCACAAGGCTGAAGTAAGTGAAGACTCAGTCGAGGGGCATGTCAGAGCTGAAGGGGCCGTGAAATTAGGTCAAGAGGTTTTGGAGAAAGGTGGCAGAGGCAAGAGACTTGATCCAAATAAGTTAGAAGTACAGTGAGAGCTAGAAGCACTCTAACTTCTATTCATAAATCTGGTTTCGCACATATTCATAGACATCCAGTGTGCACATGGTAGGGAGCAGGCACAGTTGCAGGCCCTGGATTCTGGATTTCTGGTTCAAAGAGCATGGTTTTCACATCGTTCACCTGGATCTTAGGTTGTCTGTCCTGTTGGTCCTGTCTGCAGTAATACCGAGACTAGGCTGGGCCCATAGATTTCCAAGATAAAACACCAAAGCTTCCTTTGAGATCTGAAAGAAGACAGTCAGTCACAGAAGAGTAGTGAAACTGGTTGTTGTGATCAAATCCCCAGATCCTCGCACCACTTGGTGTGTGAAAAGCTTAGGACTTAACTGCTTTGTGTTGCCCTTCACCCAAGAGAGTTGCAAGGAAGATAAACTATTAATAATGGAAATAACTTTCCATCTGTGTCTGCTGAATATGCCAAGATGGGGAGAAGCTGGGGAGTGGTGGGACTGGGCCAAGGTAGGAAGGGCAAGGAATGAGGGAAAAACAAGCCATGATCAAAGATGGATGGAGTCTACAAGGAGACCTGCCAGATGCCAGCCCCCTTGGCATATGGGAGCTGGAAGAGGACTGAACGCAGCCTCTCACTCCACCTGCTGGAAGGTTGTCCAGGTCCCTCTTGCACCAAATGAATTATGTTTTGCCCAGGCGTGTCTTCTTTCTGAAGATTCTGCTATTTGGGGGGCAGTTCAGCACAGCAAAGACTCTTCTTGGCTTCAGCAGCCTGGGCTTGAGAATCCGTACCTGTGCCGACGATGGCAGGGTCTGATGCTCATATTGCCAGATCCTTTTGCCACCACTAAAATAGTCACTCTAAAATGGAGACTGTTATTATTCTTTTTATGCAAATAAAGCATCCAAAGAACAGAGTGAGGAATGAGTTTATCCTCCTCACAAAGCAAATCTGTAATGCTGCCAGGTCTGATACATCAGTGCTTTCTATCTGCAGGGTGGTCCTCTTTCCTACCATGCGATGCTGCTGTATCTAAGCTAGGAAGGAAGGAAGGAAGGAAGGAAGGAAGGAAGGAAGGAAGGAAGGAAGGAGGGGGAGGGAGGAAAAACGAAGGGAGGAAGGAAGGGAGAGAGAGAAGGAGGAAGAAAGGAAAAATGAAAGGGAGAAAGGGAGGGAGGGAGAGAGGGAGGAAGATAAATCTCAGCTGTCTGGGGCAACACACATGAAGAACAGGTTACTTGGCTCCTGGTAGCACGAGTTCAGATAAGAAGATGCTGGGAAGCTGGATTCTACCGAGAGTGAGCTTTATGTACTAGGATTATTTGAGTGGCCCAGGATTCATGAAGATGTCTCTGGCTTTTGTTTCTCCTTTACCAATTGCAAATGCCATCACGACAAATGTCCATTTATGATAACAATAGCAGTCGCAGTATAGAAGAAGCAGCAGAAATAGAAGAAATAAATCCAAGTTGAAATTTCGTTAGGGACAGGAGAGATAGCTCAGTGGCTAAGAGAACATACTCTTTTTGTAGAGGACCCAAACTTGGTTCCCAGCCACATGCCGGGTGGCTCACAACTACTTGTAACTCCAGCTCCAGGGATCTAACACCTTCTTCTAGAATCCGTGAGCAACTGTACACACATGTACACATCATTAACTTTAAAAAGCTAATTTCAGTAGAAACTGGGCATTGTAGCATATACCTGTATTGTCCCCTGAGGAAGGAAGATTAAAAAATCAAAGCCAGCCTGGACTGGACAGCAAGACTGCCACAAAACATCTTTGCTAGGTGTTTTCTGTCCTTTGAACCCTGGTGGTGTCTATTCAGTCTGGCTACTCTGTCCTTGCTCAGTGGGCACACTCCCCTCGGGGTAATAGAATGTTCAGAGTGGGATGGCCCCAGCTGTGCACTTCTTCGGGGACTCTGTCTTCCTGGAAACTGTACCAATGAGTCAATCCTTGACCTTTTGCTTCCCCACCTCCTAGAGCTGCCAATTTCAGAAACTTCACCTTCATCCAACTGAATGGAGAATTCTCCCGGGGAAAGGGACTGGATGTTGGAGCCCGCTTCTGGAAGGGAAGTAACGTCCTGCTCTTTTTCTGTGATGTAGACATCTACTTCACCTCGGAGTTCCTCAACACTTGTAGGCTGAACACACAGCCAGGTTTGTGTTGCCTCGTTCTTACCACTTTCTGCCACTCAGCTCTCTCTTTCACTCAGCAACTGCTCTGTGTACAGTCCACTCTGATGTTCTGCTCAGGACTGAGAGTCACTTTCCTCCAGTAACAAAGACAAGGAAGGTGACCTTGTTTAACTCATCCTTGGGTATTGCCCATTGGGCCTCTCAGGCACACTAACTCTGGAACTCTGTCTTGTGCCCTTTTCTGTTTACCACTGGCAAGTCAGATGAGTGGGGCACACACAGGAGAGACAGTACATCAGACGACACGAGCCTGGAAAAGCCACTCACCTCTAAAGGGAGAAAGGCAGCTACAGGCTAGCACCGAGGCAATGGCTAGAGGAAACCACAGATACAAAAATGCTATCTGTGGACTTAGGCACAGCTACAATTAGCTAAGAATCTTGCTATGGTCATTTGCTATCAAAATATGGCAGTTCTTCCAGATATATTGGTTAAGGGCAGCTACATTGAGCCCTCTGCTGCCCAGGGTCTTCCTGATCTCCTTTGCCAGCTAGGAACTAGTGTTTAAGGATGGAGACAGCATGGCATTCCACTCACATCCCATTGGGGAATATAATTCCAACCATTGACTATAAACAATTTGAGTATATTCTCATCCTGGGAGGACAGAAAAGTTCTAGAATTACACTTAATGGTCTAGCTGGTGGGTTACTTCTGAGATCTAGCCTAGACCTGAATGACGAGACAAGTGAGAGTGGATGTAAATGCCTGGGCTATTTCAGACATCTGCGTGCATATGGACAAGAGTCACTCTCTTAAGCAGATGTTTGCCTTCTGGTTTGCAGGGAAGAAGGTATTTTATCCGGTTCTGTTCAGTCAGTATAACCCCGGCGTAATCTACGGCCATCACGATGCAGTCCCTCCGCTAGGACAGCAGCTGGTGAGTAATGACCCTGCAGATGCCTGTGTGGCGGCTTCTTTGTGGCTCATTACGAGGGGCGCCTGACTGTGAGGCGAGGTGAGCGGGCATCTGCAGACTGATCCCCTTGGTGGCTTTTACGTTTGGCAGATTTTCCAGCCTTTGCTTCAAGTGTCGTGTTGATTCAACGCACTTGCAATATTTAAAGCAGAAAATAAAGAAGAGCAGTGCCTTACAGGAGGGTGATTTCACACCTTCATAGTTTTCCTCTATCGTTTTAGGGACTACTATTACTGGATGCTAGAACATGCTTTCTCTTTACCATTACAAAATCTAGCAAGAAAAATGAGGCTGATGTTCCTGTTTCTTAGGTGAAATCAGATGATAAAAAGGGGTGGCTCGTGCCAGGGTCACAGGGAGTCAGTGGAGAGAAAAGATCTGATCCTGTCTCCTGGCTCACCCCATCCCATCACCACTGCTACACATCCCGGTACTGGGTAGATGTTGGCATCACTGGTGTCTCCATAAAGGTAGCTTTCCAGGAAATAGTGGAGAGACTTCTCTGCCAAGGTCCTGGCTGCACAGGCGATGGGTTGTGGAACCACAGAGCGGTAAGACCTGTTCAATCTCTGTCATCACCAACTGCTGAAGCAGAACAGAAAATGGGAAATGAGAGAAACCAGGAGAGAATCCTCATGTTCTTCCAAGGCTATTGTAATGGTGTCCCCTATGCGTGCAGGCTATGCTCCAAGACTGTCACTGCGTATCTGGAATAGCGAATAATACAAAGCCATAAGTAACACCAAGGCCTGTGTATAGTGTGGCTTTCTCTGTTCTTATACCCATAGTAACATTTAAATTATACATTAGCAGTGAGAGAATAACAGCAATGACTAATGATTATATAGAATAATTATAATAATATGCTAAGATAAGCATTACTTAAAACATAATTTCCTCATTTCTGGAATTATCCATTTAATATTTTCAGGCCTCAGCTGACAATAGTAACTAAAACTATGGAGACTGTGCCTGGGAGTATACTGTATTGTTGGCTGCCTGGGCACAGAGCAGACCCTTCTGTCACCCCTCTCAGGGTGATCTTTCCAGCAGGGAGATTATTTGTGACACTTTTGTGTCCTGTTAGCAAGCCTGAAAGTGCCATGCTTTTCCCACTGAATACCCTTGTACAGCTGGGACATAGACATGCCAACATGATGGAACTAACTCTCCTCGAGGCTCATGGAAGGAGGGCACATGGGTTGAAAACCCATGGTCTGCAAAGTTCATTTGCATAGTTGACTCTGTGATAAGCTGGCAGAAGTAACAAAATCCCCATTCCTTCCAGGCCTGTCCCCCGCCCTTCACCCTCGCCAGGTAACCTCTCACAGCTAATGCGATTCTTTACAGAACACTGCACCTTTGCGTGTTTTCTGGATGGAGGAGGTTTGTATCTCACACTTGTCCTAGCATGATTCTGTTGGGCTCAAGCTAGAAAGTGCATAAACAGTGTCCTCTTCCTCCATCAAACATTAGCACTACAAATGTAGTGGGGTGAGGGCTACATCTCTCTCTGGGCTTTGAAGAGGAAAAGAACTCAGTGTCACAGCCTAAGAGCCAGATTTCTACTTATGAGCAATAAGTCTCCCGAGGACAAAGGCTTCTGGATTCCCATCCCAGGAGTCATAAGCTTCTCTTGGGACTCTAAGAAAAATGGAATAAAGTATTTGTTTTCTTTCAGCCAATAAGAATAAAAGTCCCTTTGGTTTTAATTAAGGCTCTGTTTTACATTTGACATTGGCAATGATTAATTCTCCTAGTTCAGACTCAGAAAGGCCTTATTTGCTTGCAAGGAATTTTTTTTTCATTTCATAATCTAAAGGTTTTGTCCTTTCTAGTCCATCCTGCTGAGAGCAGGTGGGATAGAAGGCAGAAAGACAGACAGTGTAGAAGCAGAATTGTCAGACCCACCGAACAGGCAGTCCAGGCAGAAATAACTCAGATCCCCACGGCCACAGCTAGCAGCCCTGAGTCAACCTACATTTTGACATTTATTTCTGAAGGCATCATTGAGTTCTCCCCCAGTTCATAAAGCTGCTGATTTGGAGGTCAGTGTTTAAAATTATCTAGTTCGGTGAAATGCAATTTGAAGACTTCCCATTCCCCAGAGAAATGTGTGATTATGTCCTTCATTAAACAAGTCATTTTCTAAAATTTTATTTGTACTTATGTGTGTAAGTTCAGAAGGGTAAAAGATCTCTTGAAGCTGGAGTTATATCTGATGCAGGTCCTTGGAACAAAACTCAGGTCCTCTGGAGGAGCAGCAAAACCTCTTCACGAGTGAGCCACCTCTACAGTCCCAAGAGAAACTGTATCACTTGCTGCCTATAAAGGTCTGGTTCATACCCTAATGCAGGAGTCAGAAGAACTGTTATTGTTTCACATACTCAGACCTGATTGATGAGAAATCTCTCAACCATCCTTTATGGAGGCAGAACGACTGGTCCATGGTGCATAGGCAGAGGATAGGGAGATGGCTCAGGGGATGAAGTGCTTGCTGTGAAAGATGAGGACCTGTATTCAGGTCCCCACCCCACCTCAGACAGGTGAGTGCCACATGCCTGAAGCTCTGACACTGGGGATCTGATAGGGACAGGAAGATCCCAACAGATGTGAGGCAGTCACTAGCTAGACAGGCTATCTCAAATTGCCGGCTCTAGGTTCTTTGGAGAATGTGTGAAAAAAAAATCAGGTCAAGAGTGATAAAAGAAGATACCCAAAGTTAACTTCTGACCTCTACACAAGCATGGATGAACACCCACAGGCAACTGTACAAGCACAGATAGACACCAGCATACACACACACACACACACACACACACACACACACACACACGTCCCCAAAACTAAGATGGAAAGGTCTTTGAGTGACAGAGCTCAGCGCCCACCATTATATCCTTCCTCTTGAGCAGGGGACTAGAGCTGCTGAGCACCCCCTAGAGATCTGATGCATAAAAGAAATGGCCTAAGGAGAATTCTAGGGGCAAACATCAAACTACAGAAATTAGTATACCAGAGACAGAATGTGTAGGTAGCAAGACACCATAAAATAAAAAGTAATGGCTGGAGGTGGATAAATTAGGAGAGATTTCCTCCTGAGGTTGCATTTTGACTCAGTCTAGAAAGAGACTGTGGATATTCGCAAATCCTTGATAGCCTCCCCTGGAACACATCAGTACCTCGGATGAGACAGGCAATGAATGTTCAGAATGGGGCTGTAATAAAAGTTACTTACCTATGCAAACAAGAGAGAACCTTTCCCAACAGCCCGCAAACAAAACCTCCTGCTCAATGTTGCAGTTAAGAGTTTTCACCGTTATCAGCCCTGTCATTTTCTGTTTTGCCTGCAGATGAAAGCAAGGATTTTTGTGTGTGTACAGATGACTTTCTTTTTAAACTTCTGCATACGAGTCGTTAGTAATAAGTGACACTGTGGGATTTCATACTAATATTTAATGTTTTGAATTTTAAGCCATGAGATGAAACTTGCTGGTGCTTTAATGCAGAAACATCGTGCTCAGTAAGGGATGACTGTCATTTAAATGAGTGTTCTCTTTAAACATTCCACCTTGCCGGCTCTGCCTGTCAGCTCTGGCTTAGGTCCCCACAGAAGCCTCCTACTTCTTCTATCTTTAGATTCCGACCCTCCCCACACTCCGGTCTGTCCTTACCCTTTCCTTGCCAGAGGCTGGTTTTGAATAAACAAGCTAACTCCACTTCTCTTTTAAAAAAGCATTTATGGCATAAAGCCAGTGGCATGCTAGCAAATGTTTGGCAACCCACTCTTGGAAAGAAGGGGGGGAAATGCCCTGGTGATGGTATTTGCCAATTTCCACGGTGTAAATAATCCCACTGTAGCCTTTTTTTTTCCCGGCTAACCAATGTGTTACCACAGGGCATACAGCTGTGAAGAGATGTGTACAAATCTGGGGAGCCAGCATGGGCTGGCTCAAGCACAGGGCTGCAGACTCTGATTTCTTGTTGGGACTAATTGTCTTCTATCAACCCCACCACCTGGCAGATGGCACCAACTCCAGAATACTCACGTTAGCCTGCTGTTGTGTAGCACACCTGCTCGTGGTCTCTGAATGCTGTCCTTGTTCCCCCAGGTCACTACCTTCCGGGGTTTAGACTCTCTGCCTGCTGTGCAGTAGCCCCTCCCACTTAAGCCTCTGTCTTTGTGACTCTGTTCAGTGATTATGGGCTGTGCTGCTCCTTTGTCCTCCTCATCCCCCCTGTGAATACACCTGCACCTCTTTACCTCCCAAAATAGTTTGTGTGTGAACCCAGAGGTGGGTATCAAGTGTCTTCATTGATTATTGTCCCCCCCTAATTTCATTGGTTTGCAGTTCATACATGTATTAATGTTTTAAGTCATATTTTTCCTCTTGTCATCCTCTCTTATGCGGTTCCTATTCTTTATTAGGCCCTGCTTCTTCCTCCCACCTTATGCTTCTCTCTGTCTGTCTGTCTGTCTGACTGACTGTCTCTGTCTCTCTCTGTGTCTCTGTTTCTCTTTCTCCCTCTGTCTCTCCCTTCCTCCTCCTTTCTTTCCTTCCTCCCTCCTTTCCTCTCTGTGTCCTCCTCTCCCTCCTTCTTTTTTCTTTTTCTCTTCCTTCTCCTCTTTCTTCTCCTCCTCCTCCTCTTTCTCCACCCTCTCTTGCTGAATATTTAGCTCACTGATCTAACTAGCCTGGGCAGACAGTGAGCAGTAGGTTTAGGCACACATGTCACTATACCTAGCTTTATATATGAGTTCCAGGGGTCCAAACTTAAGACTTTGTATTTGTGGAGCAGTCACTTTATCAAGAAGCCAGTTCTCAGCTCCTTAGTTAGTTGAGATTTTTTTTAGGGGGTGGGGGTAAATTATTGACTATATTAAGCACTGACCTATGCTTCAGTTTTTAGCATAGCCCACTGAGCATGGTATATGCAGTGTACCCTTGCAGACTGGTTTTGTTTACTCAGAAAGCCTACACTTACTAAATAGCAACAGTAATGTTACCAGATGCCATCTGAGAATCTCTCACTGTGACCATGTAATCTTCCATAATTCTCAACATGGGCAAGTGACATCAGCATCTCAATTCACACATCCGCGAGTCTGAGCTCAGAGGGTATAAATCCACCGTGTCTCAGACTCTTGCAGCTGCTGCATGGGAGAGGGAGAGATCTAGGTGCTACACCGTGAGGCTAAGCTTGACTGAGAATGATGCGCTGAAGGAAATGTATTCTTTGGCTTCAGTGTGCTTCGAGGAGGACCATGAGTCTAGACCCCAGACAGGAGAAACCTGGAGAATCCATGTCCAGCCTGAAACCCTTAGAAAACAAAACCATCCTTTATCCAGAAACCAATGAAATAAGGCTCTGTGAAGATCTGGGAGGAGATGAGATTTGAGTCTACTATTAAATTAATTCTGGAGACTCTATGGCTCCAGAAATACATTATTTCTTAAAAAATTACACAAAACTACTCAACAGAATCCCAGCCCCTAGCTCTGCTATGACAGATTGAATGAACTCAAGGAAATCGTTCTGCCTGAGTTTAAAGAGGTCTCAAGAAGAGGACACACAGCCTTTGCTTCCGGAACCCTCTGCAGTGCGCTCACTGGCCCTTCAGTTTCCAGATAATAAAGAGTGCACAATGCATGGTGCTACCTAGAAATTGCTACAATTCAAGGACTTTCATATTCATGTGCAGGACGTGAAATATCAGTAAAACATCTCAGAACAAACCCAAAATGCGAACCCTTGTTCCAAAATGTTCAGAATTTAAAGACAGCTACACCAAGCCCAGCACCCTGTGTAAGCTTCTGGGACATGTGCCTGTAAGCATGCCCAGCTCCCAGCAATTTCTAGGATGTAGGAGGCTGGTCAGATCTAGCTTTGGTTCTTGGAACATGCTCTTCGATTTAGATAGAATACTCTGCCTGAAGTCTTTTTTTAACCTACTTGATTTCAAGATCCAGATCGTTTCATAGGCTTCTGTCCAACCTAACACTATTAAATCAGACAGGCGACTGCCTGTGCTCCAGGCTACCTGTGCAGGTGTAGGGCAACCGTGTTCCCACAGCTCTAGAGGGAGTTGCTCATTAGTGTTTTGTGCTTTGATCATAATAAGAAATAATTACCCCTGTCACATGACTTGCCCACAAAGCTGTGATTCTGGAAACTTGATGGGGAAGACCCAACCTGAAATACATCCCTTTTATGGTATAATTGGGCCCACAGTCTTTTGTGAACTTCTGTGGGGTAGGAAGCTGCTGGAGAAAGAGTGGACAGGAGGCTAGCTACAAAGGACATCCTTAAAGTGACAGTGGCTCCTGTAGATTGACCAATGAAATTCAGAGCAAGAGAAAAAGATGGGAAACTTGTAAGTCATTCCAGTAGTAGGAACATTGGAGTATATATTTTGACTGTTGGGCAGATAGGTAGAATTCTTTACGCCTGAGTCAATGTGTTTTAAGTCAGACTTTATGCCTTAGGTCTCAAGAAGGTGAGGACACTTTTGTCTATTGGTCTAGATCTGTCCAGTCTTAACAATTGTCACCAGTGGACCAGCTATGCTTTTGATGAGATACTTGCTATCAAGTGTCTCTCACTAGAAGCCATTTTTATTTCCACTTGAAGCCAGGAGTCATGGTTACCTTAGAAGTGCTCCTTCTCCTTTCACTGAAGAAGTATTTATTAATTGCACAGCTGTGTGGCCAGTAGTGTTCTAGGTGCTGGAGACACAGGGGACTAAGTTCCTTACTGCTATTCTCTAAGGGTGGTAGGTGAAGGCAACAAACTGAGAAACAAATATATCCATGAGCTCATTTCACATTTCAGAGAACTGCTCATATTACAGAGATGTTAAGCCAGGGTCGCAGTATAGAGAGAAAATGGGTACTAGCAATTGTATTGGCATTGGCCCAGAGAGTCAGGGTGACCGCTCTGAGCAATGGTGAGCAAGGGACAGGTGACCAAGCAGAGCCTGTAGGGATATCTTGGATGCCTGTGAGCCTGGGGAGTTGGGGAGTTTGGGGAGTTTGGGGAGTTTGGGGGAGTCAAGAAACAAGACTGTGTAGAACAGCAATTCTCAACTTGTAGGTTGTCAACCTTTTGGAGTTGAGAAACATTTTCACAGGGTCACCTAAAGCCATCAGAAAGCACAGATATTTACATGATGATTCACAACAGTAGTAAAATTGCAGTTGTGAAGTAGCAATAAAAATAATCTTATGATTGGGAGTCAATACAACATGAAGAACTGTATTAAAGGGTTGAAAAATTAGGAAGGTTGAGAACCACTGATGTAGAGGGTTGAAGAGGATGAGACGAGGAGGAGGAAGAGGAGGAAGAGGAGGAGGAAGAGGAGGAAGAGGAGGAGGAGGAAGCAGGCAGGCCTAGGTAGTGGAATGGAAGCCCTCTGTGCCTTTTGTAGAGTCTTCAGCAATAATATGATGCCATCCCATCAGAAGGGAACTCTAGAGTTTTTTTTCTGCCAGGCTGCTCCCCAAGGGTAGCATTCCAGTCAGTAACTTGGTCCAGTCAGTGACTTGGTCCAGTCAGTAACTTGGTCCAGCTGTGGTGGTAGACCTTCTAATAAGTGAAATCCATCTTGCCCTGAAATTACACGCTGTGGCGCAACCATGTCATTTCCACAAAAGCCTATATTTCAGCACTTCTTCCCAGTGTGACTTTCTGTGGCTTACCAGCTTTCAAACCAACTAAGTAACTGTTTTTATAATGCAGTCCCTGGGGCATAAATAGGTATGTTCCTATCACACCACTCCATGTGGGTATCACCCTTCCAGCTATGTCCTTCAGCACAACCTTGACCCACCCCAACATTTTATGGCAGCTGCTTCTCAGGAGGGTCTTCCGCTTCCTCCTCAGTTCTGCCTGATGGTTCTTCCAGCATGGAGCTGTCTCGTAAATCCTATGTAGAGTCCAGCCAAATATCTGAAGTTTGGATACTGGTGCTTCTCTTCTACCTCATGTCTGTGAGATATTTAGAAATTTGGACCAGAGATGTTGAGCTGTTGACTGCGATAGAACATTTTACCTAATAGAGAAGGAACAAAATCCATTTAAAAATCTACTCAGTTTCCATCTTGAATCTCCAGATTTTCCTGCCTTATGCAGTCTTCCCAAACTTTTAATTCTGCTGCCACATCTGTTGTTTTGTTTGGTGACCTGATAAGTTTCACCAGGGTTGCCTGCAGGGGCACGGGTGGGGCATTATTTGCAGCACTGTCTGTACCTTACCAGTGCCTACACCACCCGACACCACTGGTAGAGATCTCTTTTTCTCACCCCAGCAACTATTAACTGCACACAAATCCTCCGACAGTGGTAGGTGGGACTTCCTGAGTCCCCCCAACTTCAGGACAGAATGTTACGGAGCATCATCATGATCAAATTCTTGCGTTCATAGCCTGACATAGACCGTGCACTATTGAGCTCTTGATAAAAGAATGTTTATGATTCATTACCTCTTTTGCAAGACATTTATTGGATATAATTTAGGCTGTGGGAAGGTTCTAGAACATGGAATAATAGCAACATAATACATGACCTGGAGAACTCTTTAACTATGATTTATGATTCTCAGTTCTTCATCAGATAGGAAAGAGAATGGAGCCTTGAAATGAAGAGGTCTGTCTGAGAATTAAAAAAAAAAAAAAAAAAAAAAAAAGTGGCCAGTACCCTGGGGTCATGAAAGTGGGAGAGCTGGTCCTTCCCCTCATGAGCTGCACCACTCAGAAGATCAGGTCCCGCACCTTGACTGGGCAGCACAGAGTTGGCTCTGGTGGCTTGGGTGCTGGTAACCTGGCCCCAAGGGCATGAGAGTAGGAGAGTTGACCCTGCCCTCTGTGGGCTACAGCATTGGGTGAGCTATTCAGACCAGTGCTAGAGAGCTTACATAGGAAGTGTAGGTACAGGAGAGCTGGTGGGACGACCAACTCAGCTACCATGAAGGCCCACACCCAGGGCTTTGACTTGGTCTACACCAAAATCTACCTCATGTGCTTGAGCATGGGGAAGGGTAAGTCCTACAGATGCAAAGCTGCAGGATCTCCATGGCACAGGGCAACAACAGGAGAACCAAGAGAAATCCAGGTGAGGGTGCAGTATTGATGGTTGGCCTCAAACCAGACTAATGACTCCTTACAATGTGCATTTACAAGGAAAACTGTGAACTCAAGGGTATACTGTGGGACACATTACCATTTCCATAACAAGATATTTTCTATGCTTTGTTTTGTCTAGTTTTGTTTTTTATTTTCTTTTGTGTGCAGGGGTGGGCATTGCTAGGGCAGAGGACAGAGGGCAGATACGAAAGGTCTGGGAGATGAGTGGAACTCGGGGACATAATGTGAAACTCACAAAGAATCAATGAAAAGTTAAGAAAAAAAAAAGTGGCCAGTGGTGGAGCTGGAACAAGACTGCTCCTCCTCTCATGAGCTGTTACACATGAACAACACCCAAAGCCTTGTATCAGTACTACAGACCCTCCTAAGGCCTCTCTTTCCCTTGTCTAAGGAGGTGATTTCCTGCCTTCTAAGCACCTATAGGAACTACAAGGATCATGGGGGAAAGTACCTATAAGGATTTCAACTCCATTCTCAGAATTACTTTTGACAAATGTGTGTGTGCCTGCATCTGTGCATGTGGATGTGGGTCTGGGTATGTGTAAGTGCGTGTATGTGTGTGTGTGTGTGTGTGTGTGCATGTGTGTGTGTGTGTGTGTGTGCACATGGCAACCTCTATTATTGTTTATGTATTGTAGCTTCAGCAAATTTGTTGGAATTTTTCTCCAAAGGAAGAAACCTAGCAGAGCTGTGTTGCTCTGTTTTTTTGCAGTCATGGTGGGCTGGCACTTCCCGCACGAGCTTTCTGGAGTAGCTTCATCTGTTAGCCCTACCCTCTCCTCTGCCAGCCAGTGGTAGTGGGAGCCAGGGGGGCAGGAACAACTGGGGTCTCTCTTGGGTATTTCTTCTCTTTCTCTGTTGTTGGCCTGTGAATTCCAAGCTGTTCCCGGGGCCTCTTCTCAACTTCCTGAGCCCTTTGCTGGCTCTGTGCCCAGGCCTGTGTGACAGGCCTGACCTCACTTCTCCCTGGCACTGGGACCAGGCCAGACGTGGGTGGCTTTTCCATGGCTCCACTGAAAAAACTTGCTCTCTGAGGTTGTTTTTTTTGTTGTGTGAGAGAGTGCATGTGCATGTTGTCATGCCTACACCCTAGAAACAACCTAGCCAGAGGTGCCCAAAATCACAAGGCTCCACTTTGGACTTAGTTAGCTTATTGCAATTTCATTTGGCATGCGCATGCTCACATGCAGGAACACACTCCCACTCCCATCTTGCCTGGTTTTTGGCTCTGCTCATCTAAGTGTGTGAAAAGCGCTTTTAGATACTCTCCCTGACAGTTTCTTCCTTGCAGGTCATAAAGAAGGAAACAGGATTTTGGAGGGACTTTGGATTTGGGATGACATGTCAGTACCGGTCAGACTTCATCAACATAGGTGAGATAAAACTTCGTGTCTACTGCCACCTGGAGGCCACTGTCCCACAGACCAGGTTCTCCTGGTAAAGGTGTTGCCACAAACAGTGCTGCTCCCCAGGTCACAGGAGGCAACATCTGGGACCCTGTCATATGCACCAACCCCTCTCAGATGTACCCAGTACCACCCAAGGTTTTACAATGACAATATTCAAGCAAGTTCGGTGTGGTGCCTCCTCCTCTGTGGGTTCTTGCTGTGGAATCCACTATGATGAACATTGTGAGCCTCCAGCAAAGTGATGAGGAAAAGGAAGGCAATCAGAGAAAACACATACAAAGAGGATCGGTGTTTTTTACTCTGATGATCCTTATTTAAAGTCCCATTTGCCACTTTAAGCTCTGAGTATACAATTGCTGTCAACATGAACACCCATGTGTGAACATGTCCACACATACAGACACACAGATATGCATAAACACAGAGATGTAGACATGTGTATACAAATGTTCTCAATGACACACATACACAGACACACAGAGAAACATATAAACACACTTATTCACATAGATACATGCACACACATATATTCAGACACGCATGCATATAAACATATGCATGCATATACACATATCATATACATGTATAAATACATACACATAAAAATGTACACAGGCACACACATGGAAGCTTACAAGAACCCATTTCAAATGCATGTGAGCCTACCTACAGGAATCCAAAACTCAGAAAGAAAGGCCATGGGTTTCAGCAGAACAGGCCAAAGTGCTTAGAGGGAAAGGGGACTCCTGGGACTTCACAGCAAATGGAAGGTGAGAGTGGGCTGGATTCCACATGGCTAGAGCAAGAAGGAATAAGTCCAAAACCTTGACTTGGGCTCGGAGGGGCCAGGGAAGCACTTGTGTATGGGAAGCAATGGGACACTCCTCTGCAGGCCTCTCAGGTACCACATCCTTCTCTCTTCCACATGCCTCCCCCAAGCCTGCTCTGAGGCTTCCCATCTGGAAGTCAAGCAGCAGGAGTCAGGCCTGGGTTTGTTTTGTTCTGTGGAGTGCAGTGACCTTGGGACTCCATAGAAATAACCATATTAAGATGAAAATAAATATGAAACAACTTATCCCCTAGGAGGCAGCAGAACAGCATGGTGCCAGTCTATCAAGACAGCTGCCTGGTAGAGACAGCAGGTGTCCTTTACCATCACTCTGGGAACTATTCCTAAGTGGTAATATGCATGTCAGATTCCCTGAAATGATACTCATTTAAAAAATAATAATTTCTATTTCAAGAAGCTATTGTTCCCTTGCCCTGTACAGAGGAAGATGATTTAATGGGGTGATGACGCCTATGTTTATTAAATTTGGATTAGTATTACATTGGGTTCTATGAAGATAAATGTCACTACACCTAAGGAGAGGATCACAGTGACCTGGGGAGGCCTCCAGGGGCCGCTGCCATGACCTCAGAGCTTCAGAGTCCCCTATTCTTTGCAATCATGTCCTTATTTGCATGTGTCTTCCTTATGACCCCGGATTTAATGCGAGAAGCTGAAGACAATAATAAATTTAGGTCAGCAAGGCAAACCCTTACTAGATTCTAGCTTGTTTTGTTATGACTCTACTTCATTTAAGGTTTTAAATACCCCAAAGTTCAGGCAGGCATTCTGTCTGTAAGCTCATTCTTCTAATCCCAGCAGAGGCCGTAGAAATGCAAATTCAAGGCCAGCCTGGGCTCTACTCAAGACCTTGACTCAGAAACAAAACAAAACAACATCCTAAAAGTTGACAACTTAACAGCAACCATGCTAGGAAACGTCATCCACATGCAGTAGTGCCAGACATGGGATCTCTCCCGCGTGTGCCACCGTCACTCAGAGACACAGCCTGGGGTGGCTTGGCTGCGATTTCTGGTTCTGAATTTTTCTGGTTTGAGTTGGCCCTGACCAGAGCACTGTAGCTGGGGTGTGCAGGCAGGGGTAAAGAGGCTACATAAAATGTCTGGGACAGGGTGCTGAGTATGGTCTTGGCATGGCTATTTCTCATAAGAGCTGGCTGGGTAAAACACGCAGGTAAATGCAGAACAAATAAGGGAACGGCTGGTTCTTCTTTGGCTCTCCCTGGGGCCTGATAGGCTTTCGGTTAAGGGAAAAAGCAGCTTCTGGCATGGGGACAAACACCTGCAATCCGAGCACTTGGGAGACGAAGGCAGCCTTGGCTACACAGTGAATTTGTAGCCAGTCCAAGCCACATGAGACCCTGGCTAAGCAGAAAGGAAAGCAAATCGAAGGGCATGTTCCTTCCCCACAGTGAGACACCAGGGGAAGGAGGTCAATGTCCAAAGAGATCAGAGTTTTCTGGGAGAAAGCCCCAGAAGTACACCCATTTAAACTGAGCCAGCAGCCTATGGGGAAGGGTACACATGAATGTTCAGGACTGTTGTAACCGAGGAAAGGGAGAGTTCTTTTATGGGAGTGGTTTTTTTTTCCTATTGCAAACCCCCATTTTTAACTCCTTTACCCCACAAGCCCTAAGGTTTATTCTGCTTGCAGTGGCAGAAGGAAGCCATACCCAGAAAGAAATACAGGATTTAAATGGCAAGGTGTCATGTTCAAAAAGAAGGGTGCCTTGAAGTTTTAATCCCGGGCCAGGGCTATTCACTAGTACTACTGATGGCTTTTGCAAGCAGTCCAGTTCTTAGAATCCTGCCCAATGTCTTGTTACATGAAGAAGTTCGCATGATCTGCCACGAAGATCATTCCTATTGTCCACATCCATGCAAAGTCTCTAGCCCAGATGGGCATGGGCAATTTGGATGGATGGAGCTTCAAATAGCACCTCGCATAAATACCTCTTTATTGTGTATATGGGGATCAGGAGGAAGCCAGGAGGCAAAAATCAAATATTCCTCAGGTGTCATCCACATTTCTTTTATTGGATATTTTATTTACATTTCAAATGTTATCCCCTTTCCTGCCCCCCCCCAAAAAACCCTCTTCCCTCACCCCTGCTTCTATGAGGGTGTTTGCCCACCCACCCATCCATATTTTAATTTTGAGACAGAGTCTCCCAATGGTCTGGAACTTGTCAAGCAGGTTAAGATGTGTGGCCAGCAAGCCCTGGTCATCTACCTATCCTTACCTTCCTGGTGCTGGAATTCAAAGTACATGCTAGCCTTTCAGTGGTCCGCTCTTGGCTTTAAAAAGAAACTTTAATGTGTGTCAGAACTCAGTTTCTCATGCCTACACCACAAAACATTTCACCAATTGAACTATCTTCCCAGCCACTCCCACAATGTCTCTTGATGAAAAGTCCCTAGCAGTCGAGTGCACGCCACAAAATTCAATAGCATGTTCTGTCCCCACAGGTGGATTTGACCTGGACATCAAAGGCTGGGGTGGTGAAGATGTGCACCTGTACCGGAAATATCTCCATAGCAACCTCATAGTGGTCCGCACACCTGTACGGGGACTTTTCCACCTGTGGCATGAAAAGCACTGTATGGATGAACTGACCCCTGAGCAGTACAAGATGTGCATGCAATCAAAGGCTATGAATGAAGCATCCCATGGGCAGCTGGGGATGCTTGTCTTCCGGCATGAAATAGAGGCTCATCTTCGCAAACAGAAGCAGAAAGCCAGCAGTAAAAAGACATGATCTCCTAGGCACAGATTAGCATAGACATTTAATTTTTTTTGCCTTTGGCAGTTGCTGAAGAAGTAGATGCAACAAAGAGCAACAAAGTATCTGACTGGTGAGGGAGAGATGAAAGAAGAGTCTCATCCCGGGATTCTGTTGGCTCCGTGTATGGTGACGCTGACTGTGTTTTCAGCAAATGATCTCTCTGGTTCCTGCTCACTGAAATATTCACAACCTCAGACCAGTTTTGTAGAACGTTTACTAGAATGAGATGCAAACACATTGAATTGGTTACATCAGAGGGCTTTGGTACTACCAGGACTACCAAAGTCTCAGACCAAGCAGAGGATCTATGTGAGAAATGGAGATCTCTGACATTAGCGTCCTCCAGGAGATAGTGAGCAAAATCAAAGGGCCCTGGAAACACACCATGGAAACTGTAATTTCCCCAGTATTAACCAAAAAAACAAAAAAACAAAACCACCACCACCAACAACAAAAAACCCTCTCTTTCCCATTATTGTTTAGTCATCTTTATTCTAAAAATGCACTTTTGTTTTTGCTTCTGAGTGTTATGCTTATTTAATTACCCATTTGCAAGCCTTAGTAGGAACATATTGTAGTATATACAATTCTATGATTTTTTAAAAAAGATTTTATTTTAGTTTTTGTTGTTTTTGTTGATTTGTCTACTTGAGACAGTCTTGTCACAGAGCCCGAGATAAACTTGAAATTATGATCCTCCTGCCTCTGAAGCCTGAGTGCTGAGATTAAAGGTGGGTGCCACCACAGCTGGCAAGAAGATACATGCAGAGGAGTGGGAGGAAATCCTCTAGTTGCAAGCTCCTGGAGATCTGATCTAAGGACTGGCCAATCTCAGACCACGCTAAGGCTATGTGTGGGGTTGGGGAGAGAAAGGTATCAAGAAACTATCTAAGACTGTCCAAAGAGGAACAATCAAACACTGGAGAAAGAAAAAGACACTTTCCTCTTCACAAAAAGGACACTAAGAAGCCCTTGGTATATTTACTAGAGAACATAATTTCTCCTCTGGAGAAGTGGGGACCACTTTCTTACCTGTTTGAATAAACCAAAGTTATGAACCAAACAATCACTTTTCAAAACAGGGTGCTCTTCTTGGTCTCTGGTTTGCATAAGAAGAAAACGCAGGAAATATATATCTAAATATATATTTTGAAAGACCAATCCGTTAATCTAGTGAGACGGAAGATTTTGCTACATTTCCATTCACTCCTGGCTATGTGGGAGCAACTTATTTTTAAAATAAGCAATGTTACTGATTGCTGGGACGTTTCTGAAGCATTTTCTTATAACTCCAAATTCTTTTTTTTTAAATAATAAAATCTGATTAACATTGAGTGGTTTCTACATCCATATGCAAACTATTTATTTATTAGCCAGCACCGGATGCATGAGCTGATCATCTCTCCTGTCTCTGTGCCTTCTGTCTGCCCACAGTGAACTCATTGTTGAAATGCTTCAAGAACACTCAAGCTGTGTGTTATAAAAAAAAAAAAAGGAAAAAGAGCATTGTATTGATTTGTACTGGTAGTTTATAAAATTTAATTAAAACACAAGACATGAATGGAAGGTGGCATTGCACAGCTAATAAAATCTGTGAATTTGATTTCTTTCCGTAATAGGATTGTGTGTCTTGAGTTTGGGGAAATTATTTTGTGCATAGATGCATAGATCAGGGCTTTCCAGTACTGGCACTGTTGACATTTGGAGCTTGATCACTTAGTGGGGGAGGGGAATGTACCATGCAAAATTCCTACCGTTCCTCTACATGCCGAATGTCAGGGGCATCTCCCCCTTGGCTTTTGACAACCAGAATGTCTCCAGTCATTGTCAAATACTTTAGTACAGGAACAGGAGCATGACCCCTGGCTGAGAACCTCTAGGACAGAATGAAAAATTTGGCATTTCACTTATGCTAATTTTACTTAGATGACATTGAAAAAAATGATTTTCGAAACCCCTTTACACGATGCCTTTGCAATCACATACTCTGGTGATTTTAGAGACTTCAGGGTCTGTGGCTGTTGTTTCCCAACAGTGGTCCTGATGGACTTGTGACTGAATCGTGCTGATCTTGTCACAGAGTCAGGGGGATTGCTGCTGTCTCACAAGAAGCGAGGCATCAAACAAATCAAGCAGGTCCAGATGTCTCTGGGTGTTGCCAGCCCTGGATGACTCCAGGGTAACCAGCATTTGATGCGTTCCCACTCTGTTACAGATGCCCAGGACACTGAATACAGTTTTTGATCGTTTCTTGAGACAAGGTCTCACTTGGTAGCCCAGAATGGACTGAAACGCACAGTGCTCCTTCTGCCTCGGACTCTCAAGTGCCTTGGCTATGGTTGTATACAAGCACAGCTGGCCATGAATTGATTTTAACAGTTGCTCAGGGAACTAGGAAGAGCACTTGGTGGGTAAAGTGAGCGCAAATCACCTCTAGCTCCCAAACTGAGAATATGGAAAGAAAAGACTGGAGTAAAGCTACTCTGGCTGAAACAGCATGAAAGGTGAAAAGACCTTTGTCTCAAAAATAAAGTGGAGAGCAGTGGAGCAAGACACCCAATGTGTGCACACATGGTGGGGACCCATAAGGAAGCACATTGTGTCCTATGATGATTTGAAAAGAAAGCTAATTTAAAGTTACTGAGGGAGCTCCGGAGCTCTGAAACTGTAAGCCAGCCCCAATGAAATGTTGTACTTACAAGAGTTGCCTTGGTCATGGTGTCTCTTCCCAGCGATAAAACCCTAAGACAATAACTAAAGAAGGTGGTACACATTCCCCCTGCACTGGTTTAAAGCTTAGCTTAGTTGCAGTTGCAGTTCCAGTTTGAAATGTCCCCAAAGGTTCATCTATTCAAAGCGTGGATGTCAGTGAATGGCATCTTGAATGATCCTGTTCCCTAAGGAGTCTCCAACTTCATTAATATATTCATACTTTGTGAATCGATACTTCATGCATTCATACTTTTATGGCGCTTATAATTTGATGGTAGTAGAAAGCTGGGAAGTCAGGACTTTGGAGGAAGAAGATCTAGCCCTGGTCCTCTGGACTCTTTGTAGCTTTCTTCACTTCAGGTCCATTTAGAGAGAAATCTAACCCCAACCTTATGTAAATGAAGGTCTGAGAGGCCTCACTTCACCTCAACAAAGGGCTGAAATGTAAACTTAGACATCAGAGGAAAGCAGAAATGAAACTGCATTGAAGAACTCAGGTATATGAATTACCTCCTGCAAAGAAAGGACACTTGACATGCGCCCAGCTTATCCAAGGCCCCTTCTAGGTTCATGGCTACTTACTCGATTCCTTGTCCCCATGTGTTGCCTGAGTAAGATTTTTGTTTGTTTCTTGAGACAATGGGCTCTCTCATTTTGTAGCCCAAGATGAACTGAAACTCAGTGTTCCTTCTGGCTCAGACTCTCAAGCAACTGGGTTTCAGTTGGGTATGAGTACACCTAGAAAACAAGGCAGTTATCTAATATACTTGAGGCCCCAATCGGGTACTACTATTGATTCTGTTGTGTGAGAGCTGCTAGCAGCTCTTTCCCTCTCTTTCATGGATGACAGAGTGAATCTTCAAAATCAGAGTATTTGCACTACAGTAACTGGCAGTTAATGTGACAGAGCAGGCCTCTCAACTTTGAGCCACCACCTCAGTCTAGCCTTTTGTTAAACATCTGGCAATCAATATTAATTCCAAGCAATATACTTCACACCCTTGTGCTAGAATTCTCCAGTCTTCTATTTTCCAGCTCATACAGAGCTAGCTGCTGGGTCCATAAGTGTGGACACCTTACCTTCGTCTAGCCTAGGTAAATGGCTCCCAGAATATTAAATCTTCATTTCAGGGGAAAAAAAACCTCTATTATTTTATCTAATCACACCAGGGCTTGGCCCATGTGGTAACTGTTCTGGCCTCTGCATTGAGACCACCGCTTGAAGCTTGCATGGTTTGAAATGCGTTACTCCGTGTCTCTGTGTATCTCAGTTTCTTCCTTTAGGATGACGAGCACAATCCTGTCTATAGGCTACAACTGTTTCAGAGTTAGATGAATCAATGCAGAAACAGTATTTTGGGCCTGGCCAGCACTTGGAATATGTTTACACACTGCCTCTGGACAGTGTTGGGCTTCTCAGTATACCCTAAACATCTCTAGCACAATCAGGGACCCAGTGTGGGCCATCCATTTGTGATTAGGAAACCACCACGGACTTTTGTCCTTTGTTTTGTTGTTCTGAGAAGTTTGTAAAAGAAAGCATGTAGTAGTAGTAGTAGTGTAACATATAATACATAGCTACCAACTTCAATTCCAGTAACCTAGGGCTGACGGGCAGCTAGGCAATACGCTCTTACATTCAGAATAATTTCCAAGGTGAGACAGAACATGGCTTCCATTTTCCAGGTGCTAACAATTGAGGCCAAGAACTGTTCAGGGATTGGCCCAGAAACTGACTCCAGGTCTTCATGTCATCATTCATCCTGGGACAACCTCCAGAAGGAAGGAATTTTTCTTTTTTCTTTCTTTTTTTTTTAATCCAGACCACGGAGCTCTTTTGTTCTCTCAGTTTCTTTTCTCTAGCCCCACAAAAGACACACAGAGGAGTGAAACTCACTGACACAGCAAGCTAGGAAGAGCTGCTCATCGCAGCCACCTGCATCACCACAGCTGCAATGTAATTATGAGCTGGGCTGGAGCTGTGTTTGAGACTGAAGCCTCAGGATCGGGCTTTTAATCAGGATCTCAAGAGGTGAGATTTAAAGACTGTTTCAGATGGGTCAGCGGAGGGGAACCTCGTGCTTGACGAGAGTGTTCCTGAGAGTTGGCTGATGAGATAATGACCTTGGGCAGTTTCTTAGGAGGGCAGGTGTGTTTTGCTCCTGTGCATATTGATGCCTGAGCTCGCCCGTGATTACGTTCTGGCTAGCTATGTATTATCATTCAAAGCTGTTTTTCCTGGCAAGACTCAGGATGTGTGGTTGCTGCCAAAAAGTTATGAGTTCTGTGCCAGTTGATTGGGGGGATTTAGGTTTTTCACAACACAGAGAATAAGTTATTTTCTGTCCACAAAGATACCTTTTAAAATGGCTACAGTGTTTTACTCAGTCTTTGAAGGTGCCCTCTGCAGAAGTCAATTCAGCATCCCGTGGGTCTTATCAGCTGGGAATTCTAGTAAGAAAGAGGACAGAGACCATGGAGGAGAGAATAGGAAGGGAGTCTATGGTGAATGTCACAGCATGGAAGGGCAGGACACCATTGCGGAGAGAAGCTGGGTCATACTCCTGCCTCCACTGTCCCCCAACATTGATCAGGGCCAGAACTGGAGAGGCACTCTGCTAGAACTAATGGATGGTCTATGAATCATTCTTCAACCATACTTGAGATTGAGGTAAGCACAGTGCTGCTGGTAGCTCCCTCTACCTCAGTTCGTGCACCTTCCAGGTCTACAACCAATCTCAGCCTCCAATCTAAAACCTACAAGAAGCAGCTGTCCTGTAGCCTCCCCCAGCCTTGAGCAGGCTGTCTCAGACCTGTTCTGCCCCTGTGACAGAGACCACCTAGGGTGGAGTCTTCTGACCTTGATAGGTCTGTGGTTCTGCCACCTGTGCCATTTCCTCCAAGACTCCCTCTAACTGCTGAGAGGCTGAACCTGTTCTCCTGACAAAACGAGATCCTGGCGTGGTGGGGGATGGGACCCCCCCCCCATTTATAAGCTCAGACTCTTAAATAAACTTTGGGCCTTGATCAGTATCTTTGTCTTGGTCTCGTTATTTCTCTCGCCATTTTCTCCCATGCAGCCCCAGCCTCCCTTTCAGGAACCCAGTTCGTGTAGCTGCAGGTGGCTACATTGTCCACTGGGGCCTCAAAGGCCATTTGAAATGCATTTAAAATTTTGAAATAAAGACAAAACAAAACATAGGATATCACCCAAATTAAATTTAAACCATACCTGAAGGAGGTTTTTTTGTTTATTTATTTTTTATATAGACCCCTGCAACTGATCACAAGCAGAGCCATATACCAGATGACGCTCACTGTGTGTTCATGGGGGCGGGGGGGTGGATCAGGAATAGCCAGAGTAGTATGGGTAAGAAGCTTGTGCAGATCTCTGTCACACCATTTGAGAAAGACCTCCAAGGAGAGGGTTGTTGTGGTATGGCTGTTTGGCTGTTGTGGTATAGTGCTAGGGTGGGGATGTTACTAGGATTTTGACTTGGTGGGAAGTTTTTGAAGTGGAGCAACTTTTCAGTGGAGGAATATACACAGCTGATGTAGATGGATTTGTGCAATAGACCAAATCTGCCCCATTAGCACAGGTGATTCTTGACACCACCTGACCTAACAGAGAGACAGGTGAGCATATTCCAAATTCATAAGTTCCCTTCCTAATCAAAAAAGGAGATGTTAAGGTAGGGGGTTGATTAGGAATTTCTATACCACTTGGTCAATTGACAACTACCAATTCGGAGATAAAAGATGGCTACCTTGAGGTTAAAATAACTAGGAAAATATCCCTCCCTTTCTATGCCATTTCAAACTCATGCTAACTGATCCA